>NC_092352.1:34362804-34727804 GCF_963676685.1 Mytilus edulis | reverse complement strand
CTTTTTTATCCCTTTGGAATGCTAACACAATAACAAGAACAATTTTATTTGTGTTACAGTGTTGATATAACGAAATCAGCTAATGAGCGGTATCACTGGCCGCGCAGACACCGGGGACTCCACTGTATTTATGGAAAGCCTCAGCTGTCATATATATTAGAGATTTACATAACGTTATGCTGAAGCTTCCTATGTTAAGTTAATACAACGTGATGATGAATTAAATCATCAAAATGAAAACTTTAAATAATAAAAATCCTGCTATGCCACAGGGAAATAGAGGATATCTATACCTAAACTACATAAGTGTCCTTACAAACAACGGTATATTGCTGGGTCTTCAAAGTGCTCCACGGAACCTCTTTTGAAATTATTAACATCTACTTAGGCCAACTAAAATTAATTAGTAGATTTTCATCCAAATTTTTGAAAAAAATGGGGCGGGTGGGAGGATTTTATTTTTTAAATTTTATTTCATATAAAACCCTTTTGCATGTTTTGTGATGAGTTCTTCATATATGCAAGTGTAATAATAAGCTTATATCATGTATTGTTAAGGCCATATAGTGACCTATAGTTGTTAATGTCTGTGTCATTTTGGTCTTTTGTGGATAGTTGTCTCATTGGCAATCATACCACATCTTCTTATTTTATATACACAAGTATGAGAAATCTTACCTAATTTTTCAAATCCTTAAATAAATATATCTAATTGCGGCTTTAAAAACTTAACAACAAAAACGTGTGAGAAATACTCTCTTCAGTTAGACTACCTACACCAAATGTATTTGGGTTTCTAAACAATGGTTTGTATTCCCATTAAATGAAGCAAATGCATTGGTATGCAACACAATTATTATGAGTACAGAATAAAATGAAAACTCAGAGAGTGTTGAAAATAATAGGGTTGGTACTTTATATGCAAGATGAAAATATAATTATCATGTAAAACATGAACTTAATAATAAAAAAAAAGTTGTTGTTTAATGACTCTTTTTGGGTGTATTGGGACATTTGCTGTTTGTCAACATAAAAAGACAGCCATGGGTAAAATCAAAGGGCTTGCATAAATAAAATGCATATGTTAGTCGACTTTTTAATTTCAATAAACGGTCATAAATCTGACAAGTTCGTGCTTGTATTTCAATATCTATAATCCAGTCATGTTTTCTGTATCAATGGTTTCCACGAATCTTGCGCTTTGGGTATCATTTACAGTTTAAATTTCCTGAGACAAAGTCATTGCATAAATAAAAAAGTCCCCAGTTTTCTAATCACAGAAATTTGTGACATACCGCGGTTTGCAGTCTTGGAAACCATGGAAATAGCGTGTTTCTCTTAACACCAATATTTCACGTCATTCTCGTTATCAATCTTTACTCTCGGAAGATGATGTTGTCATCATAGAGCAGCGGAAAGGTCAACTTAATCATTTTTGTTAGATTTACTTGAGTTACAAAACCGAAATTTGAAACAGGAAGCTTTGAGGATGAAACGAAATTTTAACGGTTACCGGTAACGGGAATGAACGAAATCCGGAAATCGTAAATTTTATAAAAGAAAAAAATTCGGGGCGGGACGATTTCAGAGGGGCGGGTGGGGATGAAAATTTATCAATTAATTTTAATTGGCCTTATCAGCAATCAAAGACGGGCTTCAAAGTTATTGTGAAACTGCCTATTCTAGAGGGGGCGTGAATCAGATGTGGATACTTAAAAATTCCAAAGATCTTTTAGAGTACATACAATCTAACTCTCTTTCATTGTGTAACAGTATTACAACATTTGACTTTTCTACTCTTTACACTAGTAATTCACATTCCAAACTAAAAGACAAATTGAAAGAGTTGGTATTGCTTTACTTCGTAAAAAAGAATGGCCAACGTCGATACAAGTATCTTGTCTTAGGGAGGGATAAATCCTACTTTGTAAAGGATCACTCTGATTCGAACAAAAAATTCTCTGAAACTGATATTATCAAGATGCTTGATTTCTTGATTGACAACATATTTGTTACGTTCGGAGGACGTGTTTTTCAACAGACTGTCGGCATTCCAATGAGAACAAACTGTGCCCCTCTACTTGTTGACTTGTTTCTTTATTATTATGAGGCTGACTTCATGCAGGAACTTCTTAGGAAGAAAGATAAGAAGTTAGCAATATCCTTTAACTCTACTTTTCGCTACATAGATGATGTTCTTTCACTAAATAATTCAAAATTTGGTGACTATGTGGAACGCATCTATCCAATCGAACTAGAGATAGGGGATACTACAGATACAGTTAAGTCGGCCTCATATCTTGACTTACATTTAGAAATTGACAATGAGGGTCGGTTGAAAACAAAACTTTACAACAAAAGAGATGATTTCAGCTTTCCAATTGTGAACTCTCCATTTCTAAGTAGTAACATTCTAGCAGCACCTGCATACAGGGTATATATCTCCCAACTGATACGATATTCCTGTGCTTGCATTTCCTATCATGATTTTCTTGATAGAGGGTTGCTGGAAGCTATTAAACCAAGAGTTCCAAATGGTGAGTTGAAATCATCCCTTCGTTAATTTTACGGACGCCATTACGAGTTGGTACCGTTATGGAATAACCGTTTCACAAATGATATCAGATATGTTCCTTACGTTGTAACTACAATCCCCTTCCCTTTCATGGATGTGACCTACTGAATTAGACTATTTACCGGATGTGTTATCACATAAGCAACACGACGGGTGCCACATGTGGAGCAGGATCTGCTTACCCTTCCTGAGCACCTGAGGTCACCCCTAGTTTTTTGGTGGGGTTTGTGTTGTTTATTCTTTAGTGTTCTGTGTTGTGTCGTGTGTGCTGTTGTTTGTTTGTCCTATTCATTTTTAGCCATGGCGTTGTCAGTTTGTTTTGGATTTATGAGTTTGACTGTCCCTTTGGTATCTTTTGTCCCTCTTTTCTCTTACATGTCCTAACAACGTGTCCTGTTCTAGGAAGTGTATATTTTATCTACTATGATTTTTTTACATTTCACTGTCAATGTATAGCACATCACCATTGGATTTTACCTTGATTTAATATATTTTATCCCTGTTTCCTCCCCCTATTGAATTTTTGATATTACCCGTTAAGGGATGTCCCTTATAATAGGAAGCTGATACGAAGTAAAGAAAAGAAAGAAAGAAAATACCGAACTCTGAGGAAAATTCAAACGGAAAGTCCTTAATTAATAGAATTGAAAAATCAAAGTATTTTGACAATATCAGTCCTCATTACAATTCATTAAATATAAGTGTTCAAGATAGGATTTCAAAGGCCTAGTACTTATCCTAAAAAAGACAGGTGCAGGTCACTTCGTACCTAGTTGATTCCTGAATAACTAAGTTGATTGGTAAATAACTAAGTTGATTGGTAAATAACTAAGTTGATTGGTAAATAACTAAGTTGATTGGTAAATAACTAAGTTGATTGGTAAATACTGTAAATTCAGAAATTATTGCGTGCATTTATTATTGCGATTTTGTCATTTTAGACTTAAATGCGATTTTAATATTTACGATTTTGAGAAAAATCCTGTCAAATTCATATGAAATATTTCAAAATGCGAGTTTAAATTATTGCGTTTACAACTCAGTCGCATTTTTCGCAATAATAAAAACCTCGCATTAATTTCTGAATTTACAGTAACTAAGTTGATTGGTAAATAACTAAGTTGATTCGTAAATAAATAGGTTGTTTCATAACCTTATAACAATATAATATTATTATATGAGTTAAAGAATGTTTCGATTAAAAGATAATAAAAAGACAAATATTAAATTGATTTCACATAATTTTTCATTTTTCAAGTACAAATTTGCACACATAGGAATAGAACAGGAGAATTAACATAACAATCATCTTTTAGATGTTCCTCATCTTTATCAAAGTATTTAGCTTTTAGCAATATGCATGATGTGTAAGAACCCACTACATTGAAGGATGCATATTCTCATTCAGGATAAATATACTCAAAACCAGATGTCATAAGTACATTGTTAAAGAGGTGTGCTTTTGTTTACGGACCAACTGCTGCTGCTGCTCAGGCCAACTAGACTTTGTTTCATGTTTATACCAGGGTTTTTCGAAACGACTAGCATTCAAAAAGACCCTTTGTCTGTATTCTTCCCTTTTATTAGCTCACCTGGCCTAAAAGGCCATGTGAGCTTTTCTCATCACTTGGCGTCCGTCGTCGTCGTCGACGTCGTCGTCGTCGACGTCGTCGTCGTCGTCGTCGTTAACAATTTTTCAAACATCTTCTCCTCTGAAACTACTGAATGGATTTGAATGAAACTTAGCATGATTGTTCCTTAGTATATCCTGCACAAAATGTGCGCTTCGATTTTTGATCCGTCAAAAAACATGGCCGCCGTTACTTAAAATAGAACATAGGGGTCTAATGCAGTTTTTGGCTTATATCTCAAAAACGAAAGCATTTAGAGCAAATCTGACATGGGGTAAAAATGTTCATTAGGTCAAGATCTATCAGCCCTGAAATTTTCAGATGAATCAAACAAACCATTGTTGGGTTGCTGCCACTTAATTGATAATTTTAAGGAAATTTTGCAGTTTTTGGTCATTATCTTGAATATTATTATAGATAAAGATAAACTGTAAACAGCAAAAATGATCAGCAAAGTAAGATCTACAAATAAGTCAACATGACCAAAATTGTCAATTGACCCCTTAAGGGGTTATTGTCCTTTAATGACAATTTTTCACAATTTGTTCATCATATTTGCTAACTTTAAAAAATCTTCTCCTCTGAAACTGCTGAATGGATTTGGATGAAACTTAGCATGATTGTTCCTTAGATTATCCTGCACAAAGTGTGTGCTTCGATTTTTGATCCGTCAAAAAACATGGCCGCCGTTACTTAAAATAGAACATAGGGGTCAAATGCAGTTTTTGGCTTATATCTCAAAAACGAAAGCATTTAGAGCAAATCTGACATGGGGTAAAAATGTTCATTAGGTCAAGATCTATCAGCCCTGAAATTTTCAGATGAATCAAACAAACCATTGTTGGGTTGCTGCCACTGAATTGGTAATTTTAAGGAAATTTTGCAGTTTTTGGTCATTATCTTGAATATTATTATAGATACAGATAAACTGTTATAGCAAAAATGTTAAGCAAAGTAAGATCTACAAATAAGTCAATTTGACCAAAATTGTCAATTGACCTCTTAAGGAGTTATTGCCCTTTAAAGACTTTTTTCACAATTTGTTCATCATGTTGACTTACTTTAAAAATCTTCTCCTTTGAAACTGCTGTATCAATTTCAGCCAAACTTAGGCTAAATGAGTTTTAGAGTTTCAGAGTATCTAGTATAAATTTTATATTTCATTTCCTTGTATGTCAAGAAACATAGCTCCTATGGCTAAAATAGAACATAGGAGAAAATGATTTTTTTTTTGCTTTTGAAGAAAATAGGACGATTCAAAGAACATTTAAATAAATTGAAAAGCCAAAATAATCATTGATGAGAGATTAAACCAAAAAAATTCAGGTGAGCGATTCAGGCTCTTGAGAGCCTCTTGTTTTGAATGCATAATCCTTTGAAATATATATAAAAAGTATTATATAATGTTGTAATAAAAATAATAAATGTTGATGTAATTCTTTTTTTCTTTTGTTTTTACAGAAGAATTAAAGATGAACGACAACACAGCAGTGATCAGGATGAAGAGAGATTTCGATAAATTTATAAGTGGACAATCTGGTAGACTTGATCTGAGTCAGAGTGTGGGGTCAGATGATAGCAGCTTCATGAACATTACATCTGGCACCGCATTATCAGTCAAATCTATGCTTGGTAAGTTTCATTTTACATGTAGTAACTTGTTCTAAGTCTGTGTGTTAGGTCAGATGACAGCAGCTTTTTGTCGAGCCTTCGACTTTAGTCGAAAAAGCGAGACTAAGCAATCCTACATTCCGTTGGTGGCGGCATCCCCAAATATTTACTGTGTGGTTAAAGTTTTTGAAATTTTAATAACTTTCTTAAACTATACTGGATTTCTACCAAACTTGGACAGAAGCTTGTTTATGATCATAAGAAAGTATCGAGAAGTAATTTTTGTAAAAATAAAATTCCATTTTTTCCGTATTTTACTTATAAATGGACTTAGTTTTTCTGCGAGGAAACATTACATTCACTCTGTGGTTAAAGTTTTAAAAATTTTAATAACTTTCATAAACTATCCTTGATGTGTACCAAAGTTGGACAGAAGCTTGTTTATGATCATAAGATAGTATCAAGAAAAAAATTTTGTAAAAATAAATTTCCACTTTTCCCTATTTTACTTATAAATGGACTTAGTTTTTTTGCCAGAAACAAAACATTCACTTTGTGGTTTAAGTTTTTTAAAATTTTTATAATGTTCTTTAACTATCCTGGATTTCTACCAAACTTGGACAAAAGCTTGTTTCTGATCATAAGATAGTATTCAGAAGTAAATTAAAAAAAAAAATCCGCTTTTTCCGTATTTTACTTATAAATGGACTTAGTTTTTCTTACAGTTAACATTACATAGTCTGCAGTTAAAGTTTATAAAACATTTATTACATTCATAAACTATCCTGGATTTTTACCAAACTGGGAAGCTTCTTTCAATCAAAAGACAGTATCGAGAGGGGAAATTTTTATTTATGTTTTTCCTCATTTTTGTTGAGTCTGCGATCAACAGCAAAAGTAGGCGAGACACTGGGTTCCAACTTCCGGGGAACCCTTACGATTTCTTATTTAACATTACATCTGGCACAGTAACATCAGTTAAATCTATGCTGGCTAAATGTCATGTCAGTACCTGGTAACACTTTTCTCATCAGATGGTAAAATTTTAAAGGTCTGTAAATTTAATTGTGTTAACATACAGGCATGACAGATGGACATATGAAAATTCATAGGTCATTTGACCTATGAATTTTCATATTTGCAATTTTTTCTCACCTTGTAGAAGTTGCTCATGAGGTCAGATTCAGAAGTCAGTTTACTAGTCACTTACAGTAAATTAATGTTATTTGATATGCAGATTTATTTGAATTAGCACATGTATGATCTATGCAGGTTATTTGACCCCTAAGCTTCCACTCAGTCAGGGTCTATTGTTTTTAAAACTTATGGTGAGTCAAGTGTTATGGTGACTTGAGAAACACCGATATCACTCAGATTACAATTCTACCTTGACAGGTAAGTTTGTATCTAGCCTATAAAATACTTATTTAGCCTTGAGAATTGAAAGGTCAGTTTATCCCATTCATACAAAAGAAGTTGGTAAAATTGGCTTCATGCCATTTACCTTGTCCAAAATTAAGGTCACTTTATTGTTATTGTGATATTGTTAAAGTACAAAAGAACCCTATATTCTGACCAATGCTTAAACTTTGTGCATCTTGATTCAATTGTTCAAAATATGTTAATGTTGAAATTTAGGGGTTACTTTCGGCCTTTTTTTTACGTGTTAGTTTTCTTTTCAGATATAAAAAAAACTATCGGCTTTATAGAAATAGACTCTGCTTGCAGGTTCTCTTGTTTTTTGTTTACACCAAATTCTAAAGGATTATAATTTAGTTGCAAAATATTCTAAATGAGAGCTGATTTTTTTTTTATCTTTTAATGTGAATTGAAGGTTAAATAATTATAATGTGAATTAGAATGAAGAAAACATCTTGGTCCCAAAAAAAATCATCAATCAGGATATAAAATTCCAAATATTAATTTATTATACTAAAATCAGTTCATATAGAATAAACTTTTAAGATTTTATTGATTCCTTTTAAATTGAAATCTCAAGCCACTGTTTTGCAGGTTTAGATCATGCCCCAACAGAAAACCAATAAATATGACAGTACAATGTACTCTAAGCACAAACACATAAGGTCAGTGTGAAATAGACATCTAGGGCAGGAGCAAACTGTCAGTTATACTAAACCAGTTTGACTAGATCTCTAGTTTAAAACCAGTTTGACTAGATGTGTAGATTATAATGGTGTGGCCTATATTTTGACAAGGTAAATAACATGAGGACCTGGATGGGTTTTTTAACATCTGTATTCTTTAAAGTTTTAGGGCATTTTCTTTTAATAGCCTTTTAATAACTCTCATTCTGTAAAATTCTCATGGAAATGATTTTACTATTTAGTCTTTCTGTTACAAGATTATTTATCAATTATGTTCATTGATCATGATTATATTATCAGTATGCCTTACAGTTACCTAAGTTACCTTTTTATTATGCACAGTTATTCCTTATACTTTTGCACTGCAGTAAATTATTCCCTATTCTTTATTTTGATGTTCATTTTCTCTATTCTCTATTATTTTTTGTTGCTATTACATGTATTCTCTATTCTGTAAACCCCATTCTGACCCTCATAGGTAAACTTCTTTTGTATGCATGGGATAAACTGACCTTTCAATTCTCAAGGCTAAATAAGTATTTTATAGGCTAGATACAAACTTACCTGTCAAGGTAGAATTGTAATCTGAGTGGTATTGGTGTTTCTCAAGTCACCATAAATTTACTGATTAGGTCATGATGAACAACAACAACAACAAAACTTTATTTTAAGAGGGTTACACAGTTAGCTATATAACTAATCTTCCATGAGGCCCTCATCATGAGAAATCAAACAAAATGCAAACATATACATTGCATACATTAGTATAAAAAGTCAAGTATGATAATAATGTTTAATACAACTTGATCAAATGTGATGAAAAAAAAAAAAAAAAAAAAAAAAAAAATAAACATGATGACATGATCAGTTTTTAATATTATTGATACAGCTAGGTTGATTTCAATAAATGATCTGTTATTTTGTATTTGAAAGAATTAACATTTGTAATATTTCTTCACGGTATTGGCAAATTATTCCACAAGAATGGTCCAGAATACATAAAAGATTTTTTGAACAATTCTGTTTTTGGTTTAGGGAGTATGAGGTTTCCTTGAACAGCATTTCTCAAGGGGTATGGATTTCTGTCTGAAACATAATGAAACTTGTTAGTAAGATATGATGGGGCATCATTTTTAATGCACTTAAATGTCATCACTAACTTATGATATTTTATTCTCTGTTCAACTGTCATCCAGTTTAAATGTTTGAATAAGGGTGCAGAAGGAGCGAATGGGTCTGTTTCTAGTATTAATCTAGCAGCCCTCTTTTGTAATTTTAATATCCTTTTTAAACCCTCACTGCTACAACTACTCCACACTATACAACAATAATCAATTAGTGGCAAGATATAACCATTATAGAATAATTTTCTGCAGTATAGATTTAGAAATTTTTTAATCTTTAATAGTAGATATAGTCTAGATGATATTTTTGAGCAGATCACATCAATTTGGTTTGTCCATGTGAGGGAAGGGTCAATTTTAATGCCTAAAAGACTTTCACATGTGGAAGATTGTATCACTTGATTGTTAATAGTTAAACAACTCTCATTGTAATGTGGCATTGCTCTTTGCTTCGTTCCAATAATCATATATTTTGTTTTATTTTTATTGATGAACATATTGTTATCATTGCACCATTCCTCTACACCATGTAAATCTTCTTGTACCTTTGACTGTAGAGTTTGATAACAATTACCAGAAAGATGTAAAGTTGAATCATCGGCATATAAATCAGTGCAACAATTGTTCATATAAATAGGAAGGTCGTTTATGTATAATATAAACAGAAGGGGGCCTAATATGGAGCCTTGGGGGACACCATACTTGATATAAAGTTTTTCAGAATGAGCATTACCAATTTGTACTTGTTGAGTTCTTTCATTCAAATATGATTTAAAAAAAGAAACAGCAGTATTATCAAATCCATAAATTTCAAGTGTTTTACAGAGAATATCATGATTTACTACATCAAAAGCTTTCTTAAAATCCAACAGGACTGCTAAGTTGATATTACCATCATTCATATCCTGTATCCATTTATCTATGATATTGATAAGAGCAGTTTGGCAAGAGTGTTCTTGTCGAAACCCAGACTGTGCTGGATGTAAAAGATCTAATCTTTTTAGGTAGTCATACAAATGTTTTGAAACATGCTTTTCTAAAAGTTTTGATAAAACGGGAAGTACAGAAATTGGTCTATAATTTGTTGCCATGAATTTTTCACCAGCTTTAAAAACAGGGGTTACTCTTGCATTCTTTAGAACACTGGGTAATGTACTTGTATCTATTATTCTGTTAAAAATGTAAGTTAAAGATGACGTTATGAAAGGAGCACTCAATTTAAAAAATTTTGGTCCTATGTTATCAGATCCGGTGGATTTATTAATGTCAAGTTTGATCATCTCATTAAATAGACCATTTATTGTGACTGGTGGAATTGAAAATTTTACTTGTTCTGACTTAGTAAATTTCTTTTGTACAAATTGATTTAATTTTGCATAATCATGAGTTTTGCTCATACATCTGTCAGTCCTCAGGTTTTCAACACAAGATGTAAAAAACTTATTAAAAACATTACAAATGTCACTGACATTATTAGTTTTAACACCATCTTCATTTAAAAGTTCATATGGCTTTTCTTGTTGGGATGGGTTAAGACTTCGAATACATTTCCACAAATCTTTAGAAGCTTTTGAATCTTTTACCATCTTTGAATAAAAATTTCTTTTTGATTCATCGATTATGTGTTTTGTCCTGTTTCGCCAAAATTTGAACTCGGACCACATTCCTAATTTATGGTATTTCTCTCTCATTTTTCTGGCATATGCAATTTCATTATTGAACCATTCAGGTTGTCTGTCTCTTTTTACTCTTTTAGTAACAATTGGTGCATGTTTATCTAGAACTGCATTAAATATGTCATACCACATCTGAATACATGTATTTGGGTGACTTTCATGTTCAATTTTATCAAAAGGTGCAATAGCTAAGTCACTTAGAAAATTTGTCTCATTGAATTTTTTAAAATTTCTGTAAGAAATGGTAGTATGAATATCTTTTTTGATATAAGAGGAATGTTTTTCTTTTCTAGCTAAACAAACTGGATAATGATCACTTATTGAAAATTTAGCAACATGTGATTCTAGTATCAAATCTTTATTGGTGACATAAACATGATCAATTAGTGTACTAGAATCAGGTGTAACTCTTGTTGCCTCTTGCATTATCTGGTTGAGATTGTAGGTTTCTAATAAACTTAGCCATTTTTGTGGTTGTTTATTAGGTTTTAAAAAATCTATATTAAAATAACCAACTAAAATAATATCTGAATTATGATTGATGGCAGTTGTAATTTCTTTTTCAAATTCATCAATCCAATTAATTAGTGAACTAGGAGGTCTGTATACTGAACATAATAAAAATGAACCATTAATGTTGTCAAAGATATTTAGTATGCAGTTGTATTAGCATTTCATGATTTGTATTCTTCATTTCATGGAGATAATAGTGCCCCTTTACTCTCAGTCATGGTTTATTGACAAGTTTGAACGTTGTTACATGTAAAAGATCTTGTATCTCATTTACCATTTAAGAAAAAGAAAAAGACAGTATGTTAAAGGATGCTGAATTATCCGCAGCAAGAGGAACTATAGCCAAACTTGAGGCTGAAATATCTACACTTAAAACATCAAACAAGAGAGCGAGAATAGAATTTGAGAAAGATTTGGGTTGCTTCAAAGATGGAAAAGATGTATGTTTTTATTTTTATTTTTTTTTATACATTTTGTTGAATTTTTTTATTAAAATAATTTATAACCAGTGTCACAGTTACAACAATATTTGATGAAAGATGGCATCATACAGGTATGATACATGAAGTTTTCATTTGGCTAAAAGTAATCTTCAGATACTTTGATGAAGATTTAAAATCAAAGTATACATCAATAAACAAGATGAAACAGCAACCCATTGACACAAATAAACCGAAAAAAAACAAAAAAAATTCTCAACAAAAAAACAAAAAAATATGACATAAGACAACCACTTATTAGGTTCCTGACTGGAGGCTCATGTAAATGCTTTGTATTAAGCTAGTTTTTATACACCTGTCTAAGACGTGACGTATTATGGTATACCAATGTTTGTCTGTCCGTCCATCCATCTGTCTGTCCGTCGTCCACACTTCGGATAATTGCTAAAAAACGCTTCCACCAACTTTTATGAAACTTTGTTGAATTGTTTATATCTATTGACGTAAGCTCCCTTTCGTTTTTATAAATTTCAGATTTTTCATTTCCATGTTATGAAGTTTTATCCTTTTAAAAAGGGTGATTTTCCAGTTTTTGGACAAGAACTCAAAAATGCTTCTATAAACTTTAATGAAATTTGATGAATTGTTTATTTCTATTGACATAAGCTCCCTTTGATTTTTATAAATTTCAGATTTTTCGTTTTTTTTATCCTTAAAAAAGGGGGATTTTCCAGTTTTCGGACAATAATTAAAAAATGCTTTTAACTAGTTTAATGAAATTTTGGTGAATTGTTTATATCTATTAACGTATGCTCCCTTTCGATTTTTATAGATTTCAGATGTTACGTTTCCGTGTTATGAATTTTTATGCTTAAATGCTTTATGAAACTTTGGTGAATTGTTTATTTCTGTTGACTTAAGATACTATTAAAAAATAATAAGAAAATTAACAATTATAGGTAACCGTATGGCCTTCAACAATGAGCAAAGCCCATACCACACAGTTAGCTATAAAAGACCCTGAAATGACAAATGTAAAACAATTCAAATGAAAAAACTAAGAGCCTAATTAATGTACAAAAAAAATCATTTAAAGTATAAAGACAAGTTAAAAGGGCAACAGGCGTATCATGCTCTTATAGCACAGCTTTTTATTTGATACATCTAAAACCCTAACTTTTTAATCTCTCACCAGTGGACTAACAAAAATTGAACAAAAAAATTGTCACTGGACTGCTTAAAAAATTGTTTGCAGCAACATCATAAACAACTTCTTAGTATGTTTGTCAAATTTCATCTCCAATTATTTGCACTTATTATGATGAAATTCTTTTACATGTATGATAAATGAACAACATTGATTATACTGCATAATTAAAAAGTGTTTATTCCTAATGCAAAATTCCAAAATACACTTAGAAAACCCTGAGTCAAAAAACAGCATGTTCTTCATCTTGAATTCCCAGTAAAGCCTTGAATGAAGATCAAAAGCTCTCAGTTAATTGCAAATAAGCGTCTTTTAATTTTCAGAGGGAGAGTGACAAAATAAAAGAATTAAAATCACAGATTCAATTTCTGTCTAGTCGTGAAAAATATGCCAGAGAAGAACTAGAGGAATATAAGAAAATTAAAGACAATTCAAGATCTGATTTTGAAACCAAAATCATGGAATTAAAAAAGGGAAATATGAAACTACAAGATGAAGTTCAAAAGGTATATAAATTAATGTTTTCTTTGGAAAATTTGCAGCAAGAGTAATGTGGATATAGGTGTCTGGTAGCAACAACATAATTATGAATGCAGTTCTTGTTTATATGTAAATCAATATGGCGATAAATTAAGTTATACATGTATACCAGTCAACCAAAATTATTCTTCTGGTGAAGAGAATCATAAAGTGTATAATGAGATTAATTGTAATTGTTATCAAAATACAAATTCTAGAGTGAAATTCAACAGATGCTACGGAATGTTTTTAGTATTTTGAGAATACTGCAATATTTCAGCTGCTTCTAATATTATTGGAATAAAAAAAGCAAGAATTATACATAATAATCATTTTTGACCTGAATTCTATATATGGGTGTGTATTGAAAACTTATTTTTGTGCCATTTTGTCTTTTGTGAAGAATTGTCTCATTGGCAATCATACAGCATCTTTTATTTTATGTAGACAAGACCAGGTAAAGTATATAAATATTTTATATTTTTTTCAGACAAGACAGACATTATCAGAAAAGACTTCTGAATTTAGAAGTGAGCTGTTGAAATCCCAGTCAAGTTTACAAAGAAATATTAATGACCTAGAGGAAAGTCAGACCCAGCTAAAACTTCAACAAAGGTAATCTTTAAGTAGGACAAAGCAACACAATTTATCTTGAAAAATGACAACAAAAAAGTTTTTTAGATATTGCATGAAAAATATGTTTAGATAGACACTTGGGTATGTTCAAATTCTTTATAAAGCTCACCATTTGCTATATTTAACACTGACCATGCAGAGGCTGTATGGCCAGTTAAGGTAGTTAAAACTTCCATATATATATTTAAAATAAATCTACTATTTCATAAGGCATATGAATAGTTTTGTATAGAAATTAGATTAAATTATCATATTTATGTTGCAATCAAATGAAAACAATTTGAAGAATAAATAATCTCAATTTAATGGATAAGTCTATGAGCAAAATTTTACTTGTTGTAATGCCTCTTTTTTGGAATCACTATGTAATCTTTATCATGAAGCCTTATGAAGAAATGTTATCAATAAATAATGAGTTGTAAGAATATAACAGTATTGGGTAATTTTACAGGAGAGTTTCAGAATTAATCACAGAAATATCTGAGTTAGAAGAGCACAGAACCAGAGCTAACCTTTTAGAACAGCAATTAAAGGTAGAAATAATTTACTACATTCAATTAGCTTTAAAAATACAATAGAAAACAAGTTGGATTCCTTTTCTTGGCAAGCAATCTAACCAAACTTTTTTTATGCTACACCTAGGGTCATTATGTTTTTATGCTACACCTAGGGTCATTATGTTTTTATGCTACACCTAGGGTCATTCATTATGTTTTTATGCTACACCAAGGGTCATTATGTTTTTATGCTACACCAAGGGTCATTATGTTTTTATTCTACACCAAGGATCATTATGTTTTTTATGCTACACCTAGGGTCATTATGTTTTTATACTACACCTAGGGTCATTATGTTTTTATGCTTCACCTAGGGTTATTATGTTTTTATGCTACACCTAGGGTCATTATGTTTTTATGCTACACCTAGGGTCATTCATTATGTTTTTATGCTACACCAAGGGTCATTATGTTTTTATGCTACACCAAGGGTCATTATGTTTTTATGCTACACCAAGGATCATTATGTTTTTTATGCTACACCTAGGGTCATTATGTTTTTATGCTACACCTAGGGTCATGTTTTTATGCTACACCTAGGGTCATTATGTTTTTATGCTACACCTAGGGTCATTATGTTTTTTGCTACATCTAGGGTCATTATGTTTTTATGCTACACCAAGGGTCATTATGTTTTTATGCTACACCAAGGGTCATTATGTTTTTCTGTTTGTGCATTCGTCCATTCCTTCAACTGTCTGTTTGTATGTTGGTCCCACTTCAGGTTAAAGATTTTGATGAAATTGAAGTCCAATCAACTTGATACAAAGTACACATGCTCCATATGATATGATCTTTCTAATTTTTACAACAATATCCTGGTCTACTGAGCATCGAAATGATAGTACGAGTGGGGCATCCATGCACTATGGACATATTCTTGTTTCAACATATTTTAGTAAAAGAACTAGTGCCTGTTTTATTTACAATATTTCAGGAATTAGACACAAAATGTACCCGCATGGAAGAGGATACTATTGTTACTAAGGCAATGAAAAGTCAGCTGACATTGTTTCCAGATATAGAAAAAGAAGTGAAGAAATTGAGAGAACAGAATGCTCAATTAAGGTAAATTTTGATTTGATCACAGATGCCATGTCAGACCTTCTCTTGAATTTTGGGTCAAAAGTTATTGCTTGAACTTCATTTGAGCAAGGCTTTTTTCTGGATTTAATCGAATGTAGATATCTGAAATTTGAAATTAGTAGAAACTAGTTGAGGAAGTTTTATTGCATTTTGTATTTTAGTAACAGATCTTATATTTGTATACAAGCACACTAAATGAGACTTCTAAATGTTTATTAAAAGTCTACAATTCTTTTAAAATAGTTCAGATTAGACAACGTAAATAGTTGATTATGCTATGTGGACCTCAAGATGTCTTTTGGTGTTTTTTTTTCTTTCTCAATGGCATTTAACCAAAATATTTCTTTTCATAATGAACCTGAGTTGCCAAGGCATTGTCAGTTTGTTTTAGATTTATGAGTTTGACTGTCCCTTTGGTATCTTTCGTCCCTCTTTTAGACCATTTATAATACTATTTTTGATATATGTGAACTACATCCACTTTCTGATTCTTTAAACAAGATGAAGTATACTGAGCTCAAATTGCACACACCTTTATGTTTTAAAATCCTGAGATAAATAGATTTGATATATATTTTGTTTTTATTTTTTAGAGAGATTCAAGAGAACAATATGTTGTTAAAAGAGAAAGCTGAAAGTTTGGAAAGAAAGTTGGAAAGAGCTGAAAAGATATACACTGATGCAGCTCATCTAGATACAGAGAATCTGGTTTGTTTTCAAATACAAAAAAAAGTACTATGAATTTGATATTATTTGTTGGATACCAATTTTCCTAGATTTTCTAGGTATAGGTAAAATAGGAATTTTAATGTCCACAAGAAGAACATTTTCTAAGGATCTGTATGGAGACACTGGCAAAGCTGCAAAATCAAATATCCTGAAAATTATCAACTTGTTCTCAATCCACAAAAAATGATATCCATAAAACTCTAGAATAATTAGACTGATTATCATTACTGAATTGCCTCAAAAAATTAAACTATCATTTGGGATGAAAATTAAATTGCCATTAAGGAAGACCTTATAACTTTCCAAAATTACTACCTACCATGAAATGAAAGTCACATTACCATTCCAGAGTTATGTCCCTTTAAAATGTAAATATATATATGATTACTTCATTGATTGTGTCAGCTCGTTTTGAGCTTAAACTATATTTATTATTTTATTTGATATGTAACAATTGAGCAGTGTTATCTTGCTTAAAATAAAGGACAGGATACATTTTTACCTTATGATCAGTTTGCTTTTAATATTTCATACTAAATAGTGTTTGTTATCTCCAGCAAAATTTTCTATTTAAGGCACTGAAATCAAAACTTCAGAAATGGGAACAGGTGGAAAAAGATGGCAAGTAAGTTACATTAATTTCATTAATTTCATTAATGTACACAAAAAACTTTATGTTGATGAGGCATAAAAATATTTTAATTTTGAAAGTTGCAAAACAGAACCAGCATAAATAAATTTCAATGCTACATTTTCACCATGCTAGTAGACTATCATAGATATATTTAGTGATAATTACCATACACATGCAGCAAAAGTTAGTTAAGAAGTTATTGAACTTATCCAATTTTTAATGTGCTTAGTATTGAACTGCTGTACTCATTGCTTTATTCTTTAGAGTTGTCATTACTATTGACCTCTTGTGCCAATAAAAAATGACTATAGTGCTGAAAGTGGATTTAAAACCTGATAAATTAGTTATAAGAGGTGTATCAATTAAAAAAGGATGTTAGTAGATTTATTTACAGATCACTAAAATATCAAAAAGATAACTACTGCAAAGACCATCATTTTCTTATTTCTAAATAAAGTTTTGCAGAAACTTATTAGTCCACATAAAATTTTACTAGTCTGGGGCATCGAATTAGTGGCTTACATTGCAGACTGCATGCTTTCAAACTTAAATAAGTGAATCAAATTCCATATTTCCAGTTCATCCGCAAAAAAATCACAAATGATTACACAATAAGTATTTTGACTGAAAAAGAAAAATTTGAAAGCAAGTTCTTATATTTTTTCTAGATGCATAATCATTATTGCAACATTATTTAACACCTAACACTGCATAAAGATACATTCTTTAAAGATATGATTGTTATTTTTAGATCTCCATCACAGTTAGCAAAGAGACTGACATGTCTACAGGAATCTGAGGCTGTTATGTTAGAAAGACAAGGGCAGTTACAGAGCAGGTGTGATCATATTAATCCATACAAGATTCTTATCCTAAACCCACAAACATGTTTAAAAGGACTGAGATTTCAAATTAAGTTTCCTTTATGATTTTTAATAATATGCTTGAAATTTTTTAAAATGTTTTAAATTATAAAATAAACTTATTTGTATACGTTCATTTCTTGTATACTAATGGACCTAAATCATATTGCATGGTTTGATGATAACATTGAGAATGGAAATTGGGAATATGTCAAAGAGACAACAACCTGACCAAAGAGCAGATAACAGCCAAAGGCCACCAAAGGGTCTTCAATGCAGCAAGAAAATCCTGCATCCGGAGGTGGGCCTCGGCTGGCCCCTAAATAAAAATGTATTAAGGAAAATTTCAGGCCTTATTTGTTAGAAATTAAATTATCACTTTTATAACAGTTTGAATAATTATTATTAGATATAAAAAATGAAAAGAGACATATTTTGAATAAAGAATTACTGTACATGTGAATCTGTAAATTGAACCAAAAACAAGAAATTTGTTTAATACTGGATATTCAATTTTCAACCAATTATTAAAACATTCAGATAAATACAGGTAATTAGCAATATAACCAAAAATATTGTTTTTTTTTTGCTGCAAGATTTTAAATATAATTTTATGTTTATCTCTTTAACAAAATTACAAAGCACAAATCATTAGAATGAACAAACATTAGGAAACTATTTTTTTCATATCAAATAAATGTTTACAGAATTCACAGTTTAGAAGAACATCTGAATAGTAGTCAACAGAAGTTAGAAACAACTATAACTGAATTACAGAAAGAAAAGTCTAAAGTTGAGCAGAATGCCGATTTAATAAAACGATTACAGAGAAAACTTTTATTTGTTACTAAGGTAATTAAGTCAACTTATTATACCCAGGTCCAAAATAAGTGTATACTGGTTTTATAAGTCTGTCTGTCCGTAACACATTTGTATTCAGTTTTCTAGCAACTTTGAATTAGTGTCCTTGATATTTGGTCCAAGGTTCATATTGGTAAGCTATCAGGGCTCACTACACAAGCTGAATTGAGTGCGATTATTGCCATCGGATTCCCAACTTCTCTATAGAAGTTTTAAGGCAAAGTTTGTGTTGCCCTTGACTTTCAGTTCAAGTCCCTGAACCATTATAGACATTAGATATAAATCAAACTTTTGGAACTTATAAGAAAAATGTGTGCTTTCTATGAAATGAAAAGAACAGTTTTAGATTTAGGATGAAATCATTTTGTAAATTAGTGGTATAAAATATTGGATTGGGTCGATCTTAGAAATAATCTTTTTGGATTAAAAAGATGAATTTATGGTTGATCTTAAATAAAAACATCAAAACAAAATCAGTATTTAAAAAGAAATTTCCAAATAATATTGGACCTTTTATCAGACCACACCAACCACAATTGACAAACTTCACTAAGAAAATAGAAATACAAAGAAGACAAACAACAACATAACAGTGAATATAGCCTAGAATACTGGTCAGCCTTCAACGATGAGCAAAACCCATACTTGTACAGTCAGCATATTGCTGTTTATTAGGAGATATTGTAATTTGTTTCATTTTTAATTGTAGGAAAGAGATGGTTTTAAAAATATTCTAGATTCTTATGAAAGTGAAATGACAGTGAATGTAGCCAAACATGCTACATCTAGGATACAACATTTAGAGGATACAATAGACAATTATAGGAAACAGGTTGATCAATTAGAAGGGGATCTTCAGAAAGCTTACTCACAAAATGGAGCTCAAAGGATGGATAATCCACAAGTATGTTAAAGATTGAAGATTAAACAGTTGTTCAACTAATTATTTCTCACAAAGATTTGATATGGAATACATTATAAGTTTTTAGTACCAGTCATGTGTCAACAATGATTATGAATAATTTGACCATCTAAAAACGAAGATGTGGTATTGTCAATGAGACACCTCTCCACAAGAGACCAAACGATACAGAAATGAACAACTGTAAATTACGCATGCATTGATTTGTTTCAGTGAAGAACAACCAATCTTACATCTTATTGGTGTCCCAATTTAGTATAGTTTGCCTACGGTACAGTAAATTTATATTTGTCACAAATTGGAAAACCACTACATATACATACATGTATATGTATTTGTAGTAGTTTGTTGTTTACTGTGGAATCTTTAATTTTTTCTGAAGTTCCATTTTTTGTTGATTTAGGAAAAACAAAAATTTTACAGGCAAATTTGATTTGATGGTTTAACCAAATGTGCTCACAAGCCTACAGAAGTAGAGGGGCCATTGTGTTTTCTTGTCCGTGGGTCTGTTCGTCCGACCGTTCATTTGTTCGTCGGCATGTCCTGCTTCAGGTTTTGGTCAAGGTAGGTTTTTGAAGAAGTTGAATTCCAATCAATTTGAAACTTAGTACACATGTTCCCTATGATATGATCTTTCTAATTTCAATGCCAAAGTTTTGATCCCAATTTCACGGTCCAATGAACATAGAAAATGATAGTGCGAATGGGGCATCCGTGGACTATGGAGTATGGACACATTCTTGTATATACCTTTAAATTCATGGCTAACCTATACTCATGACATACATATTGTTGGTACCCCATAAATAATAGAAATCACCGTATATAAATATAAATATTCTAATCTTTTCTTTTTATTTCAGACATATGTTCCAGTTGTTCCAGCCCAATCAGAAGTTGACAAGAAAACTATCCTAAAGCTTAGGTATGGTTATACTGATATCATCTGGTTGTAGTTTTTTTGTTTGAAAAGAATAGGGTTTTATCATGAACTACAAAATAGAGACAGATTAATGATTTTTTTTTCTGAAGTACAGTGAAACCTATTTTTAAAGACCTCTTACATGTAAGAGGGAAAAAAGTGGTCTATAAAGATAGGTGGTCTTTTAATACAGGTTCAATTTATATGAAATGTAATACAGAGGAATCTATAATTTATTGTTATAACACAGGTTTTTGCTTAAGACAGGTGGTCTCTTGAGCAGGTTTGACTGTATTTCATTACAAAGTCAGCAATCTATGATACTAAAATAACGAGGTCCAAATTGTCAGCCGTCATGGGGTAAAAACAACAAATCAAAGAATTCAATTTTATATATAGCCAATATAGGACAATGGTGTTGATTAAAAATTACACCACTCCAGACCCGTTTGTTTTCCACATAATTAATATTGCCAATAATTAGCAAGTTCCGGGTCGAATCCGATACTGAAGCCAATAGTATATTCACCAGTTACCTATTACCTTATCTGGACGTTCCGCATCTGACAGGCGCACCACCAAACGGTGTATTTCAGATTTTGCTATATACACAAGTCATTATCACAGGGTTGACACTACTAAATTCATTGATTGTCAAATTGTTCCCTAATGTAGTATTTTAATCAGTAAGACTTTCTAAAATGACAATACGAATACTAAAAATCTGGACTTAAAATAAGGCGTATATGCACAGTTTTCAATTTGTAAGCAGGCATGACGTAAAACATCGAATCAAAGAATTCAACTTTATTTATAACTAATATAGGACAATGCTGTTTATTAAAAAATACTCCATTCCAGGACCTTTTGTTTTCCAAATAATTCCAGGTCGACGGGTTCAAACAAAAAAAATTTGAAAGCAGAGAAAACTGTGCATCTTATAATCGCCATGACTTTATCAGATGGCAATCGCAATATTAAAATAAGGCTTACACATAGTTATATATTTTAATTCAGTCACAGACCCGAGATATCACAGGTGTGTTCTAGAATGAATGAAAATTCCAGTGGCACCAGAATTGCCTTAGTTTAGTTGAAACAAGAGCATAATGATAAATAAGTATCTAATGTATTATTTGCACCTTTTAAGGTAGCACAATACAAAGATTTTTTTACTTCCAATCACTAACCTTTGAAATGCTGTAACTTTCTTATGGATGCATAGAAAATAATAAAAGAGGTATATATAGATAGATAAAAGATTAATCTTTTAAATGAATGCAATATTTTTATTATGCAATCATTATGTAATCAATTATTATGTAATTAGTGGCAAAATCTTGGTAAGTTCACTTGAATGAATTTAGCTCTATCATCTCTTTAACTATACAGAAAATTTTAACGAAATCTTAATCAACACATCATGGGATTCAAAAGGGTGTCTCAGATTGTCTCTATGGTATTCCATTCCCTCATAAATTTCTAATTAGTGTAAACATCCAAACCACATAAAAGAACATAATGTTTAATTAGGTGTAAAATTTGTTCTATACATTCTATCTGAAATCTGAGACACCCTTTCGTAGATAATGGCCATAGGAACAACATATAATAAAATCAACCCTCTAGGGATACATATGCAGAAGCTAATTTCATTTGAAAGTGGAAATTTGGTGAAAAATAGTTTAGACACAGTTAACGTTATAATTGGTTACATAATTGTTGCATAATACTAACATTGCATTAATTTGAAAGAGTAATATGTTAGCTATCCAAAACTACCACTTTTATAAATTTTCAAGCATTATTAAGAAAGTTACAGCATTTTAAAACTTGGGAGTTGGAGTTATAAAATCTTTGTATTGTGCTACCTTAAATCCACAAAGGTATATCGGATATAAACTTTGTACCCCACTTAAATAGAAATTTTATAGGCTTCCCATAGATTAATTCATATCTCTTTAATGAATCACAATTTATTTGGAACATCAAAAACTCAAAATAATGATTGAAGAGTTGCTGTGTTCCTTGATTAGTAATGATTACTGTTAACCCATTTGTATGTTGCATTCTATATTTAGAGAAAGAATATCAGTTTTAGAAAAAGAAATTGAAAAAAGTGAAGAACAGAGATATATATTAGAAACAAGAATTGAACAAAGACACTTACAGGTAAATTATCGCAAAGTTATCACATGTATCATCTGAATATAATATCAAAGCATCATCTCATAGTGAGCCAAGCCAAGCAAATATTACAACTACATTCTATAATTCAAAATCTAATTGGACAATACAGACTGTTTTTGTGACTGAATATCATTGTTATTTTGTAACACTTATATTTTTTTTTAATTTTAAAGCAAATAGAATCTTGATTAATATTCAATTTGAATCTCATATTCACTCTTTACAGATACAAAAAGTACAAATATAGTTATCTATGATTATACTGAAATGATATTCCTTTGGCAACTGTGTCAGCTTAGCGCTGTTCCAAAAAAAAAAACATTCCCAAGGAAGGCACTTTTAATTCTTATCGATTTGTGGCTGTTAGTTTCCAATGAAAGTGTAAAAAAAATCTTTTTAGAATCACCTCTACAGCTGGTTACCCCATTTTTAAAGTGCCTTCTCTGGACAAGAACAGCTTTCAAACCTTGACTTGTAAATTTTATTTCAGTTTCAATTCATTATAGACATTTTTACCTAATTATAGGGAGACTTTGATCCAACCAAAACAAAAGTCATACATTTTGAAATGAATCCAGTTGCTATGGCAGCAAAACAAAGAGCTGCAGAATTACAAAGATTAAGAGAAGAAAACGAAACATTGAAAGAAAGAATAAGAGTCCTTGAGGAGTCAGGAGGTCAAGCAATGGATGTAACAGAACAAGTTCAAAAAAGATTACAAGAACCTTCTAGTAGCAAAGAGGTTGATGGTATGGTTCTTGTTTGTGTTTTAAATCCAAATGATAAGGAAACATGACTACCAAAATGAAAGCTGTTAATAGTAAAATTACTAACATAGCAAACTCTAAGGAAAATTCTAAATCCCTAAGCAAATGGCACAACACGTCAAACAAATGGATAACTATTGTCATATTCCTGTCTTGGTACAGGAATTTTCTTATGAAGAAAATGGTGGATTAAACCTTGTTTTATAGCTTAACTTCTCACTGACATAGAAGAGAATACATACATGTGATTCTTCCGGCGGGAGTCAAAATCTCCCGCTTTTCAGATAATCTTCCGTTCCTCCCGTTAAAATTTGAAATCTTCCGCTTTTGAAAATGTCAACCTCGTAAAATTTTCAATACACATTTTTGTTTACAAAATCGATAGGGACAGAGAAAAAGTCCGAGAAACTCGAAATTGATATGGGAAAAGTCCGAGAAAAACGGAAATTTCCTGTTGTGTCAAAACATAACATAGGTAAAATCAGCCTGAGGTGTTTAGGATTAAACTGTTTATACAGCAATAAATTAAAGATAAAAGGCAATTACCTGGTGACAACTAGCTAGTTTAAGACACAAGCCTGGTTGATTAAAAGTGAAATACTGACAAAGGATTAAATTGACTAAAAGACAAATGAAATCGACTCAAATATGATATATATGGCTAGTTCTCTATCCAAGCCAATGGAATACCTATATTATATATAAGTATAGTTGTCTTGGAAATTTTAGAATTTGACAAAATGCAAACTGTTTTTTATCACCAAATCCCAGCAGCAAATAAAAGAAGACCAAGTATCTAGCCCAATTCAACTCTGTCTTGAGATTTGATTTCAAATGGTGCAGATCCAGTACCAAGGGTCAAGACCATGCTTACTACACTTCATGCAAAGCTGACTATGATGGCCCTAATGACTTGACCAAACTTATGGAGACAACTACCAACCAGCAAGCCTACATATCTATCAATTTAACACCTTCTGTTAATACAAGCCAGTAGTGGTACCAAAGTTGACAATTTAGCTTTATCAGAGATACTTTTTGCCAACTATGTATGATGACTGATCACTTTATCTTGAATTATACATAATGAATAAATTTTTGAAAACCCCTTATCTTCTATTTTCATCAACATGATCAAGTATCAGGTGTTGAAAGGTATGGAATTATTGTTCCTTTAACCAAAAACAAAAGGGAAGATATGCAGTTTAAACACACAAAAAAAACATTGCGTACGTCGATAAAAGGTCGATAATAAATCTCCAGTTTTGAGACCTAAACTCCAGCTGAAAATTTCCAAATCTCCAGTTTTGGCTTGACAACTCTGTCACATGTATTCTGAATACTTTTTGTGTTCTTCAATATATAAGAGTTCCACAAAATGATGCAAAACAATTCTTTTTGTGCTCTTCAGCATCAAAGAGTTCCACAAAATGTTTCAACCAACAAAATAACAAAAAAGTCTAAATTGAAAATTTTATATTCCCTGTGAGATGTGTGCATCATATATAATAATTTTTTTTCTCTCCTTTAGATATGATATCATTTATTTATATTTTTGTAGAAATGAAAGCTCAACTAACAAAAGAAGAATTAAAGAACAAAAGGTTAATGGAAGCATTTTCCAAGAAAAGTCAGGAATTTCGTGAAGTGTGTTATCAGTTAACGGGATATAAAATAGACTTCCATTATACAAATCAATACAAAGTAACCAGTATGTATGCTGAATCAAGGGATGATTTCTTTGTTTTTCAGGTAAGATTTTAGTAGGATAGATGAAGGTTTATATCATTGGCCTCTGCAGCTTTTATCTTTGTGGGATATTCTGCAGAGTCCAACTTATATTGGTCTGACAGTGATATGAACTCATATATAAATGCACAATATATGTATTTTGTCAGAAAAATCTGCATCTTTTTTGTATGAAATTGTCAACAATGCATTAATGTGTGATTAGTTCTAGTTTATGGTGAACCACTAGCGGAAGGTCAATGATATTATGTATGCAGTTGTATAAGCATTGGCATATCTCATTTCATTGGGGATTATTTGGTTCCTACCCCTTAGTCATGGTCTATTGACTTTGAAAATTTTGCTAAGTTAACATGTATTAGTTTGTGATTAGGTCAGTAGAATTGGAACCATTAGTGGTAGGCCAATATTAATTGTTATTCAGTTTTATAAGCATGAACACATCTCATTTCCATGGCAAATATTTGGCCCACCCCCTCAGTCATGGTCTATCGACTTTGAAACAATTGCTTTGTTTACATGTATTAGTTTGTGATTAGATCAGTTTAAGATGAACTGCTAATGTTAAGTCAATGATTTGGTATTCAAATTAATTGGCATTTGCAAGTATTGTTTCCATGAAGATTATAAAGCCCCACCTCCTCTTCATGGTTCATTGACTTTGAAACTTTTACAAAGTTTACAAGTTAATATTTGTGTTTTGGTTTTTTAAAGGGAATGACTTATAATAAGTCAATGATATTTGGTATGCAGTTGTATTAGCATTGGCACATTTCTTTTACATGGAGATTGTTTAGCCATGTACCTCAGTCATGGTTCATTGACTTTGAATGTTTGCCTATGTTATGAAACATGTTAAAGTATTGCTATTTTGATTTCAACTTTTGCATCAACCAATAACAAAAAAGGGAGACATGCATATGTCTGTGATAACAATTTATTTTATTAGATTTTATAACTAGCTATAAACTCAAATTTCTATCATAATATTTTTTTCATTTTCAGCAAGGTGAGAAAAATGATATGCAGCTACTATCTACAGATTTTACAGAGAATTTAGAAGAAACTATTGACTTATATCTGTCTAAACACAAATCAATACCAGCATTCTTAAGTAGTGTTACCTTAGATTTATTTAAAACTCAGACTTTCAAAGTTTAACATAAAGTTCCTACATGTGATATACCAAATGTGTTCAGACTGATAGTTGGTCTTACAATAAAAGTTTACAGACAGAGTAACTACAAATGGCATTAACTACAGACAGAAACAATAAGAAACATTTTGAGAAGTACTTTGTCATCGTTATATGATGGAAAATTCAAGAAATTTCTCTCAGGAAATTGCAGATTCTAATTTTAATCATGAAATAAATTGCATTGATATATTTATATTGTAAAAGTTGATTACTGTCATAAAATGAAATCTTTAGTGGAAATAAATGAATTTTCATGATAAGTGTTTATTTTTTGCTTTGTTAGATTTAATACTTTCTTGGATTTCTATAGTATATATTAGATTTTTAAAAGTTTAAAGGGATACATAGGGATAGTGAAAATTAGTGGTGTTAACTATCTCATCCTACAGTTTTGGAGGTACAACTTTAATATTTTGTAGGATGTTTTTTTACACATTATGAAAATGTGCATGGTCACACGATTTTGATTTTTACAAATATTCTGAGGATGACGGGTAGTTGGACTTATCTAGCTAATAATGTTAACTCTCTCATTTTAAGAGTAATACGATAATTATATTTGGTATGTGTATACCTAGCAAGGTCGTGCTTTTCTGACAGTTTTTACTTGACCTCCATTTCATTTCCTGGATCCAGGTTAATCCATATCTCAGATACTGCAGGCAATAAGTCTACATTATTTGGTGAGTGGAATGATTGTAAGGTTTGCATGTCCAACTGGCAGGTTTTGTCTGACCTTGAGCATTTTTCATAGTTCAATGGTTAAATATTTTTTTATGGTTTGGTCTGTTTCTGATACTGTATGCAATATGTCAACTTTATTTGGTGTATGGAAATATTTTATGATGTACATGTCAGTCATGTTTCATTTCAGTTTGTGCACTCTTATTATTTTATGATTTATGTAAGCAGTTTTCACTATATGTAAAGGCGAAGTAACAGTGAATAGGTGATAAAACAAATTATTACAATGTACATGTATAAACAAATTAGGCTTCAACTGAGCTTTTTATGAATAGAAAATGCATTGACCATATAAACTTTGGCTGTATGCAGATACTGACCTAAAAATGACTTCCATGTTTACAGGATTCACCTAACCTCAATTTCAATGGTCAGTGTTTAAGTTATGTGATAAGGTCCGTTTCTCAGATTCTATAAGCAGTAGATCAACTATATGTGGTGTATGGTATGATTGTAGGGGTGCATGTCAGTGTGGCAGGTTTCGTATGACCTTGACCCATTGTTATAGTTAATCGGTTAATGATAAGATTTTGTGTATCGGTATGTTTTTCAAATACTAATAGAATAGGGCAGCATTACTTCGTATATGAATAACTGTAAGGTCAACATGTCTTTCTGGCCAGCATCATCCGACCTTGACCTCATTTACATGGTTAAATTAGTCAAATATAATTTTGTGTTTTTCCGTCTGTTTTTCTTCTACCATAATCAATATGGCAACAATATTTTGTGTATGGAATAAATGTGAGGTGTCCATGTCTGTCTTGACACTTGACAGAATTTATCTAACCTTGACCTTATTGTCATTGATCTTTAAAACTGTTGAAGTTTATGTGATACTTGTAGTAAAACCTTTTTTAAGACTTTCAGTATAATATCAATGGTCAGTAAAATAAGTTGGATATTTCAGAATGTGCATTCTTGTTTTCAAAAACTGTTACCATGACCTGGATCAACAACTGAGAGAGTCATTTCATAGCTGTATACCTGTGTACTTCTTACTGACTGGGGGAACCAGCAATAAAACTGTTACCATGACCTCTGAATCAACAACTGAGAGTCATTTCATAGCTGTATACCTGTGTACCGTATTTCTTACTGACTTGGGGCACCAGCAATAGAGACAGAATAACTAGAACAATTCAAATACTCTGAAGCAGATATTTTACAGTAAATTAAACTAAATTGCAAGAAATATTTTATTGACAAACACAACAACAGGTGGGATTTAACTGTTTGTAGAAGTATAAAGAATTAAACTATAATTCCTGCAGTTTCAAAAAAACAAAATCTCAATTTTGGTTCTAATTATAAAAACTTTCGACATTTCACAAAATTTAAATGTGTATGCCTAACTTTTTAAGAAAAACAGTATTGTATACATTGGATTTGAATATTTTTTTATCATCTGCATTTTGTCACAATGTGGATTTGTTGTAAATTTTAACATCATTTTTGAGAGATTAAATAGAATTTAAAAAAAAATAACTTTACTCTTAAGATTTCTATTAAAGTTCACTTGACACTGCAGGAATTATAATGAAAAAAGTACAAATATAAGTAAAAAGTCATAATTGTTTTAAACGATAAAAAAGGTGGGTACCGTAATGTTGTCCAGTTCAGAATTCAGAAAAAAATAGATACACCTACTGTCTGACAGCAAAAAAATATATTCTAATTTCTCCTTTTAAATAACTGAATAAAAATGTTTATTGCACCAGTTTTTCTAACATTATTTTTGTGTATGTTGTTCAACATATTTAAAATTTGTAAAACAAAAAACTTAACTAAGCAAATTGTTTAGTAGCTTTGCTTTGAATGTAAATACAATACATATAAATGAGATTCAACTGCAAATCAGAACTGAATGACTTGATTAAGGTGGTACCTAACACTACAGGGAGATAACTGTGTATAGTCAGCTAAATGTTTTAATTACGTTGTGTTGTAAAAGGAATATTAAGCTTCTCAATGATCAAAATTGGTGTTTGTCAAATTGCTATATAACCAGTGTAATTTTTCTGACAAAACGGTTGGTTCAAAATTTTTGAAATTTTTATATTTTTGTTAAAGGTCAAATTAATTTTAGTGAAAGTGTTAGGTACCACCTTAAGTTCAGAGAAAAATGCAGTAACAGATCACTATTTAATTAGAAATGAATCATAAGAACATGCATAGGTGTAAAAGATGTAAGAATTTGAGGCAATATAGATCCTATAACATGCCTCTTGTCTGGCTATAGTTCACAAATTTTTATTTAGCAAACCTATTTTAGCTTCTTAAAAAATTGTATTCAGAAATATCATAAAAGAATGAAGTCTTTCCAAATTATGATTTTCTCATCATTAATCTTTAGTTTTAAGTACATTAGGAATATTTTGATCACATGCTACATTTTATTCACCTCCAAACTGGGAATGTACGCCCATATCACAGAAAAATCTATTTAAGATTAATGGAAAAACTTGGAAGATTCATACAATGAATTAAAGTGGGCATTAAGATAAAATATTTTGGGGATATTTGCATTGAAGGAATCAAGATGTTACTACCTAACATTTAACATATAAAGCATGGATTATAAAAATATATAATGTTTTGAGTCTTTTACCCTGGTACATAATTTTTAAACTTCATTATCACCGCAAGGCCAGATGGCATGTGCAGAGAATTCCTACCAGGTTGAATTCTTTTTTTAACAAGAGTTGTTTTAGTTCAAACATTTTCATAATCCATGCTGCCAAGATGATTTGCCAAGTTCTGATGAGTATCTAGAAATCTTTGAATATTATTAAACTTAAGAATAATTTAATAACTATAAATCATAATTTTCCCACTATGCTTTACTTAATTTATAATACACCTACCTTATTTAAATAAAATCAGTTAAAATTCCAATTCAAAAACAGTTTTTTAAGAAATTTGATTTCATCAGAACTTGGCTAGTTGGAACAGATGGATATTTCACACACACATTATTCACTCCTGTCATCTATTTTTTTTTTATGCATGAACATATTAAAGTGTACATAAGACATCTTATATTGCGAGGAAGTACATAAATTAGTGTATTTGGGATTTTCTTCCCATTTTTTTTCTGCTATTTTGGCATGAATAATTTATTTTGAAAGCATATATCCATCTGTTCAACTTAGTTGATACGAAACTTGTCACTAATAATGGAATGTCAACTTTGATTCTTGCTTCAATCTTCATAAAACAACTCAAATTGAGGATTAATTTTCAAATTAAGAAAATTCTCTTAATGCCTTTGATTTTACTGCTTACATTAAGTACCACAAACAGTTGACAAAACCAGAAATTGAGATATTTTATTGAAGATTGGCCAATTTACAAATTTAACAAATTTATACTACCTGCATAAAATATGACAAATCTTAACAATTTGAACACTAGTTTTACCTGTAATGTTTATCTATCAATCATTTGTGTATAAATATAAATGTATAATTAATTGTGTAGTACTTTACAACTAAAAAAAAGAATAAGTATATCAAAAAATATAATAACAACCTCATATTGCACTAACAATGGAATTCTTCGATAAACTAAAGGCTCCAAAAGCCTACAAGTATATTACTCACAGGGCTAAATGAGACGAGAACAAATAAAAATGTTTATAAAGAAAAGAGCAAAAAATAGTAATAAAATACAATTTAAAAAGATATCACAACCTATTCTTTTAGGTTGTCATATGGATTTCTAGTTAATATACAAGTCATAATAGAAGTTTCAAAACAACCATTAGCGATCTAGTGAACATAGTGGATATTTAATTGTGTATGAATATCGAAGAATTTGTGACAAAATATCTTATTGTCATAACACAGTTTACATTTCACCATATAATTCATTTTACTATTACTGAAAAAAATTAACGAATCCTAAAAAGTGCACGATTAAACCCCAGTTCATTTTACCTAGGAATTATTATAACTATGACTATCAAGAGTTTAATAAGAGTTATTTAACCTTTTTTATGGATTGTAAGGAGAAAATACACATTGGAATATTTGGGCATTTTTAAAACACAAAAATAAATTATTTTTAGATAAGTTTTCTTTACGTAAGAATAGCATATATTTTTTAAGTGAAAGATATTCTGTGTCTGTCATTTACCCTGAGGATTAAGTCACATGAAAAGAGATTCAAATTTCAGTAAGATACTCAGAGTACAACTTATATTTTGTTTTTGTATTAAATGAAACATGTTTTTTTTCAATAATGCTTGGATTAAATTAAATATATATTTTTTTTCATTATGATATGATTAAAACAATGTCAAATTAAATCATTCAACTTATTTTGGCCATTTTTGGTGAATTTAAAAACAAAAATTATAAAGATAGCATGTAAACTTTTCTTATACTTTCTTTCGATACTTTAATGTTTAGATACTCAATTATTCATTCTTGATTTTCTAATATTAATTCAAAAAGTTGAGAAATTTTCCTGGTGTATGACTACTTTATATTTAGAAATATTCATGATTAAAATTATTTCTTTTAAAAGTTTCTTCCATTTTCTATGCTGTTAAATAACAGACTTTTGGAACAATCAATACAAGAAAGTTAATATTAACTTTTCAGAACTAATAGAATACACCATTATCCCAAAGAATATATTGTTTCCAGATGGATTGCCGACTGCAGATTTATTGGTATCGTCTTCCGAAGTACCTGAGGATAAGTTCTCGTAACCTGTCTACATCATACTCCTCAGCTGGGTACTCTCCATAGTAGGCCTGCAAGGTATAAACTCATCTTTAATATCTCCTTATATATTCTAACTTAAAAACTTCAACATATTTTGGTCCCTGATGGAGAGTCATCTCATTGGCACTCATACCACATCTATTTTTTATAATATGAATAGTTTGGACATTTCTATGTTAGTAAGGGCATTAACCCTACACTAATTCATCAACAAAACTTATCTTCAAACCTGCTTGAACTATCAAAATTCTTGACTATATAATTGCACGTCTTATTTCAATTTGTATTTTTCCATATTGGTAATAACGTTCAGCTTTTGGCCTTTTCATTTAATCGAATTCCCTCACTTATTGTAACCACACACATCATATTTTTTTTACTGCAACTAGTTGTGTTTATTTCCTAACTATAGTAACATAGTTGTATAATGTCAATTGCATCATGGAACACTTTCTCTACAATCAGGGGTTCAATAGGGAAAAAATTAGTTTGACAATTGTGTTACTATTTAAAAAGCTATCAATGTGTTTGTTTAAGTTGCAGTATAAAAACAATGTTAGGTCAATGTCATAAAAATATAAACTTTTTTTAACTTGGCGCAAAACTGTTTCATGTAAGAATAATATTTGTCATGTGATGTTTTAAAATTAAGTGTCCTTATCCTCAATCATAACTTGATAACATCCAATTAGATTTAAGTATGATGTATACAAGCTGAAGATCCGCCTATCTTAATTACAAAGCAAGCAAGCCAAACAAAGATTTGTTTTGCTAGCATTAATGTAAAAGCTGTAACCACCTATTTTAATGGTACAAACTTACTCTGTTATCAAACACAGCATCACCATCTTCTGGTTCCATGTTCTTGTTAACTGGTGTCAGTTGAAAGTCCCTGTTCTTGTTAACTGGTGTCAGTTGAAAGTCCCTAACTACAGCTTCAGTCATTGGCTTATTCTGAACTTCAACAAATTCTTCCATGGGGAGATAACCCTCCTTGACCACCTCTAGTTTATACTTTCCATCAATCAATAGTCTGTAGTAGTCACCATCCTTGTCTGTTAAAAGATAATCAAAACATATCATTAGATCAGGGTAAAGGGTTTAAGTTAAAACATATCAACACATAATAGACTTAACAACCAAAGCAAAATGGTTTATGTCTGTATTGTATGTTTTTCATAAACTGTTCTGTTATAAATTAGGTTGTTAGGCTTCTCAATTAAATTGTTTTGTATTTTTCATTTTGGGTTGTTTAAAGCCAACTATACTGTTTAGGTGTTTTTCATTGTTGTAGGCTGTAAAGCTGCCTATAATTGCTCACATTCACTTCATTTGCAATCATACCACTGCTCCTTATTTTTATATTTGTCAAACTTGACATATGTATAATCCACATTAAGGTGATTTTAAGCTCAGAGATATGAGGAAAATCTGAGGTCAGACTAACTTAAGTTGTTTTATTCTCAGACAAAAGTGTTGGTAAGAGACAAACAACTCATCCTAAAACAGTACTATGACAGCCCTTCTTAAGGATGTTGAAATAAATGTTCACCTAACAAATGCTTATGGTATATTTTTTTTTTCATTGTCATCATAATTTTAAAATATGCATGCAGTTCCAATGTACCAATAACACAGCTGTTAGTTTTCTTCTCTTTATCTAAACCTGTACTTTTTACTAACTTGAGCTAATAATCCCACTTACTAGTAGTAATATCATGGTTGATGTATTTGACATCATCCCCTCCACTGGTTACTTTGTAGACCTTCACTGAGGCATTTCTGATTGGTTCTCCTGTCTCTGCATCTGTAACAATACCTTTCACTCCATCATGCACCTACAATTTAAAGAAGAATTTAAAATTGGTCAGCACACTCAGAAATTGTAAAAAGTATGAAGGACTTTGTCAAGGTTGAATTAATACATTTGTACATAGAAAAGCTCCTTCAAAATAGCTTCACAAACATGTTTAACACTGCCATTTCTTTACGTGCCTGTCCCAAGAGAGGAGCATGTAGTTTAGTGGATATTTGTCATACTAGTATTTGTTTTTTGTAAACTAATTTCTTATGAATTAGGCCATTGGTTTTGCATATGAATTGTTTCACATTTTTCATGCCAGTGCCTTTTATAGCCAACTGTACAGTGTGGGGTTTTCTCATTGTTAAAGGCTTTTATTGTTTGAATATAATTGATTAAATCCACATCATTTAAAATCTGGAGAATAGTTGTCCTATTGGAAATCATACCATATCTCCTTGTTTTTATATTTATTACTCTAAAAATCAATTGTTAAAATACTCATTGAAATTAAATTGTAGTTTATAAAAAATATTTAGGTAACACATGTTAAAATTCTTGTACCAAAAGAAAGACAAATTAGTACCTGAAGCATGTAGTTGATAAGTGCTTCTTTGTTCTGATGCCAGTATTCTTCCTCCTTTTCAGGTTCAGGGAACTTGTCACAACCCAACTCTAATGTTATTTCAAAACAATTTGTCTCAAGGAGATTGTAATCTTGCATTCCTAAAAAAAACAAAATCAAAATGTCAAACTGTGATTGTAATTGTGAACTATACAACAGCTAGTTTATCTTTAGGAAATTGTAATAGTTCAATCCTGCCAAAGCAACAACTGTTTTTGTCATATATGCATGGAGACCTTACAGTGGGTCTCATTGGCGTCTAAGCATGATGCGGGATTGCCGATTTTTTGTAAGCGTGACACATGAAAGTCAAATTATTGTGTCGTGAAAACGGGAAATTACAAAAGAATGAGAATTGATTATGTACATAGTGTAATCGGGATACAGGAATCTGTAAAAACGGTAAGCGGGATCTGGGATCAGAACCCGCCAATTAGACCCTTACATTATGACAAAAAAATTGTCTGAGTAAGACCATATAATATGGTGGTCGTCTTTGATTCATAGCAGGTTTGTTTGCTCTAAATTCTATTGTTATAAATTAGATTGTTAATTTTTCTTATTCATATTTTTTTATGTTCAGGCCTTTTTAGCTGACCATACAGCTCATTGTTGAATGCTGTATGATAACCTATAATTGCTTCATTCCAAGTCATTTGAAATCTGGTGAATAGTTGTCTCATTGGTTATGAAACTACTTCTCCTTATTTTTATACTGGAGATTATGTTGTATAATTTAGTCAGTCTTTTGAACCACTAAATTTCACAAAGTTTTTTTATTTAAAATCCATCGGATATTTAATCCTTCAGATTTTTATAAGACACAAGTTTGTATGTCTTAAGCTTTATCTGCATTACAATTGTTTTGGGTTTTTGTTTTTGTGCATTTAAAATTACAATGTTACAGTTTCTTCATGGAAAACTTTCTACCAATAAATACCAGAGTGTGTTGCAAAGGAAGGAAAAAGTGTTTTTACCTCCAGGAACAGAGTACCAGTTGGCTCCATTAGTAATACCCTCGGGGAACAAATCATCACCAGACATATCACATGGTGTACGATTCTTCTTGGCCATCTCTGTGTGATACAGAGAATAAGATTCGGCTAAAAACCTGAAAGAGACCGATCAGATTAATTGCTGTGCTGAAATATATGTCTTTCTATATGATATAATTTCATCTTTTGCTTTTACATGTGCATCTTTTAGTACATGTAGTATTTTTGCTAAATTTATAGACTTACATAATTTTGTCTCAATTTTGAAGCATCCTCAATTCATACCGATCTGATACTTATCAATATGGAATGCACATACATAAATAATGATCATCCTTCCTTATTGGCGATTGTCAGATTCTCCAATACTCTTCATAGGCTATATATATGTTAAAATTGAGTGTAGGATATTGACACTGGTCTAATTTTTATGTTAAAAACTCACACTAGACATGTGAACTAAATATTATTGAAGAAAGCAACAGTAATGAACTTTACCTGAAAGTTTCATCATCTGGAGTTTTAGTATAATGATGTGCAGATTTGTCTTTTGTGGCATCATAAGGATAGTTAGCCACTAAATCTCCACCATGTAAGTTAGATGAGAGTACAAATGGAATCTCATGTAACCAGATCATCACAGCCTTAGTTTCAGGTTGCAGCTGTAAAAGGGTAAAGTATAACATTATTTTCATATTTATATATCCTTCATGATTTAAAAAAAAATTATAACAGCTGTACCTTGCAAGTCAAGCAAATACAATTTCTGAAAAATCTTCCCATATAACATATACCAACAGAAGCTGAAACCCAGTGAGGTCTAATTTCCTACATTATTGTAATATTTCCTTTAAATAGTTTATGTCAAATATGAAGGAAAATCATGATCTTATCTACAAAATATTGTCTACTTAAAACAAAAATTAAGAAAACATTTGTTTTGTAAATTACTAAAAATGATGTAAGTTATAAGGCAGTTTCAAAAAGGTTAACTCAGAGCTTAATTTTCTGAACTTGGCAAAGAAATTGACTAATTTACATGAGTTCTAGAAGTGAATGTCTCTACCATACATTAAAATAGATCAATGAAATTGCCAATCTTTTTAACTCAACTTTGACATTCACCTTTGACTAACTGTCTTACAGTTGTATGAATATGAAAGAAAAATATACGTTTACCCCTGGTGTGTCCAGTGCAACTTGATATGGTTCCATGTGATTGTTCTTTCCTCCAGTTCTTTCATTTTCGTAAGCAATGGCATTAAGCTTTGGGAAGTTACGATTTAAATCCACATTATTTGCATTAGCTCTACCTTTTAACCAATGTTTATTTCCATTCTGAAAAAAAAATGAAATAATTGTATAACATATTAAGAAAACAAATGATATATTCTGTCCTTCTATTGTTGGACAAACTTTGCAAAAATTGTTGCAAACATTGAAGTTACTATAAAATACTAGTTACAACTACTTCAACATGCATACAGCTCTTGAGTACATATCAATTTGTTACTGTGTACTGTAACCTTTAGTCTAGTCTAGTGGGATGTCCTGAATATAACAGAAATGAGAAGGACCATGGCCCTTCAGGAAATATACAACATTTATTCAAAACAATACATAGTAATTCTACAAAGGAGAGGCCATAAAACATCAATCAGTTATATCAAAGGTATTTATAAATTAAAAAAAAAAAAATTCAGGCAAAAAATGAAGTACATGTAGTAAAAAAAATTGTATCAGCCATTTGATCAATTACTGCTTACTAGGTAGAATGATCATTTATGAAATCCATTAAAAACATAAATCTTTCTTCTTCTCATTTATACATTGTAGTTATAAATGCATGCAAAACCATAAATCTTTCTTCTTCTCATTTATACATTGTAGTTATAAATGCATGTAAAACCATAAATTGATATAAATATAAGCGTTAAATGTCTGTCTGCAAAAGTTCAGACGTTGTTTTGATCAGACCAAAATTAGATTTTTAATGAGATTTCTTCCTTACATATAAATATCACAGTGCTTAAAATTATCAATATAGTTATTCCAGTTCATGTATCCGTAAAAACAAAAAAGAGATTCTTACCCAATCTTGTGCAATAATTTCAAAAGTTTAGACAAGTTAGAATGTCAGTCAGATAAAAAATAAATGATAGTCCCCTTTCCCTAACCCACCTATTCACAATCTATTCATTGCTTTTGTGATTGAGTGCATCAAAAAATGTATTTTTAATTATAATTAATTGTCATCCCTATAAGATGTTAGACAAGAAAGGATTGTTTTGAGGAGTTACACTCACTTCTAAGGTTGACATGATAATATATAATGATTCAAATAAATGCATGCTTAAAATTATGCAATATGACAAAATTAAAAATAATTTATTGGAACTAGGGATAAGATCCCTTCAGATGGTTAGACTTAGCAAAGGTTGAAATTAAAATACATTTCATTATTTGCTTACTGCATGGTTTTATGTGTGTAACCATTATTTGATTCTTATTTTTAACCTTTTTAAAACAAGTCTGAAATCTATTTAAATATTGTAAACAAAGGGATATAATCATATAGTGAAACTTAATAAAACCTACAGGTTTCAATATAATTTAAATGGATGTAAAAATATCTTTTCACATGAAAGGTTGTCTAGGAAAAGTCAAATAATAGAATGACAATCTTTAACTGTATGAACTGTTATCCCCCCCAAACCTCCATTACAGTTAATATAAACTACTCTTTCAAAAATAACTTTATTTTCAATTAAATATATTGTATTACAATTGTCACCCCATTTTTAAAAAACCTCATAAGGATTACTTTTTAACTAAAACTCTTTCTCTGATTATATTTTTTCAAGTTACAATAAATTGTATAATTCAAAATACCCTTTAATTTTATCAATTAAATACAAATGATTGAACATGAAAAATTAAGAATTTATCCCATTATCATATATGATCATGTAGGGTGTGAACAAGACCTCTGACATATGACTGACTTCAATATTTTCCCAATGATTATAATTATTATTCTTTACAAACTAGATCAGGCTATTGATTTCCACCCACTTCATCGACTTTAGCATCCGAGAATCTGTCATTGTACAAGTAATTTAAAGGTTTCTTTAATTATCAATATAAATCCACTATTCTGAGAACTACATAACCCTAAAATCTTTAATATTATAAGAAGATCACATACTGGTAAATTAAACATGCTGATATATGTCTGATACAGATATATTAATTTTACGTAACCTTTAATGAAAGGGAAAATTTTCTATGTAAACAACGTAACACATTCATGGAAGTTAATGTCCTATAGTATACCTAAGAGTGGAAAATATTTCCATGTCTCTCGAAGACACTTGTACTTGTGATTTATAGAGTAATGTTCTGGAAACAGTTATATAATAAACAGTCCCTAATATATGTATATATGATGGTAATATGTTCACACAAAATGTTCAGAGCAAATTCTTCTACAGATTTCAAACTGAAAATATTTGGGTCAGCAGTCTCTTTTAGTCCCTTTACCACCTATTATTTCAGAAACTGAAAAAAAGCTAAACTAAATCTCCAATAGGGTATTTCATAAGAAATCTGAAGATGAAGGCAACCAACAAATCATGATTCAAAGTACATGTACACTTAGTATACTACTTATCACTTTTAAGGAATATGCAACACTTGAAATTTTCATGTCATACAACAATCAATTTTTTTTGAGACGTCAATACATTTTCTCTTGTGACATCAAAATTATATAGGACCCTCTGTGATATCCAGTAATAGCAGACAAATAGCGATAAGGTATATATCAATTGTTGAACAATGGACAAGACTCCTAAATAAAGCATTACAATTAAAGGACATGTTGCATACAAAAATGCTATCAAATGGGAAACAACCGCTTTTAAACTTTGCAAAAACAATTTTAGAAATTTTCCTTGCAAAAATGACTGAATTTACAGTACAATATTTGATCTCTATGAGTATCTGTAGTTTATATGTTAGAAGCATGAAGAAAGTCTTCACTAGCTTTTGTCAAAACTAACACTTTTCAGGCCTACATCTGGTTCTAACCAATGCAAATATACTAAATATATTTTTACATGTAAACTGTGATTTAATTGTTGTAATTACCAAGTATGCCAATCCTTGAATTGTATCTGTTTTTATGCCCTTTAACGGCGTTGTAATTTGGGAAACATAAATATTCTATTCTATTCTATTTTATATGATCAAATTCCATTCACAGCTTTCTCTTCCATATCAAATATATCAGAGGATTTAGCAGACATAATTCTAGTTTTAGATGTGTGAGATTCAGACATCACTGCATGAATAATAAATTTGTATTTACTTGACAGTTAAGTTGAGGTTGTTGTTTTCTTGTTTTTTTCTGGCAAGATCAAAAGGATAGGAGTACATGTATGAAAACTGTATCATAATTTAAAGGTTTTCCCCCTTAAAACCTGATTTTAAAATATTGCTTCAACTTAACAAAAATAGCTCTTGATCAAATATTTATTTTCAACATCAATTTGCTATTAAAATAGATATGATTGAGACGTTTAAACATCAATGTTTCAGACTCATCTGATGATGTTTATTTAAAGACATTTCTGTCACAGTAGGAGAGTATCTTTCATGTCATTATGTACTAATTTTATTTTATTAATTACTCAGTACATAATGATTTACCAACATCCTCTCTCTACATGCTCTATAATCTTTAGATTTAAATCAATTACCATTAAATTTCTTCTCTATTGTAATTTTTTGGTTCGGGATAATTGAAATTTACTACCATCTTATGTCTTAGATACATTTAATTTAATGTCTATATATGACTGTGATGATTAAAATAAGCTACTGGATGCCTACACAAAAACATATAGCATGTAGCTAAAAGGTTTTCTCTTGAATTGCTAGACAACATGTATCATATTTCTCTTATTTAACATTTACATAGCAATATCATGGACTTTAGCCTTGTCAAGCATTGTGGACAATATGTCCTGTACATTTCACATGACTATATTTTTATTAACTTGTGTTGTGACATGTATAATTCATTACTGTCCTAATTTTTATTACTACATTTTCATCTTTTTGTTCATACTATGGCAAGTAGAATTTTTATACATAACATGTATAATATGATATTATACATAATGAATGATAAGATATGGGACACATTTCACTGAGACAATATATCCCAAATGTACTTTTGTATTGGTAGGTTGCTGTCTCATGGACATTAAACAATATCATCTTTTATTCCAAGTAAAACATACATAAAGACTAAGATTATCCATTTGCTTTTTTCAATAGCTATCAGGCGTGTTTAAAATACTTATCCAGACACAAATTTGTGCAATTAATTACAGGGTATATTGATAAGATCTAAGTTTAAGAATTTGACCTTGACCTTGAGACAGACAAACCAAACTATCTATGGGCCCCACCAGAAATAGGCAAATATTTCAGTAAGTACATGTATCATGCATATTGTTAAACACATTCAAAAGTTCAGAGACAGACACAACATTTGAAACAATGTACAAGTATCAAAAGATGTCATTGTTTGTCTTTTTTTAAGGTGAATTTATTGTGTGATTAGTGTCAATCTGAAAAGCAAACTCTTTTCCAAATTCCAACTGATTTGGTTTGATTGCCATAGACTACCATGTATCGAATAATCAGAGGTCGAATGACATAGATTTGGGCAATCCTAGGTAATTGGTTACAGTATGGTCTTTAACAATGAGCAAAACTTAAGTGTATAGTCAGCTATAAAAGGCAGGCCAGTCAGAAATAAATTTGCTTTGCAATGTCCAACACTTAAATTCAGCCTCCTTTTGATGACAATCTTCCCATATGCTCTAATATTGATAAATTTTATATTTACCTCATCTCTTTTCAACCCATTGGCCATCTCGTAACCATCTGGGTTCATTGAAGGCATGATATGTATACGAGTATGTTCAATTAGCCAACTAATTCTAGGATCATTGTCTTTGTTCTCACTCAGTAATGATACCAAGGCTAGTAATACTTCTCTTCCAACCACTTCATTTCCATGCATATTACCAACATACTTAAACTCTGGTACCCCTGCAAAATAGCAACAAAATTAAACCCTGTATTCAGTAATTCTACCAAGACTAGTTCATGTTATACTTCTCATGAATGCAATTATATGAATAAAATGAGATAAAGGATATATATGTCAATAAAATGCAATTTGTAGCCTGAAAAACACCATTGGGCCTTCCTATTCATGTTTGTTTGGCTGATTTACTTGATTTATCAAAAAACATAAATACATACACATCATGCACATTGAGTACATGAAAAAATAATTTTACAATATCATCAGTATCATACAGACATGTGCATGTTACAAACAAATATTCAAGATACATGTATTTTATTTACCAATCACCATGACATGGTGCCCAAAATTTGAGCTATACAATCAAAGGAATTACAAAATAAAGCACAATCAATGATTAGAATGATTAATCTCAGTGATTAAAGTACATTAAACAGAAACATGTACAATGTATACACATTTAAACAAAAACATGTACAATGTATACACATTTAAACAAAAACATGTACAAGGTATACACATTTAAACAAAAACATGTACAATGTATACACATTTAAACAAAAACATGTACAATGTATACACATTTAAACAAAAACATGTACAAGGTCTACACATTTAAACAGAAACATGTACAATGTATACACATTTAAACAAAAACAATCACAATGTATACACATTTAAACAAAAACATGTACAAGGTCTACACATTTAAACAAAAACATGTACAATGTATACACATTTAAACAAAAACATGTACAATGTATACACATTTAAACAAAAACATGCACAATGTATACACATTTAAACAAAAACATGCACAATGTATACACATTTAAACAAAAACATGCACAATGTATACACATTTAAACAAAGTAATATTGTAATAAACAATGTCATTGACAAAACATTAAGTGATTTTGGAAGCCACTGTGACCTTAACCATTTCTTAATCATGTTAATCAATATATAGAACTTACCTTATCAATTGTTTTCTATTTTTTTTCAAGCTACATTGTACATTGATATTTTGTAGAAGATTAAAACAGGACATTTTAAAAGAAAATGTAGTTCATCTTCAACTGTGCTCTTACATTTTCTGTATTCAACTTATATACCAAATACTGATGAGGGATATAGATTTTGGGACAAAAATTTGTAGAAAATGAGAGGTAACTTTTGGTCATTTTTTTCTTAATAACTGATTATATATAAGATTCTTACTTTGGAAAATTGAGGTTTTCAGCTAAAGGGAAAGAAAATATATTTTTTATGATATGTTTTAATTTCCAACAGGCAATCAACATACCTACAGAAACAAACTATTCCTATTGTTGCTAACTTGTTTTTTTATTTTTATGAAGCAGACTTCATTCTTAAGTGTGAGCAAAGTCTCCCTGTTGAAGATCGTACTTTGATCTACATGAATAATGGTTAACTTTTACTAATTGTGACTTGGATGGAGAGTTGTCTCATTGAAACTCATAACACGTCATCTACTTATATCAATACATACCGGAGATTTCAAGAAAAATTTAAAGAATAAAATTGAAAATGGAAATGGGGAATGTGTCAAAGAGACAACAACCTGACCATAGAAAAGACAACAGCAGAAGGTCACCAACAGGTCTTCAATGTAGGGAGAAATTACCGCACCCAGAGGCGTCCTTCAGCTGGCCCCTTAACAAATATATACTAGTTCAGTGATAATGAACGCCATACTAAACTCCAAATTGTACACAAGAAACTAAAATAAAAATAATACAAGACTAACAAAGGCCAGATGCTCCTGACTTGGGACAGGCGCAAAAATGCGGCGGGGTTAACATGTTTATGAGATCTCAACCTTCCCCCTATACCTCTAGCCAATGTAGAAAAGTAAACGCATAACAATACGCACATTAAAATTCAGTTCAAGAGAAGCCTTAGTCTGATGTCAGAAGATGTAACCAAAGAAAATGAACAAAATGACAATAATACACAAATAACAACAGACTACTAGCAGTTAACTGACATGCCAGCTCCCGACTTCAATTAAACTGATTGAAAGATTATGATTTCATCATATGAATATCAGGTAGGATCCTTCACGTTAGGGGTTAAGTATCATACCATCATAACATATATGAGAAGAACATAACCTGTGTTATGCCAACAACTGGTTTTTGAATAAATGTGTTTAGTTCTGATGCAAAGAATCCTATAAGTGAATCAATATTAACGCCAAAATATGCAATCTTTAATGACCTGACAACAGTATCGTAACTATATATTGCATCTATCTTTAACTACATGTTTGTTACCCTATTAAGATGAGATCCTTAGCTTTTACTTTAAAGTTTGGAGACTACAATGTACATGTACATGTATGTTGATCAAAGGGATATCTATCCAATTGAGCTTAAAATAAATGATATACCATGCAGTGAAGTCAATTTATCTTGATTTTATCATTTACAGCTCAGTAGTCTCAGATTACAGCTAGAAATTGAAAATGAGGCTTAATTGAGAATTAAGCTTTAAAACAATTAGATGATTTAAATTTTCCCATTGACAACTTTCCATTTCTGTGTAGCAACATTCTGCTCTATTATCAATGATTATATGGATCAACTTTACATACCTTCTAGACACGAGTTGATACTAGAAATCCCATCTTAATTTCAATACAAGGGGGTTGATGCTTATAAGGAAGCTATAAATTAAACAAAAGATTTCAAATTTGGAAAACTTTGGAGTCAATCCTTACAAATTCTTAATACTGATGAAACAATGATTTGGTTGTCCCAGGAACATACATGTACATTGTATATATTAATGTTAGATATACATGTACTGTTCTCGGGTTGGGCACAGAAATGTTCTACTAATTGTAGCTGAAATCTTGTCCCATTTCTTTTTAATTAAGGTGACTAAATTTTTACTTGCAACAGGAACATTTGTATTGATATACTGTGTCCAGCTTGCAATGAGTTTCAAATTTTCTACCAAATTACCAATCGTTGAGAGCTTCAAAACTGCTCTTGTGCACAGTCAATTACTCAATGGGGTTCTTTCTACTGTTGCTGTTAAAGCAAGTATTAATTTATGTCCACAACATATTAGTATAAATCACTGAGGGTAGTATTAACGTCATACGTCAAACGGTCATTTTCAGCTACGTAACCATTAGCGCCAAATTGGTTTAGATTTTTACAGTGATTTGTCAAAATATCCTTATCGTGATTCATCAGAGGTCTCAAATAAATTAATTATCTTTTATTTTTGGTAACAATTTAACATGATTCATCAATATTAATTGTTTTTTACATGTAGAAAATAATGTGTACATTTTATAATTTGCCATGTACCAAAAATTAACATTAACGTCATATGGCAGTTCTTTTTACAATTATTTGTCTTGAAGGTATCCCCATTACCACCCTCATTGCTATATTATATATAAATATAATCTTACCTGGTATATGTTTTCCTGGGTTTTTGGAAAATTCTATCACTGCAAGGTCTAGTCCGTTCACAGATTTTTTCTTTAAACTGTATTCTTTGCTTATGTCTGGAGCATTTTCGTGCGCTGCCTTTAGTACACGTCGAAGGCTGTGAAAGTCATGATTGCCAAACTCGAAAAATGAGAACGGTTTTGAAACTTGAGTTCCGCCGTAACATATTGCTGGTATAAACACCAACAAATATACAATATTTACCATATCAGACTACAAAACTTCCTCTGTTCTTGTATGTAAAAATGAAGCTGAAAGCAGATGGTTTTTTTTATCTGTCAAAGTGAATCTTGATTCTTATGTTTACTCTCACGCACCTGCTTATGTTTATGAATGAATGACGTTCGTAGTGACGTAAATTGTTTGTAAAGGGAGCTGTGTCCATATCGATAAACTTTGTGTGCGTTTTTCAAATTAACTCACAGCATCTAATCCAAAAAACTATATATGATCATTTATAAATATTATTTAATTTATATCAGTTTCTCAAAAGTGTATGAACGATTTGAATAGTCATTTAAAAGCTTATTTGCTTGTATGTAAAATAATGACTCCCTCTTGAACCAAATTACAAATTTCTTTGTTTGTAGCGCACAAAACGAATAAAATTGGCACTGGCTACGGTTACATGGAAATGTAACAATAATAAAAATATTATTGTTACATTGGAGACTAAATGCCGGAATGCATTGTTGGGTTAGGACCTGTTTAATTACGAATGTAACAATAATTATTGAGGCTACGGTTACATTTCGTTATTGTTACATGAAAAAAAGCAATGTACGATGGGACTAGTAAGTAGTAATATGTACTAAATAATAAAAGTTGAGGACATTTATTCAAAAATTTATAACATACAATTTATTTACTGTAATTTTTTATTTACAATGACCATTTCTACAAATCCAGTAAGTTGTTTTTAAATTCCGACACATTTTTGATGAACGAAATTATACGTCCTCCACGGATACGTGTACATACAGATTTTCTTAGTATTTAAGTTACAGTTAGCAAATTTTGCTTTTGATTATCAATTTGCGTCAAGTTATAAAGCTGTATGAAATGTATGTCTTGATATTGTTTCAGTTTCGTTTAAAACGCATCCCAAGTTTTTTTCACCATAAACAAAATTGGTCCAAAGTATAATGACACTTAATATAAAGAGTAGGTGTGCAGTTAAATACTTTAAAAAAGTGAAACCATTGAACTATATTTTTCGCCTTTGACAGTCACACTCCTAATCTTGAGTAGTATCTTTAAGAACATCAAAGCCATTAATACGTAGTAAAACTATCAAGTTGTACACCATTTGTTGAATAATAATATTTTATTATTTATCAGTATTAAATTACAAGTATTCTTTAGTACATATGTAAGAATGAAGCAATGCAACTATAGAAGATTTAAGTTTAATCAATCTAGCGTACATTGCTGTTTTTCAGGTAACAATAACGTAATGTAACCGTAGCCTCAGTAATTATTGTTACATTTGTAATTAATCGGTTCCTCACCCAACTTTGCATTCCGGCAATTAGTCTCCAATGTAACAATACTATTTTTATTATTGTTACATTTCCATGTAACCGTAGCCAGTGCCAATAAAATTTAGTACACTACGGTTTTTTTTTATGTTTTTATCTGTTTATAGGTGTCAGACCACCAATTAAATATCCCTATCTGTTCAACCAAATTTTACAATTTTCACAGCTTTCTAAATATTTTACCTTAAGTTTAACTTCATAGAAACCAGGTATATTCTGAATTATACAGCTTTCTGCATGTCAATTTTCAACATACATTTTAATATTATAAAGCCTTCCAAGAAAAAAAATAACTTTCAAAAAGAGGTACTCCAAAAATAACCCCTGGTTTTCTGGGAATCTTAAAAAAGTATACTGTGGATTGCATTAATATTCAATTTTAATGCAAACTCATAGACCAGTAAATTTTGGCTCAAAATGGTTTAAATATATTTTTCTTTCACCAAAAGTTTCATTTTTGCAAATTTGTTGGTTAGTTTAAGTAAACAAGGACATCAAAAGCACTAGTTTGTGTCAGAGTAGGGCTACTTTTACATACGTTCTAAATTGGAGGAAGTAATTGGTGGTCTGACACCTATATGTCGACATGTTGTGTTGTTATTGTTACAATCTCAATAAAATCCGATGTTCTGATATTGTTCTTGTAAATGAATGTCGGCAAAAAGCTCTACAGAGCTTATCAATCAATCAAACAATCAATCTACCAATCAATGAGGGGGGGGGGGGGGGGGGCAAGGGATTTAACTGTAATGCTGTTATGAGGCAATTTAATTCTTTGTTATCTGTTATTCTGAAAATATATTTGCTGTTAGCTGTTATTGTCTTATTCATTGTTAGCTGTTATTGGGCTTTTAGTTTTTTTGTTATCTGTTATTGTGATAATGTATTTGCTGTTAACTGTTATTGAAAATTGAAATGTTAGCATTTTTTTGACAGCCAATATTCGGTAGAAATTGAAGATCATTGGACATTGGGGTCTAGCACTAGTAATATGTTGGTCCCGTATTCGGAGAAGGATTCCATTAACATATACCCATTACAGAAGTGAGGTCCAGGACAATTCCAGTATATCTTATGATTATCCTTTGTAATAAATTCCATTTTTTTTGGAACATGCATTTAGAATTATCTTATTTTTTTGTATGAGGATAATGTTCCTTGTTTCCCGTACCAACATATTAAATCAGAACAATTATTAATATGACAAAAAGGAAAACATATGGCCAGGAATATCTGACAAGAATCTCAATTAAGGACTATAGGTCCTTACAACCAGTTAACCTTTTATATAATATGGTACATTGACTCAGCTCTGTGATTCTTTCCAAAGCAGAACCAAACAATTGTACAATGAAAGTTCCAACCATGTACTGGGTTCCGAAGCAGCACATAGCTCATTACAAACAAAGATTTATTTCGTCTTCAAGCCATTGCTCCCCTACTAAACTATGTATTCTACTTTATACTAGTACACTTGGTCCAATCAATAGCCTGATAAAAAAATTGTTCAAATTGAGCCTTTGAAAATAATGGAATAAATTACTTTTGGAGTGTCAAAATTGGTTCGAGGTACTTGATAAAGTGCATGCTTATAATTGGTGCTTTTGATTTTCTACCCTATATACTGACCACTTTGCCTCATAGTCTTATTAAGAAAAATTCACACACCTCATTAAATGGGCCTTTAGAAAAAGTCAGAATGCGAATATATATATTCAAACTCTTTTAGGTCATTTTTTAGTAGCAACAAACACAAGAACTATGTGATGAATACCATAACAGCCCTTGAATTTTTACTAGATATAATTTTTGTCTCTTTGACATATTCCTCATTTCCATTCTCAATGTTATTACACACTATTTAAATTACAAGCATGTGTGAGTTTCTATAACTGTATAAAAATAAATGCTGAAAAAAAGTATTCCGTCGCCTTTTTGAAATATTCGATAACTTCTTTATGTTATATCAGATATTTATAAAAATTGAAAGGGAGCTTCAGTCAATATATATATAAACAATACACTAAAGTTTCATGCGAACTGCTGAAAACGTTTTTGAGTTATTGACCGAAAACTGGAAAATACCACCTTTTTTAATGAATAAAACCCAATAACATAAAATCTAAATAGAAAGGGCGCTTACAACAATAGCTATAAACAATTCAGCAAAGTTTCATGAGAACTGCTGAAAACGTTTTTGTGTTAATGTCAGAAAACTGGAAAATCCCCCCTTTTTGATTAACAAAACCCCTTGACTCGGAAACGTAAAATCTAAAATTTATAAAAATTGAAAGGGAGCTCATATCAATAGATAGTAACAATTCACCAAAATTCCTTGCAAATTTGTGAAAGGATTTTTGAGATATTATCAGAAAACTGAAATAAACCCACCATTTTTATTGAATAAACCCCCATTTACTCAGAAACTTAAAATCTGAAATTTATGAAATATGAAGGGGAGCCCACGTAAATAGATATAAACAATTTCCAAAAGTTTTATGCGAATTGGTTAAAGAGTGTTGAAGTTAATATTCGACATGTTGACGACAGACGGACAACAGTATTCCATAATACGTCCTGTAAACGAGCGTATAAAAATGTATTGAGTAGTATACACATTTTAGATACATAATTCTAAAAACATGTTCATAGAAAATGGAATTCATTACAAAGGATTATACCCGTAATAAGAAATACTGGATTTGTCAAGGTACCGACTTATTTTAATATTTCATTTACTGTTTATCTGTTTTTGGTCCATTTTAATTCCATGTTATCTGTTATAAGCCAAATCAATTTGCTGTTTTGGTGTTATTGGGACCCCCCTTGCCCCCCTCATCAATCAATGAATCAGTCCGTCAATCCGTCAATCCGTCAATCCGTCAGTCAGTCAGTGCGAAAATCTGCATGAGATTGGAACACTTATTTCTTTAAAATAATCTCTCTTTTACAGTTCTTCGCTCCATCGGTGGAGCCAAGACGACCTCGAGAAGAAATGTGGCTATTAAGCACTTTTATAGATACAATTAGTAAGGTACTAGTAATGCCATTTTGTTTATTAAAATTTATTTTTTAAGGAAAAAAGTTATATACAAAACAACATCAAAATAAACTCATTTTTTAGACATATTCCCCTAGTATAATAATTTATAAAAATCGATATAATGAACGACAACATTTATATTTCTTGTTTTGAACCTAATTGTTTTTCTTACAGCAATTTAAGAAATTGGCCCTTCTGTGAAAAAAATACAGGGGAAATTGGCCGACCTCTTAGCATATTGCTTAGAGATTTGACCCAATTTGATACAATATGTTACAAGTATCCATTAAAAAAATAATGAAGAGTAAGCATGGACTAATATCCAATTGTTCAAAATATTTGAAGAAATTAAACAAAAGCTCTGTTATTAGACTTTTGACGATGTGAATTTAAGCATGGATGCAATTTGGGTACTCCTCATTTCAGAATCATTGCATGATGGTTCGGAGGTCAGTTTAGACCAATTTCCCTATGATTCCATATGGAATAAAAATCAAATTAGTGTACCTTTATAATAAAGAAGGATACGGCTACAAAATAAACACAGAATGGACATTTTTGTCTTTATCATAAAAAAAGTAGATAAAAAACCTGTCAAAATAGGTGCAATATGGGTACCGTCACGTTAGGTTTATTATTATTTTGTACAATCAATAACGTATACTCTAAACAAAATCTTTCCTATATTTCAATGGACGAATTGAAGTATTCAGAAAATATATCATCATCTTTAACATGCATGTTTAATTACAAACATAACAGGAATGGCTTGATTATTTTTCATTTGTTGTTTTTATTTTCAGTTTTTTTACATATCCACCATTCAAGAAAGGCCTTCAACAATGAGCAGAGCCCATACCGCATAGTCAGCTATAAAAGGCCCCGAAATGACAATGTAAAACAATTCAAACGTGAAAACTAACGGCCTTATTTATGTACAAAAAATGCCCTAAGTTTCGTTTTGTACAACAATACGTAAAGTTTGTTGAACTACATCTTAAAACCGAAAACTGTTTTTGTTTTAACGAAAAGTTGTAAATAAACCACAGAAACCAGAATTACAACACGTTTATAATAAAAAATAATCTTAGTAGAGAATATAATACACGACTTAACAAAAAAAGATTTCTAATTTTATATTTTATGGAAGAAGATGGACACAAAAAGCTACCTTAATAAATGATCAGAAAATAGTATTGGTATTCAGCCACACCATAGTGACCTACTAAAAATGGCGCTATTGGCAACATGTGCCAAGTCTGGAACATTTGCATTTTCAAAATGTGGTGTATTTAAACTATGTTCCTCTAGCTATAGCATTGGGTAAGACATACCTAGCTTGTTCTTTCTGCAAGTAGAATAGAAATAGCTGACACAACATGCCTTTCCAGCAAAATATATTAAAGAGAGCCAAACTGTAACCCTCACCTTTATTTTTTTTTAAATATCTCTCTATATATTTTTACATACCGGTTACAGTTGCCGAACAGTAGCTCTTGTGGTACTAATGATATTTTGTTGATAATTTGAGAACATTAGAGCTTCATTTCGGCACCTAGATTGGTTTTAGAATGTCTGCTTCTTCTGCTTCTGCCTGATAATGTCCACACAATCTCAGGAGTTTGAAATCCTATCAATACGGGGTAAAAATATACCATATATTTCAAACTCCTGTGACACAATCAACGAGCTGATTATTATGCCATGACTTGGGTGCGCGTACAGACCCCCTCCACCACCCCCAATTTATAATTTAGTTCAGCTTTGTCAGCAAGGCTTTAAAGGCCTCGACTGACGGTGCTGATGCTACCCTAGGAGGGAGAGCGTTCAATCCCTGTGTAGAATCTTAATAAATCATACGTTGTGTTTTCTATACGTTTAATCGTCGTGATGGATAATGCATAAAATGAGAAAAGCGTTACGGTAACAACGTTACCATAGCGTAATGTTTGTACTTCAACTATTTTCCGACATTCTGGGGGCGATAAAAGTGAAATATGCAACGAAAATTAAAAATGTAAATTCGCAATATAGATATGTTACATTCTACTTCTTGGTTGTTATATAACTGGTGTATTGCTGTTTTCAGGAGAATGTTATGACTGTTGTGATGAATACATTACTCTAGTCTCGTTTGGTGTTTCAACTATCTCTATAGCTGACTGTTGCATTGTAGGCTCCGGTGTCGTTCTGGGAATTACCTCTTAACCTTTACATATGCTTGTATGATGCATTCTGTCACATTTTTTGCATCGTTTTGTAGACTTACATGTGGCCACTCGGTGTGACCCTAAACAGTTAAAGCATAACTTTCTGTTTTACAATTTGATTTCTAGCGTTTGCGTCTGTTACCTCAGAGCACTCCATCGGATAGTGCTCACCTGAACAGAAAATACATGTACGTGTATTTACCTTCTTGCGTGTGTCTGTGTATTTACCCTTGTATGTATGTGATTGCGTACCCATAAAAAATGCAGTTGCGTACAATCTGTCCGATTCCATGACTCCCTGTCCTGCCTTGAGTATTTCAATCTCTTTAGTTATAGATTTGCGTAGATTATCCAATATCAAATTATCTCTTCCGTGTTCTTGTGCAATATTCTTTCTTATGTCAATCGGTAACTTGTCCAAAACTACAGGTACCAAAAGCGAACCATACATCTCTTGTGTTTGACCAAGTGACTCTAATCCTCGTACATATGATTCTAATCTGTCTCCGCAAGACCTCAAACTAAAAGCATCATTTGACGGTGCGGGTAAATTCATGAGTGCTTTCATGTAAGCATGTATAAGTTTGCTAGGTTGTCCGATCTCTGAGAAGGTTGACTGCGGTTTCGTAGTTACCATTTATCAAAGCGAATCCCTCCACTGTTTGCGCGGCGTTTCCCTCTAGCTGGGCTTTAAGATAGTTAAACTTTTGGATTGGTGTTAATGTTTCGTTGTAGTGTATAGATGTCTCAAAACAATCCCAAAATGTCTGCCACTTGAGAATATCTCCATTAAAATAGGGTAAGTCTAACTTTGGAAGCCGATGGTAATTAGTTTTTGAAGATCTCGGTTCTGACGGGACTTGAAACATGACATTCTATGACGACTGGTATGCACTGCAGGGGCGTGAATTGAATACTGCTGGTTCATAGAATCTATTGCACATGTGTTCATATCAACTCTAGCTTCGGGTTTGAAATTATATGCGTCTGGGTTAAGTCTGCTCGTTGAAGGACCAACAGTATCATGCGAAATTATAGTATTTGTTTCAAAGGACTTAATAAATTTCCGAATTTGTCTAATTTTACAATCAAGTTCGTACATATACTCATCTGAGTCGGTGATTTCCTGCTCCAGATTTTCCTCCGATGTCTGTTCCAAAAGTCTGTTATTCAGGTCTATCAATGTTTTCTGTTTCTGCGTGACAGCATCATCAAGGGCTTTCACTTCGTCAACTTCTGTGTCCGTTTTTGACTTTAACTCGTCGAATTTCACCAGTAGCTTCGTGACGGCTCCAGCACGAACTGACTTCAGCTTTGAATCCATATATATCCAAAGGTTACGGCACCATTAAATGGTGTAGAATCTTAATAAATCATACGTTGTGTTTTCTATACGTTTAATCGTCGTGATGGATAATGCATATACAATAATGTCACAGAGAAAAGCGTTACGGTAACAATGTTACCATAGCGTAATGTTTGTACTTTGCGTATTTTCTGACACCCTGATAGTTCTCTCGGAAAAAATGAGTATTTCCTGTAATCACTTTTGAACATAGGATATTATATTAAACTAACTTTGAGGTCTACAAGGGTCCGTTCACCCTAGAAACATGTTTGGCCTGGGTCCATTTGCCTCGAGTGCGTTTTCCAATAGAGTCCTTTTGCCCTACTTAAAATATATAAATATTCAGGGCATTAATTGATTGATTGATTGTTTGTTGTTTGCGTTACATCGCATTAGCGCTAAAATGGTATATTGCAGCGATCAGAGCATTAAAGTTGAATAAACTTATTCAAATATTTATATGGTATATATTCTTGAAATTTATGAAAACATATGGAAATATTTAAAAGTTTATGGCTTCTTTGGGCTTTCAGTTCCATGTCGATCCGGCCCCATGTTGATCCGCCGTAGTGTCCCCAGTCGATTCATCCCACGTCAATCCTGTCTTATGTGATATGGCCCAAATAAGTGAGGTCAATAAGGAAGGGAAGTTCCTATGCTACTTGATCAAGTTTTCAAATACAAGGGAGAGATGATTTCCTGAATTGTACTTTGCAATATATTGATTTATATGTGTATATGTTATTTCTTTTCACAGGTTGAATATAAACAGAAACTATGTCACCAAGAAAGAAAAGATTGATATTCACAGTCTGCCAAAGGCTCCTAAAAGACCTATGACATCTTATTTGGAATTCTATAAAAATCATTATAATGAAATAGTAGAAAATAATAATCTTCAAGCAGGTATGCATTTACAGTAACTTGAGTTAAAAAATATTTTTATGCCTCATAGTGCCACAATTTATAGCTTTATCCATGTATAGCATTTTCTTTTTTTTGGATAAAACAACTGGCCAGTAAATTGAGAACAATTCATTTAGCTGGGTAATAATCATTTTCCATAATGAGAATTCGAAGGGAACCATCATTATCTTTATCAAAAACAATATTGATCCTATTGTGAATACATTTTCAAATCATTTTAGGATATCATATAGGACCATCATTTATTATTATTTTTACATTAGAAAACAACAACAAAAAACATTTTTATGAATTTTGGTAGTGACGCTCCAATTTCAGAGTTACTTCTTACATGTATGTTGTTTCCAGACATTATTATATCAGTGAGAAAGAAAAACAAACCAGATCATTATATACTTGTTGAATATATAGCCCATGATTATTGTCAGATACATATTATATGTAATGATTGATATATTATTCCAATTTATAATTAATGGTGTGCATGGATAGTTATAAAAAATAAAATTGAATAACATTTTGTTACAAATGCAGAAAATAAACTCTATTGGACCAGTCAGACAAGATACAATTGATAGAACTAAAGTATTTTAATCAAACTTATTTCCGCAACTTTCACGGTTAGAAAAATATGGTGTATATAAATTTTGTTGAAGACTTTCAACTTAGGCCAGGATTTTTTAATTTGTTGGTTTACGGATCCGCCGACTTTTTTATTCCCGCCTACCTTAACAAATGCATTATCCCTAAAAAATAATTAAAATATTCTTTTCTTATGAAATGATTGCATTAATCACTAACAAAATTGATAACACTTTCTATAGTGAAAAAATAAAACTTCAAGTTTACATTTCTAAAAATAGACAAATCAATTATAACTGACCTTGAAATGTCAATTTCGCAAATAATTCTGCAAAACGAAACCTGTGTTTAAAACCTATTACACAAAAAGTTCGTTTCCCGTATTTGTCATCAGTCCGTAAGATGCATCATCTGATAGAAATAGACTTGTCCAAATGTGGACAGGTGGAAGACATCAAGTTAAATTACTGAATACAAGCATTAGCCTTTCAAAAAGGGCTAGTCGACTCTTAGCTGAGGAATATGGAAAGTGCTCTAGCCTCTAGCTTTATAGATTAATTCATTTACTAGAATAACCACGTGCATCAATCAACAAATTTTACCACACACGTTATGAAGTAGTGTATATCATTTAACGTTGTTAACTTGTTTACGAAACTCCAGAAGATTTGACTATTTATAGATAGAAGTTACCTGTGTACCAATTCATGAATATGCATGATTAATGACCAGGCAAAATCTAATTGCTAAAATAGAAAGGACAAATCCGATACTCTACGGGATTGAAGGACATTTACTAGGTTTGGATTGTCCTAACCAATCAATATACTTTGATTATTCACGTCTCGTAATACCTTCCCATCAGGTAGCAAGAAAAATTCACGCACTAACTGTCCATCGTTCAATTCTTAATATTGACTCCTAGTCGATAATTAAATGATCATTTGGTATATTTTCTTGTTTCATAGATAATAAAAAAATATCGTCCATTTGGATAAAAAAAACGGGAATGCAGGACAACAGATTAACCCGTTTTTCTCGTGGACGAGTCTGTTTGACACGTGTGTTGAAACTTATTTTCGTACGACGTTTTTACATATTTTTTTTCTTATCAGTTTTTGTGCTTGAATATCATAATTCAAAATAAGTTTTCTGGAATTATTAAGAGCTACGCGAACACAGGCACTTGTTTCTGTCAATGTGGTGTTTACTATCCATACCAGTACAAAAATACAAAAAACACTGTTTTTGTACTGGTATGGATAGTAAACACCACATTGACAGAAACAAGTGCCTGTGTACGCGAATCTGTTTTTCTTGTTTGTGAAATGACGATTTAATTTCGTCTTTGTCCGTGCACCCCCTTTTTTTACGGGAAATTTTTAGAATGTCATGGGATGTTTATGACAGCTGAGCAATAAAATTTCATCGAACCAAAATCTAAGAAATGATGACAAAATAGCATAACAAACATATTGTTAGAAAGATATTTATTTTGCATATTTTTCTGTCTTGAAAGATTTTTTTAAAATTTTTTTTCCCGACCGACCGACCCGACTTTTTCATGGGGAAAATCCGTAAACCAACAAATTAAAAAACCCTGGCCTTATATATTATCTTTTATAAATACATCTGAATTATAAACAGATTATGGAAATTAATTACTGAGAAGCCAGCTAGAAATAAGCAGATTTTGGAAATAAATTACTGAGAAGCCAGCTAGAAAGGGTAATTGTGTAATTCAGCATTTGGAAAATAAAATAGAGAATGGAAATGGGGAATGTGTCAACGAGCGAACAACCTGACCAAAGAGTAAAAACACAGCTGAAGGCCACCAGTGGGTTTTCAACACAGTGAGAAAATCCGGCCCCCAAAGTTGGACTCCAGCTGGCCTTTTAACAAAAACTAATTCTATGATTAATTATTATTTTAACCTTTTGCTATTTTCCAGACAAAAAGAAAGCATCAAAAGCTGTACAGATATGTAGTGGTATGTGGGAATCTTTAGACGATGTTACAAGGAAGGTAACGTACAACTTATGCATAAGTTTGACCCCATGAACAAACAGTACTGTTAGTTAGAAATTATTGTGATGTTTTTATTTGTTCGAAAAATGCAACAAGTTTATAATCACAATAATAATGTAAACTGGCATTTTGAATATTTTTTTATGAATTAAACAGGACCTTTTCTCAGTATTACAAAAAATGAAAATGCATTTTAGTCTTAAATAACAAAAATGTCAATTTTGCTGTAAGGCAAGCAAAATATTTCTTATGTAAACATATTTTATTTTGTCTTTTAATATTTGAAGGGGTATCAAGACCGTGCACACGTAAGATTAGAAGCTTATAGGGAGGAAATGAAAAAGTTTAAAGATAGTCTTACTGCTGAACAAAAGGAATTACTCAAGGAAGCAAAGAAACAAATAAGAGAAGAAAAAATCAAAAAGAAGGAGAAAAAAGAAGAAAAACAGGTATGCATATTTAAAATTTAGATAAGGGTAACCGCTTCAGACTCATTTCTCCATCTCCATTTTAAAAAAGTCACAGAAAAATTTCCTGCAGGGTTATTTTAGAATTTCTATCAGTTCAATAAAATTTATTATATTTTACTACTGCTTACTAAAGTTGAAAATTATTTCAGATTGATGATAATTATTTAATCTTACTTGATGAAGTTGAAGTCCATTTAACTTGAAACTTAGAACACATGTTACCTATGATATGATCTTTCTAATTTTAATGCCAAATTAGAGTTTTGACCCCAATTTCACTGTCCACTAAATATAGAAAATGAAAGTGCGAGTGGGGCATCATTTTTTAAAAGTCTTTCAAGAGTGGCTCATCTTTTTTGAAATGTATTTTTAAATTAGCAAACTAATAATGTACATGTAATAAAGAATTGCACGAGAAAAAAGCACTAATACATAAAACGCAAGAATTATTTACATAATAATAAATAAATATTACTATAATGATGGAATATTTTTATTATTTTTTTTCCCTCATTTTTGTTGAGCCTGCGATTTACAGCAAAAGTAGGCGAGACACCAGGTTCTGCAGAATCGTTACAAAGGAGTAGGTCCAGTTAGGGCCGATTTTGGCCTCAAATTAACTGGTTAAGTCATTAAAAACGCTCCAATTCAAGCTTAAATCTGAAAAATCTATCAAATATGCAAAAAATCGTCACTTTTCAAATGGTTTTTGTCAATAATGAAAGATGAAAGTGGCCGCATCCGTGTTCATCCTCAACATTTATATGTGTTATGCATTATCATCAAATACAACTGTCATTTCAATATTATGAATGAACACAAATGTGGCCACTTTCATTTAAGACGGAAACTGTCGAAAATTTAACTAAAATGCTAAAATTGTGAAGATTTCAGTAATTTAGCATGACTTAATGATAGTAGTACCCGATTTGTGTGCATTATATTGCCAAAAAAAGCCCATATTTGTGTAGCAGAAGCATTCTACTTTCCAATAAATAGCTAAAAGATAACATTTTCACAATTTTGTAAAACTGCTATACAGTCGACTCTCGTTACCTCGAAGTCAGCCGGACCAGAGAAATATTTCGAGATACACGTAGTTCGACACAAACGAAAACCGGAAGTTTGACAGAACAAGGGACACAACTCTTGCTTAGCTTGGTAAAGCTACAATAAATCCGGGTGAATATGGGAAGGGGATCGATATTCTGGTATCAGATCGATGTACTTGTATGTCAAGGTCTTTCATTATTATAATAACATTATTTTTACTTATTCAATTGTTTCAGTTTCAACCTTTTCCTATGGCTTTTATCCGAGAGAAGAATTTCCAATCGATAGTTCCGTTATTCAGATTGTTTATAGTTGACAAAATTGTTTATTCTCGGATACAAGAGACTTTAGAAAATTTAGATTCCTCTTCATTTTGTTTTATCTCACTCTTTCTTTTCAAAAGAAAATACAACAAGATTAATGACGCCGATTGAGTAGTTTTTAGGTGATCATCAACGGAAGTCATAATCCTTACTTTATACACACCCAAGCTTATTAGTGTAAATCAAAATTAATTGTTTTGTAAACATTTTAAATACTTTTTCATAAACATTAACAATGCATCACTAATTATTTATGAAAATTCCATAAAAGATAATCTTAGGTAAACACTCGTGGAAATAGCATGTCATAAATCAATACAGTGGTCAGTGACTGGAAATTTAATTACACATGTATTGTCAGATTAACTCTTCAATCCAGCAGTCTGCACCAAAAACTTTTTCAACTGCTAGTCCTAAGATCAATATTAAGACATTTTTCTTATTTGTCCAAACAATGTTTTGCAAAAACTCAATAGTCCGAATGAAATTTTACTAGTCTGGGGCATCGGACTAGTGGCTAACCGTGCAGACTGAATCCATTTAAATGCCGGAGGTCATGTTTTGACATATGTGTATTAGTACGAGATAAATAATGAATTTTTAATGCAAGTGTTAACCTTGGGATCGTAAATTTAGTTCGACTCAACCGAAATTTCGACTCATCCAATTTTGAGTCATCAGGAGTAGAATTACATACATTTAAATGGAACAAAATTCGGGACCACGTGCAAACTTCGTCTCATCCGAAATTTCGAGTCAACCAAGTTCGAGACAACGAAAGTTAACTGTATTTTGGGCCAAAAAGGGGTCTTCCTTTAATATATAATTAGATCATTTTTTTTGTTTTTTTTATAAATTCTATTATATAATTAAACAAGTCTTTGTTGTTTTGTTCTATTACACTTTTTGTGTGTTGCATAATGTAAAGGATATATATTATTTAGATTTTTAAGTTTCATTAAATATGAAATTAACAATAATTCAAGAGAAACAATTCCCTAATTGCATGTTGTTTAAATTGCTATAAAAACACAGTGTAAAAAAAGGTGAAATTGGGGGCAAAAAAGTGGCGCAAAACTAGGTTTTCCAGACAATAACTTTAGATTTAGTGAATGGATCTCTATAAATTTACCAAAAGATTCAATGTATCTAAAGGAAGGTTGGAATTGATTTTGGGGGTTATGGTCCCAATAGTTTAGGAATTAGGGGCCAAAAAGGGGGCCTAAAATGAGCATTTTTGTAGTTTTCAAACAATAACTTGTGTTTAAGTGGATGAATCTCTCTGAAATTATACCATAAGTTTCAATACCATTAAGGGATGCTTAGTAATGACTGTGGGGGGTTATGGCTCATATGTTTTGGAAAAAGGGACCAAAAAAGGGAAATTAGGGGCAAAAAAAGGAGGGAACTAGGTTTTTCTGGTCAATGGACAATTAAGACAATTTAATAGCAGTGTAAGGGAGGTAATTCAAAAACATTTAACATACAATGTTTGGTATGTTTTGATATACCTCCCTTACACTACTTATAAATAATGTATAAAGAAATGTCAGGTTTTGAACTTATTGCAAAAAAAGGGGGGTGGTAGTAGTTTTCAAATTTTCTCCCCAAATTTTTGAAAAGTTAAGAAGAAATCTTTAATGGCACAATATTACATAATAGATTTGTAAGATCTTGACATTTGTTTTGTGTCAGAAACTCATATTATGTCAAGAATTTGATCACAATACAATTTCTGAGCTGTATCAAGCTTGAATGTTGTGTCCATACTTGGCCCAACTGTTTAGGGTTCAACCTCTGTGGTCGTATAAAGCTGTGCCCTGTGGAGCACTTGCTTAATTTCTGCAATTACAATCTTAAATGATGATATAGGGTGTACTGTTTATTTTTGCATTAAATAAACTATACAAAATGTATACCTTGACAGCAAAACAGTTTTTGCCATAATCAAGCTCTTAATTGATGGCAGCATCTATTGATGTTTCTGTTGTCTACATAAAATTCCATTATCGGTCATCTGTATTTTTTTTTTATATAAAACACTGTTAGTTGCATGTGGTACAGCTATTTATATTTCATTTAAATTTATTTGTGATTTCAGAAGAATACAGAGCATGGATTACCTAAGAGACCTTTATCATCCTACATGATTTTTGTGAATAGTAAAATGCCAAATCCATATTCTGATAAGTCTGCTACAGTAAGTATTGATGCCATCTTGATACATTTTTAGCTCACCTGGCCCGAAGGGGCCGAAGGGCCAAGTGAGCTTTTCTCATCACTTGGTGTATCAACTCTTACTGAAAGAAATTCTTTGGATAATGTATTCACATAGAGCCATGTTTTATCTAGGAGATTCATAGTTAATTGAAATGACCATGACTCTAATTCAATATTTATAAATTCTACCACTGCATCGAGTGTGATACCATATTAATCCTCTCAAGATAGAACTTTCAATTGTAAAACATGAGGCTAGCCATGCATTTTAAATATTTAAAATTTAACTGTCAAGAGTATATAAATATCATATTACACAAACTTTGGTTGGGGAATCTGTTTCTCTAATGATATTTAAACAATATACAGGCAAACTTATTCCTTTTCAAATGATCTGCAAAAAGATATGTTCTTTTGATGTTACTTCATCAGGCATGGTTGCATTTTTTTCATGCTTTCACAACAGGAAATTCAAAGAAAAGCAGAAAATACCACTTCATAATTGAATTGAGTTTTGACCAATGAAGTACTGAAATCAAACAAACCACACGTTGATAAATGAACAAGTCAGGAAAAAGATAAATCTTTTAGAATTAAAAACCAATTCTTCAAAGAACAATTGAAGATCTTTCCACCTCGATAAGAATGAAATTAAAAAAAATGGGGTAAATCAAACTGATATAAAAAAACCAAATAGGATTAATAGGTTTATGCAGAAGACTTTATTTGTTTTTTAATGAACCAGAAAGATTTTTTAGCAAAGGTCAAAATCTAGAATGTCCAATTGACCTTTGACCTTTACCTCAATCTGGAGGTCATAGGTCAGTGATGTCAAAACAAAAGACCCCAGGTCAATCACTTGTATGGTTGTGAAGAAATACTGATTTCAAATACATAAGGGGAGAAAACTCCTATAAGAGTTAACCAAAACTCTTCGTCTTAAATAGGTTGAAGTAGCGCCTTATTGTAAACAGTTATTTGGCATACACATCATATCATTTACCGTTACAGTTTTTTTTAATAACGATAACAAGCAAAATTCAAAATTTATTACATGACCTTGACCTTTGACCTTGACCTCAATTTCCTTCAAATGGACCATGGATTTTATATCAAAAGACTAGGTCTCTACGACTTATAACATATGAATTTATCCAACATATAGCCTATCTTAAATTTTCAAAGGGAAATAACTCCCATAAAATGTCTTCCAGTGACTCCAGTCAAAATTAACTAAATCATTCTTAAGAGTAGACGAACAATTTGGTGAAAACAATTTGTTAAAATCTTTTACGGTTTTAGAGATATAGCGATAACAAGAAAAAGAAGATGCGGGGAGATAACTCCTATAAGAATAAGTGTTCGGTCACACAGGGTGAGTTTTGAAACCCCCATTACTGTAAAACATCATTGGCCAAAAATCCATTCGAAATGTTGTAAGATAAAATAGCATCTCAGACGACAGAAGAAAAAAAATAATAATTAAAGTTCAATTCTTCTTGAATAATTGATAGGTCTTTCCTTCCATTTTCTTTTTATTATACTGTCATAAATAAAAATATCATATATATTGATTGATTAATTTATTGATTAGTTTGTTGGTTGGTTGATTGGTTTATTAATTAAACACTTGATGTATGGTCTCTTGAAACAAGCGAAAAAAAAAGAAACCTTGGATTCCGTATTAAACACATAAAACGGAAACTTGCATTAATTAATGGAATGGATTGATTGTTTGATTGGTTGGTTGGTTGGTTGGTTGGTTAAACACATTGTTTGGTTAAACACGTTGTATAGGGTTAATTTAAACAAGCGAAAAAAAAGAGACATTAGATTCCGTATTAAACACATGAAACAGAAACATGCATTGGTTGATTGATTGATTGGTTGGTTGGTTAAACACGTTGGTTTGGTTAAACATGTTGGTTAAACACGTTGGTTAGGTAAACACATTGAATTGGCTCAATTACAACAAGCGAAGAAAAAAAAGAGACCTTGGATCCCGTATGAAACAGATGAAACGGAAACATGCATTGATTGATTGATTGATTGGTTGGTTGGTTGGTTAAACACGTTGGTTGGTTAAACACGTTGATTAAACATGTTGGTTGGTTAAACACGTTGATTGGTTTAACACCTTGATAGGCTCAATTAAAACAAGCGGAAAAAAAACTTGGATCCCGTATGAAACACATGAAACATAAACATGCATTGATTGATTGATTGATTGGTTGGTTGGTTAAACACGTTGGTTGGTTAGTTAATCACGTTGGTTAAACATGTTAGTTCAACACGTTGGTTAAACATGTTGGTTCAACACGTTGGTTAAACATGTTGGTTCAACACGTTGGTTAAACAAGTTGGTTGGATTGGCTTAATTAAAACAAGCGAAAAAAAACCACCTTGGATCCCGTATGAAACACATGAAACGAAAACATGCATTGCTTGATTGGTTAGTTGGTTGGTTAAACACGTTGGTTGGTTAGTTAAACACGTTGGTTAAACATGTTGGTTTAACACGTTGGTTAAACACGTTGGTTAAACACGTTGGTTGGATAGGCTCAATTAAAACAAGCAAAAAAAAACACCTTGGATCCCGTATGAAACACATGAAACGGATACATGCATTGATTGATTGGTTGGTTGGTTGGTTAAACACGTTGGTTGGTTAGTTAAACACGTTGGTTAAACATGTTGGTTAAACACGTTGGTTAAACACGTTGGTTGGATAGGCTCAATTAAAACAAGCGAAAAAAAAAACCTTGGATCCCGTATGAAACACATGAAACAGAAACATGCATTGATTGATTGGTTGGTTAAACACGTTGGTTGGTTAGTTAAACACGTTGGTTAAACACGTTGGTTGGATAGGCTGAATTAAAACAAGCGGGGAAAAAAACCTTGGATCCCGTATGAAACACATGAAACGGAAACATGCATTGATTGATTGGTTTGTTGGTTGGTTAAACACGTTGGTTGGTTAGTTAAACATGTTGGTTAAACACGTTGGTTTAACACGTTGGTTAAACATGTTGGTTAAACACGTTGGTTGGATAGGCTGAATTAAAACAAGCGGAAAAAAAACCTTGGATCCCGTATGAAACACATGAAACGGAAACATGCATTGATCGATTGGTTTGTTGGTTGGTTAAACACGTTGGTTGGTTAGTTAAACACGTTGGTTAAACACGTTGGTTTAACACGTTGGTTAAACACGTTGGTTAAACACGTTGGTTGGATAAGCTCAATTAAAACAAGCGGAAAAAAAACCTTGGATCCCGTATGAAACACATGAAACGGAAACATGCATTGATTGATTGGTTAGTTAAACACGTTGGTTAAACATGTTGGTTTAACACGTTGGTGAAACACGTTGGTTAAACACGTTGGTTGGATAGGCTGAATTAAAACAAGCGGAAAAAAAACAACATTGGATCCCGTATGAAACACATGAAACGGAAACATGCATTGATTGGTTGGTTGGTTGGTTGGTTGGTTAAACACGTTGGTTAAACATGTTGGTTAAACACGTTGGTTAAACACGTTGGTTAAACACGTTGGAAAGTGTCTATTAAAACAAGCGAAAAAAAGAGACCTTGGATCCCGTATTAAACACATGAAACGGAAACTTGCTTTGATTGATTGATTGATTGATTGATTGATTGATTGATTGACTGATTGATTGATTGATTGATTGATTGATTGATTAATTGATTGATTGATTGATTGATTGATTAATTGATTGATTGATTGATTGATTGATTGATTGATTGATTGGAATTCAAACACACATAAAACTGTTTAAATAGTGCCAAAAAACACATAATTTGATGACCTTGACCTTTGACCTTGTGACCTTCGTCAAGGTCATTGCTCCACAAGGTCATTGCAAAAGACCGTATGGGTCAAGGACCTTTTGTTAAAGAGTTTTGCCTAAAAATGGCTTTTTAAAAACCATCAATGGGAGTTATGTCCCTTACATGATGGTAAAATCAGTATAGTCATAATGTAAAAAAGTTGCCCCTTGAAGTACCAATCATTTTTCACTGCTTAATTTTTCTGTATCTATAACCGTTCAATAGTTATAGGGAAATGAAAAACTTTTGAAAATCTAAAATATGACCTTGACCTTTGACCTTGACCTATATTTTCTAGTTTTGGTCCAATGAACTCAATTCTGAAGACCCGCAGTCTTTAAGACTTACGGTTCATGAGATTTATATGCATATTGAAAATTAAAATATTCAAGAGGAAATAACTCCTATAATTGGTCACTGGATCACTTTGGTTCAAATTATTTGAAACTGTAACTTTTGGCAAGGAACATTTAAAAAAAAATCATTTGCCGCTAAGTCTTATAGTTCATGAGTTATAGCGATAACAGTGTTTTTTGTAATTGGGGAGATAACTCCTATAAGGTAAATAGTAAACTTCGGTCCCCCTAATACAAGATAGCTTTTATTAACCCGATACTTGGTACCAAAGATCATTTTGATATCTTGCGTACTTTTAACGAAGATTAACTTTGAAAAACGGCGGAAGAAAAAGAATAATAAACAAACTAAATACAGTAAGGTCTTTCCATTTAAGAAAGGAAAGACCTTAATCAGAAGAAAAACAAAAGTGGAAAGACCTAATAAGGGAAATATATATATACAATGTATATATACGGTTTCTTGTACAGTTATTTAAGTAATTCAGGTCTCATTGTGCTTCAGGTTATTTTTGTTTTGTTTAAGTTGTTTCTATGAAATTGAAAAATATGTCTGATATTTGACATTTGACCCTTTTCCATTGAAAAATTACCAATACTTCTTTTCTTCTTTGTTTTTAGGAATTTGTGCAAATGCTGGGACATGAGTGGAAGGAAATGTCTAAACAAGAAAAGCAGGTAAATTATGAAAGAAAAATGAAGTCAAAATTTATTTTTTGTCGAGACTGCAACTTTTGTTGCAGAAAGATCGACATAGGGATTCTGATCCGGTGGTGGCGGCGTTAGCTCACTTCTTAAAAGCTTTATATTTTAGAAGGTGGAATTCCTGGATGCTTCATACTTTGTATATAGATGCTTCATGTTACGAAGTTTCCGTCAGTCACATGTCCAATGTCCTTGACCTCATTTTCATGGTTCAGTGACCACTTGAAAAAAAAGTTCAAATTTTTTGTAATGTTGAATTCTCTCTTATTATAAGTAATAGGATAACTATGTTTGATATGTGCGTATCTTGCAAGGTCCTCGTGTCTGTCAGACAGTTATCACTTGACCTTGATGGAAGGACTGTAAGGTGTACATGTCCAACTGGCAGGTGTCATCTGACCTTGACCTCATTTTCATGGTTCAGTGGTTATAGTTAAATTTTTATACGACCGCCGTCGTCGTCGTCGTCCGAATACTTTTTGTTTTCGCACTCTAACTTTAGTAAAAGTGAATAGAAATCTATGAAATTTTAACACAAGGTTTTTGACCACAAAAGGAAGGTTGGGATTGATTTTGGGAGTTTTGATCCCAACATTTTAGGAATTTGGGGCCAAAAAGGCCCAAATAAGCATTTTCTTGGTTTTCGCACAATAATTTTAGTTTAAGTAAATAGAAATCAATGAAATTTAAACACAAGGTTTATGACCACAAAAGGAAGGTTGGTATTGATTTTGAGAGTTGAGGTCTGAACAGTTTAGGAATTAGGGGCCAAAAAGGGGCCCAAGTAAGCATTATTCTTGGTTTTCGCACCATAACTTTAGTTTAAGTAAATAGAAATCTATGAAATTTAAACACACGGTTTATGACCACTTAAAGGAAGGTTTGGTTTGATTTTGGTAGTTTTGGTCCCAACAGTTTAGGAATAAGGGGCCCAAAGGGTCCAAAATTGAACTTAGTTTGATTTCATAAAAAAATGAATAATTGGGGTTCTTTGATATGCCGAATCTAACTGTGTATGTAGATTCTTAATTTTTGGTCCCGTTTTCAAATTGGTCTACATTAACCCTTTCACCGATTGCTGCCCAGACAGAAGCTACTCTGAGACGATGGCTTCCCTGGCTACTATTACTCAAGTGGGAGATCTTCATAATAAATGTCAATAAAAACTTGTTTGTAGTTATTTGTGCATTTATTTCATTCACTAACACCATATTCACAGTTCTGTTCATGTTTTGATAATTTTTTCTTCATAAAATATTCAAATTTTCTGCATTATCTAGGTGAAATTCTCAAAATTCTGCTCTTAGACCCCAAATCGTAATTTTTAAACCCAAAACTGCAAAATTTTGAAAAATTTTATGAGGCTGTACAAATTCCTCACACTGAACGATGTCCATTCCAAGTGTTTTGTACATAAAACGACATTTTATGTCAAAAAAGTATACTAGTTTGGCTTCAATTCTTCCATATTCTTTCAAAAAAAATGTTCCCTCATATCAAATTCTCGTAAATTCCATAAATTTCGTCTGATTTTGACACGGTTTTCAACAAACGGAAGCGCCATGTTTACACTTTCATCCGGGTATTCATCAAAAAAAGATAACTCATGTTTGCACCGTTTTGAGTGGGAAACATAAAAGAGGTATTCCGATCCCGGTAAAACGGGACTCATCGTCAGCTGTCTGAAGCGTGAATCCCGGTAAACCGGGACTCATCGGCGAAAGGGTTAAGGTCCAAAGGGTCCAAAATTAAACTTAGTTTGATTTTGACAAAAATTGAATCCTTGGGGTTCTTTGATATGCTGAATCTAAAAATGTACTTAGATTTTTAATTATGGGCCTAGTTCTCAAGTTGGTCCAAATCGGGTCCAAATTAAACTTTGTTTGATTTCATCAAAAATTGAATAATTGGGGTTCTTAGATATGCCAAATCTTACTGTGTATGTAGATTCTTAATTTTTAGTCCCGTTTTCAAATTGGTCTACATTAAAGTCCAAAGGGTCAAAAATTAAACTAAATTTGATTTTAACAAAAATTAAATTCTTGAGCTTTTTTGTTATGCTGAATCCAAACATGTACTTAGATTTTTGATTATGGGCCCAGTTTTCAAGTTGGTTCAAATCAGGATCAAAAATTATTATATTAAGTATTGTGCAATAGCAAGAAACTTTCAATTGCACAGTATTCAGCAATAGCAAGAAATCTTCAATTGCACAGTATTGTGCAAAAGCAAGAAATTTTCATTTGCACAGTATTGCGCTATAGCAAGAAATCTTCAATTGCATAGTATTGTGCAATAGCAAATATTTTCAATTGCACAGTAGTGCGCAATAGCAAGAAATATCTAATTGCACAATATTGTGCATTAGCAAGAAATTTTCAATTGATTGGAGTTATCTTTCTTTGTCCAGAATAGAAGTTGAATCAACTTAAATCATTGTTTTATACAATATACAATGTATATTCACTATTACTACCAACTGATAAATTAAAACAATCTTTACCATTCAGTGATAACATGCACCTTTTGTTACATTTTAATATTTTATGATGTATTTAAATGAGTAGTTATTGTTGCAAACTCCATTAGAAATTTGAATTGAGATCAGTTTTGGAAAAAGGGAAAGGGGAAAGGGGGATGTGAAAAAAAAAATGGGGGGGGGGGGGGTTAAATTTTTCTCATTTCAGATTTCATAAATAAAAAGAAAATTTCTTCAAACATTTTTTTGAGAGGATTAATATTCAACAGCATAGTGAATTGCTCAAAGGAAAAAAAAGTATTTTTAGTTCATTAGACCACATTCATTCTGTGTCAGAAACCTATGCTGCGTCAACTATTTAATCACAATCCAAATTTAGAGCTGAATCCAGCTTGAATGCTGTGTCCATACTTGCCCCAACCGTTCAGGGTTCAACCTCTGCGGTCGTATAAAGCTGCGCCCTGCAGAGCATCTAGTTCAATGTTGTGTTTGTCAGTCAGATACGATTTTACTCGAATTTACACATTACTTGTCAGCGATTTTCTGTATAAAGCTAACGGTTGAACAAAATGAACATCGCTGTCTTGAAAAATAAAGATGAAAATAAGTTTTGAAATAGTTTATTTGGAAACTTTGGTAAAAAGGTTTGCAAAGTTATTTTTTATTTCCTTAGGTCCGTCGGGCGTAGCTAGTATCAAAGTGGAAAGTCTGATTGCAAAACTGAAAGATCGCGTACCTCGGACCACTTCTAATTTGAACCCCTGCTTGCTGCTACACAAATATTGTGACCAGCCATGTTTATTTTTCTTGTTTACCTATCATTTATCGCAACGATTTTACCGGGTCGGTCGGGGAAGGGGAAACAAACAATATTGTATTTTTGGCCTTAGTGTTCACTTTGTAAAATATTTAAACTTCAACAATTCCTTATTACTGTAAATTCAGAAATTATTGGGTGCATTTATTATTGCGATTTTGTCATTTTAGACTAAAAATGCGATTTTAATTTTTGAGATATTGAGAAAAATCATGTTTTATTTGTATAAAAAAAGTTTAAATCATTGCTATTACAACCCTGACACAATTTTGAAATAATAAAAACATCGCAATAATTTCTGAATTTACAGTATTCAATTCTTTTTTTTCAGTCTTTTGAAGTACTATATGCTGAGGCTAAGGAAGAATACAACCTGAAGATGACAGAATGGGTGGAAAACATGGTGGAACAAGGAGATGGATCAGATGTTAAAGTATCATTATTACAAAAGGTATAAAACAAAAATCCTTTTTAAATTGAAGTCCAGCCTGGATGGCCCAGTGGTCTAAGTAGTAACTACTGTAATCACTTGCTAGTCACTTTGGGGTTGTGAGTTTTATACCTGCTCGTGCAGGTGCACTCGAAACTAATCTTAATTGACTAGGATTGTCAGTTTTCCTATTGATGGTCCGTGGTTTTCCCTGGGCACTCTAGCTTCTTCTACCACTAAAAACTGGGTGCCAGGAAATTGGCCAAACACAGTGCTTAAAAGTGGTTCTAAAAACAGAAAATCAGAATTTTAAGTTTGTAGTCCAATAAGGAATCATAAAGTTTTGAGAAGACAATGATTTTGAAAATCAGTGCTAAATCATTACTAGCAGGACTTGTGTCCCTTTAAAAAGTAAATTTATATTGACAATGGCATAGTAAGAATTCTCATGTCTACATTTTATGTGCAATATCTATGACATTTATATCAGAAGGGTATGTGTTAGGTTGATAGTCTGCTAATGAACTATTCTTGCAGGAGTTAAATCATGGATAGAAAATAGAAATTTTCTGGAATATTGCTTTGTGAGCATTCACATGCCAGCATTTCTAAAAGAATATTAATAAAAATGTGAAAAAACAAAAACAAAACAGATTTATAGAAGTTTATGCCATTGGACAGATAAAATTGCAACACTGTTCCGTTTTAAAACATAGAACTGATCAGCCAAAGTTAACTTAACTGGGCACAGCCTTTAAAATGATAGCAAAATATTTCACATTATGTTTACAGTAAAAACATACCTTGAATACATATTATTTATTCATTGAACTAGTGTTTTAAGACCTCTGATCATAAAATTTACATGTGAATTATACCTACGATTTCCTTTATATTTAAGTTTGACATTATGTTTATTTGGTAACTTTATTCTGAGACACATGACAAGTATCTATGTATAACAACCAATGTAGCAGACAAGGGATATATAAGTAGATCCCTCAAACAATTGCCTCTTTTTTTTGACATGTGTGAATTTTATGACTAAGGTTTATTATAAAAACCATAGAAATCAACAGTTTCTTAAATTTAAAATACTTCTTTTATTGCAGGAATTAGAAAAACTAGAAGTTCCAAAGAAAAATATGGGTGCTTATCAAATATATCGACACCAACACAAGGAGGTAAATATTTTATTAAATTAAATAACAAGTTAAACACTATTTATCCACTCAGTTAAATTTTCAAATTTAAAACGCGAGGCTTGCTGAGTCTTTTAAATGTTTAAAATTTAACTGTTGAGAGTAAATAAATATGGAAATTTTTTCATGACATCACATTATAAAATTCAGAAGAAAGCAAGAAAATTTGAACGAATTTTGACTAACTAGGAACTGTAATCAAACAAACTACAGGTCAGGAAAGGATAAATCGTGTAAGGATTAGAGAAACAATATTCCTCTTCTTCAAACATTAAAACTTGAAATTAGTGAAATACCATATTTCATGTAATCCAGTGGGGTATCAAATTATTTATATGTTTTGTTTCTTGTATTTTTTAGGGACCACTTTGGAGTACATTATCAGATGAAGAGAAGGAGGTAATAATTATGATATATTTCTCTTTCCATACTTGTTATACCCCACGCAACGAAGTTGCGGAGGGTATAATGTTTTTGACCCGTCAGTCCGTCCGTCCGTCAGTCCTGTTTCTTGTCATCGCAACTCCTCTCAAACCACACAACAGAATTTCACGAAACCTTTTCAGATAATAAGGACATACTATGTTGTTGTGCATATGGACGGGAAATTGCGATTCAATATTTTTTCTAGGAGTTACGCCCCTTTGAACTTATTTACTTTAATGTACTACTGCAACAGTTTGTCATCTCAACTCCTCTCAAACCACACAACAGAATTTCACGAAACCTTTTCAGATAATAAGGACATACTATGTAGTTGTGCATATCGACGGGAAATTGCGATTCAATTTTTTTTCTAGGAGTTACGCCCCTTTGAACTTATTTACTTTAATGTACTACTGCAACAGTATATTGACAGGAAATTATTCAGTATTTTTTCTTATACTTATTTAATTTCTCCAATGACAATGTGGGAACGTGGGGTATGTGAGCGTGCTCACTAAGGTTCTTTAATTAAAAATATAATTTTAGAAACAATATGATACCTAAACAAACTTGAGCACATGTGAACATTTTCTGTATTGGTGGCATAATACTAGACACTTTATAGATTCTCCAAATCTTTGATAATATATTGTTATCTGTATGTTTATTATACCCCACGCAACGAAGTTGCGGAGGGTATAATGTTTTTGACCCGTCCGTCCATCAGTCCGTCCGTCAGTCCTGTTTCTTGTCATCGCAACTCCTCTCAAACCACACAACAGAATTTCACGAAACCTTTTCAGTTAATAAGGACATACTATGTAGTTGTGCATATCGACGGGAAATTGCGATTCAATTTTTTTTCTAGGAGTTAGGCCCCTTTAAACTTATTTACTTTAATGTACTACTGCAACAGTTTGTCATCGCAACTCCTCTCAAACCACACAACAGAATTTCACGAAACCTTTTCAGATAATAAGGACATACTATGTAGTTGTGCATATCGACGGGAAATTGCGATTCAATTTTTTTTCTAGGAGTTACGCCCCTTTGAACTTGTTTACTTTAATGTACTACTGCAACAGTTTGTCATCGCAACTCCTCTCAAACCACACAACAGAATTTCATGAAACCTTTTCAGATAATAAGGACATACTATGTAGTTGTGCATATCGACGGGAAATTGCGATTCATTTTTTTTCTAGGAGTTACGCCCCTTTGAACTTATTTACTTTAATGTACTACTGCAACAGTTTGTCATCGCAACTCCTCTCAAACCACACAACAGAATTTCATGAAACTTTGTAGATAATAAGGACATACTATGTAGATGTGCATATCAACAGGAAATTACGGTTCAATTTTTTTTCTAGGAGTTATGCCCCTTTGAACTTATTTGCTTCAATGTACTTCTGCAACAGTTTGTCATCGCAACTCCTCTCAAATTTTGTAGATAATAAGGACATACTATGTATATTGACAGGAAATTATTATTCAATATTTTTCTTATACAATTTTTTTTTCTTATACTTATGTAATTTCTCCAATGACAATGTGGGGACATGGGGTATGTGAGCGTGCTCACTAAGGTTCTTTAATTCCAACTACTATATGGTTTACAGTTTTTGAGTAAATTTTTGCCACCATTTATCACTTCATGCTGATACTGAAGACAAAATGAAGGTATGGTGACAATTTTCACTTTTACCTTTCATGAGTTATGGTTCTTAATTTATGGAAAATTGGTTCTTTATGTTGTTTTTTTGCCATTTTGATGTTTTATTACCTTCTGGGTTTAAAGGATATGTAAAACTTCAAAGAAACTAACATATTGTATATTTATTTTTCTTGTAGAAATGGCATAAAAAGGCAGTAAAAGAACAACATCGCTATGAAAAAGAAATGGAAGAATGGTACCAGAAAATTGAAGATAAAGGAAAAACAGACTTTGTGGAGGAGGTGTTTGAGCTGATTAAAGCAAATAAAAAGAAACCAACAAAAAAATAATCAGCAAAAATCAGAAAAGCTAAAGTGAAGCCAAAGAATCCAAAGACTGAATTAAAAGAGAGTTGATAAAGGTGCAAACTATCATTGTATTTGTTGATCTGGATCGTTAAGAAACATGTACTGTATAAAATGAATGTAGAATTAATTGCTTCCACAATTTGTTGTTGATATCAATTGGCTACTGTTTATAGTGTTAATGTAAAAACAAACAACTTGTGGTCATTAAAGATGGACTTTTATTTCCCTGATTGAAGCCACAACCAGTATTATTTTAAGGGAAATAAAAGTAACCTTCTTTGAAAGTTCATACAATAATCATCATTCATTTAAGTCTGAAATATGATGCCAATAAGGTCAAGTACAAACATGACTGAAAGTGGTAGGTAGTATCATAGCTTCTTATATTTAAGGGAGCTTTGACTGATTCAATGGCAGTTATTATTGAACAGTTGTGTGTATTGAGGTGCTTTAGTATATCATGTGAAAAGATTTTTCTATCAGAATATTTTATAGTATGTTCCTATATACATGAAACATTCTACTCAACAAAATGGATGCTATATATTTAATCCTCAGAATGTTGACATAAGAGAGGGTGTGATAGAATATTTTTAGCCCTTGAAAGAAAAACAAATTGAACATAAAAATTAAAATTGATTTGTCAAGTTTGTTTCAAAAATGCACTCGCATATATTCCCTTAAATGGATCTAGGATTATTGATTATATTCTCTGGTTTGCAAATGGCTCTCTTCTAGAATTAAGAACTTTATCTTTGAATTCACATTATTATGTTATAATACGAAGGTTCTTATAATTCTTTTCCAATTAGAAATGGATGCATCATTGTTATTGAAAGGGTGGGTATTAACTAATACTAATTAATCAGGCAATTAACTAATCTTATCATACCTATTCTCATATAGGAAATATATATGTTTGATTGTATCATAACTCCTCTTATACAGGAAAGATTTGGTGTTATTTGTGTTTTATAATATTTCACAAAGTGTTTGTTATATTGTATGTTTTGACCTGTATTTTAACTGTATGGAGGAATTAACTATCAAAAGTGCTCAGTTAGAGTTATGGATATGAAGTTCATGTTTCCAGTGGTGTTTGTCTGTTGTTTCATTTTAACTGGAGGAGTATCACAGTCTGGACAGGATTATGTGAATGGTCTTATTAGGTTTACAGTATTTGTGTGGCAGTTCAGGATTACAACTACATAATTGGTCTGAAAATTGTGCAAAATGAATGTAAGGTATATAGTCTATAACAAATTAATTTCAATGGTAAAGTATATTAACACCTTACATGGTTAAATCTGGTAGAGTAATCAAGATGAATATTGAAGTAGACTGCTGGTATGTGCGCGCGCGCTCATCTGTTAGTTTGTATGTCTGTCCCTCTTCAGGATAAAGTTTTTGATAAGGTAGTTTTTGATGAAGTTGAAGTCCAATCAACTTGAAAGTTAGAGCACATGTTCCCTATAAGATGATCTTTCTAAATTTAATGAAAAATTTGAGTTTTCAACCCAATTTCACAGTCCACTGAACATAAGATGAATGTGCATGTTTGGGGCATCCGTATACTATGGAATCATACTCATGTTTCACGACTTGAGAATGCTTCTTCAATCTGAACATTGTTAAAATCTAAGCAGTTACTTGGTTTGAACAATTGGTAAATAATGTATGCTGTTGGTAGAACTAGGGTATTATATTTTGTTTATACATTTGTACAATGTTTTAGAAATAATGGTAGGTAAGTTATCCAGGCACCAACATACCATCACTTTTACAGATGGGACCGTTTAAAGATATAAGTACTAAGAAATATTAAAATTGTGAAATATTGAATTGTAAAAAGAATTTATTGATATTGAAATGCTATTTGCTTGCTGTCCAAAAGATAATTATTACACTAGTCCTATGTATGTACTTTAACCAAATATGTGTTCATAAGAGAGCTAGATTTTAGCAAGAGATTTATGTCCTAAAAATGCTTACAGACCCATTCATTTAAGGTTGTTATTACCGGTGAAAAAGAAAAGAAATATGAATATGCAGTTTATAAATATTTAAACTTTGCAAATATATCAGTATAAAACTTCAATGCTCTGATTCTTTTGATGATACTGCCTGTCATTCCACATGAAATTGTAATTTACTTAAGAATTCTACAGAAAATAAGCAGGTAGTATTTTATAATAATTTTTATGGCAAATATTTTAATTTTAAGAACATTTTTTTATACGGGTATATAGATTAGATATAAAAGAATTGTTACTATGCCATAAAATATCTTGACGATCAACTTATAATGGAAAATATGTAAAAAAAAGGCAGATTTGTGGTAACTGTCGAATAGATTAAAATGAGTAAGAATTTACAGATGTTTTAAGTTAACCATTTAGATGTTTTATTACTTGTTGTGAAATACAAACACTTTCTCTATGGAAAAGATGTCTTTTTAGTTGCTTAAATAAGTGTTATGCTCAAATGCATGGAAAGAATACCATTAAAATCATATGTAATCTGGAGAAATTCAAACTGATTTTTACAGATGGATATGTTGTACTTGGAGGGGGGGGATTGTATTATTAATGTAATTGGATTGATGCATTTAATTTGAATGCAAAAAATATTCACAGCCTTAATATATAACTGACTATTTGAACTGTGCAGGTATATCACAGACTCCAGTTAAAAGATATTCAAAAACTTCTATGAACAACTCCAGAAAAGTGTAGATGTTATCATTGTTGTTGAAATGTATGTTCCATTTTGTACACTTGTTTTACAAATAAAGCACTTACAGATTTATTGTTTGTATTTTTAGCTCACTTGGCCCAAAGGGCCAAGTGAGCTATTCTTATCACTTGGTGTCTGGCGTTAACTTTTTACATTTTGAACTTCTAGAGAACTACTGACTGGAATGAAACCAAACATAGCATGAATGTTCCTTATGAGGTGCTGACCAAGCATTGTTACTTTGTAGCCGATCCATCATTCAAAATGGCCGCCAGCGGGGAACTTAATTTAACATATGAGCCTATGGGAAACACATACAATTGTCTTCTTTAAGAGAACCACCGAATTGAATGAAACCAAATGTAGCATGAATGTTCCTTATGAGGTGCTGAATAAGTGATGTTACTTTGTTGCTAATCCATCATCCAAGATGGCTGCCAGCAGGGGACTTAGTTTAACATAGGACCTTTTGAGAAATACATACAAATGTCTTCTTTTAGAAAACCACAGAATGGAATGCAATATTAAACCTAATTTAAACCTAATTTGGACTCAATCATTATTTAAGTATCTGTTATGATTTTGTCTTTTTTTATATGATTTCAAAAAACCCAAGTAAAGTAAGGTGTGCAACACAGGCTCTTGAGAGCCACTAGTTTAATCATCTGCTGACTTTATCAATGCATGTTTTGAACATTAAGCTGTATCTTGTTCTATAGGAAGTCCCTTAAACTTTTATCAGTTTCAAGTGACAGTTGCTGGTACATCATTTATTTTCTTGTGTGTATATAAGTGTGTTATAAGTAGTGTCAGATGAATTATGAGTACTTGTTATAAACCTGATGACAGAAGAACACCCTATAAACTCTCAGTTATAACCAGTAGGGTACTGTCAACTTGCATAGCAGTGATTAATTTATTTATCGCAAGTTTAAAGTTAAACCTCAGTTGCTACTTATTTGGTAGTTAGCACGGAAGTATCATACTATGGATTCATTATTATTAGCTCACCTGGCCCAAAGGGCCAAGTGAGCTTTTTTCATCACTTTGTGTTCGTCGTCGTCCGTCGTTAGCTTTTACAAAAATCTTCTCCTTTGAAACTACTGGGCCAAATTAAACCAAACTTGGCCACAATCATCATTGGGGTATCTAGATTAAAAATGTGTGGTGTGACACGTCCAACCAACCAAGATGGTCACCATGGCTAAAAATAGAACATAGGGGTAAAATGTAGATTTTGGCTTATAACTCTGAAATTAAAGCATTTAGAGCAAATCTGACAGAGTAAAATTGTTTATCAGGTAAAGATCTATCTGCCCTGAAATTTTCAGACAAATCGGACAACCGGTTGTTGGGTTGCTGACCCTGAATTGGCAATTTTAAGGAAATTATACCGTTTTTGTCGAGCCTGCAACTTTTGTTGCAGAAAGCTCGACATAGGGATAGTGATCCGGCGGCGGTGGCGGTGTTAGCTAACTTCTTAAAAGCTTTATATTTTAGAAGGTGGAAGACATGGATGCTTCATACTTTGTATATAGATGCCTCATGTTACGAAGTTTCCGTCAGTCACATGTCCAATGTCCTTGACCTCATTTTCATGGTTCAGTGACCACTTGAAAAAAAAGTTCAGATTTTTTGTAATGTTGAATTCTCTTTTATTATAAGTAATAGGATAACTATATTTGATATGTGCGTACCTTGAAAGGTCCTCATGTCTGTCAGACAGTTTTCACTTGACCTCGACTTCATTTCATGGATTAGTAAACAAGGTTAAGTTTTGGTAGTCAAGTCCATATCTCAGATACTACAAGCAATAGGGCTAGTATATTCGGTGTATGGAAGGACTGTAAGGTGTACATGTCCAACTGGCAGGTGTCATCTGACCTTGACCTCATTTTCATGGTTCAGTGGTTATAGTTAATTTTTTGTGTTTTGGTCTGTTTTTCTCATACTATATGCAATAGGTCTACTATATTTGTTGTATGGAATGATTGTAAGGTGTACCTATCTAGCGGGCAGATGTCATGTGACCATGACCTCATTTTCATGGTTCAGTGGTCAAAGTTAAGTTTTTGAGTTTTGGTCTTTTTATCTAATACTATATGCCATAGGTCATCTATATTTGGTGTATTGAAATATTTTATGATCTTTATGTCAGTCGCGCAGGTTTTATTTGACCGTGACCTCATTTTCACGGTTCATTGCATTGTTAAGTTTTTGTGTTTTGGTCCATTTTTCTTAAACTTTAAGTAATAGGTCAACTATATATGTTGTATAGAAGCATTGTTAGCTGTACATGTCTGCCTGGCATGGTTCATCTGACCTTGACCTCATTTTCAAGGTTCATTGGTTTTTGTTTAGTTATCTTGGTTAATGTGAAGTTTATGTGACAGTTGTATTAAAGCTTAGCTTTATACTTAGGACTATCAACATAATATCAATGATTAGTATAGAAGGCGAGACATTTCAGCGTGTGCACTCTTGTTTGGCTATTATCTTGAATATTATTATAGATAGAGATAAACTGTAAACAGCAATAATGTTCAGCAAAGTAAGATCTACAAATAAGTTAATATGACTAAAATGGTCAGTTGACCCCTTAAGGAGTTGTTGCCCTTTATGTCAATTTTTAATAATTTTGTAAATTTTGTAAATTTTTGTAAATTTTAACAAAGTATTTTCCTCTGTAACTAATGGGCCAAGTCATTATAAATTGTAGTAATTGTAAGAAGCAAGAATGTTCAGTAAAGTAAGATCTACAAACACATCACCATCACCAAAACACAATTTTGTCATGAATCCATCTGCATCCAATATGCACATAGACCACGGTGAGCTGCATCGTAGTCTGAGTCATCATCGTCCGAAGACACATTGGTTTCCGGACAATAACTTTAGTTTAAGTGAATCAATCACAGGCTGTTAAGAGCCTTTAGATTGATGGATACCAATTTTAGTGGGTACAGGTGAACTGCAAACTCAAATGTTCAACGAATAACATATTTTCAGTGTATACAGTTTTGGCAAAACCACGAAATCAAATATCCACGATCATGCAAGTTTTCAGCAATCCACGAAAATAAATGAATCTACAGTATGTTAAAACAGAAATTTTCATGTCATACAACCAGAACTTGTTTTGAAATACTGTGGCCATGCCCAATTAGAAAGACTTTCGTAAATTCTTGTGAATAAATTTTTTAATAAATTCCATGTTTATTTGGTATTATAATCTTTTGAGCGGTTAATAACACTTTCCATACAATGTATTTTGGTAAGATAGTGTTGCGCGCGGCACAGTACATTCTATTGAAAATATACTATTTTCTTTGTAATAGAAAGTGTTGTGCGCAGCACAGAACATTTCAGTACAGAATAAACATGGAAGTCATTAAAAATTTCAATAACAAGAAATCAAGCAAATTCCATAATTAAAAATAATTCCAAGTTCAAATAATAGCCTGTTAAGTGGTATTTACTATTTCTGGAAAAACTCTTTTGAAGTCTTGGGTAAGCTGTTATCAATACATTGTAATGATTTCTCTCCTTTGTTCTTCACTACTGAATAATCTTATTATTATATGAGTTTTCCCTGATTAAAATATTTTGATAAAGGAGTAGGTCCGGTAAGGGCCGATTTTGGCCTCAATTTTCAAGTTCATCTGACGAAAGATTTTAGACACTTTTTAAACACTTGAATGTCTATTTCGGATGATTCAATAAGTAAATGTGAAAGAGTTTAACTGATATACTCATAAAAAACGCTCCGATTCTAGCTTAAATATGAAAAATCCATCAAATATGCCCAAAAACGTCACTTTTCAGATGGTTTTTGTCAAAGCCACTGGCTACGGTTACATGGAAATGTAACAATAATAAAAATATTATTGTTACATTGGAGACTAATTGCCGGAATGCAAAGTTGGGTGAGGAACCGATTAATTACAAATGTAACAATAATTACTGAGGCTACGGTTACATTACGTTATTGTTACATGAAAAACAGCAATGTACGCTAGATTGATTAAACTTAAATCTTCTATAGTTGTATTGCTTCATTCTTACATATGTACTAAAGAATACTTGTAATTTAATACTGATAAATAATAAAATATTATTATTCAACAAATGGTGTACAACTTGATAGTTTTACTACGTATTAATGGTTTTGATGTTCCTAAAAATACTACTCAAGATTAGGAGTGTGACTGTCAAAGGCGAAAAATATAGTTCAATGGTTTCACTTTTTTAAAGTATTTAACTGCACACCTACTCTTATTATTAAGTGTCATTATACTTTGGACCAATTTAAACGAAACTGAAACAATATGAAGACATACATTTCATACAGCTTTATAACTTGACGCAAATTGATAATCAAAAGCAAAGTTTGCTAACTGTAACCTAATTACTGAGAAAATCTGTATCCGTGGAGGACGTAATTTCGTTCATCAAAAATGTGTCGGACTTTAAAAACAACTTACTGGATTTGTAGAAATTGTCATTGTAAATAAAAAATTACAGTAAATAAATTGTATGTTATAAATTTTTGAATAAATGTCCTCAACTTTTATTATTTAGTACATATTACTAGTCCCATCGTGCATTGCTTTTTTTCATGTAACAATAACGAAATGTAACCGTAGCCTCAATAATTATTGTTACATTCGTAATTAAACAGGTCCTAACCCAACAATGCATTCCGGCATTTAGTCTCCAATGTAACAATAATATTTTTTATTATTGTTACATTTCCATGTAACCGTAGCCAGTGCCTTTGTCAAAAATGAAAGTGGCCGCATCCGTGTTCATTCACAACCTTTATATATGTTATGCATTATCATAAAATACAACTAACGGTTAAATATTATGAATGAACACGAATGCCGCCACTTTCATTTAAGACTGAAACTGTCTGAAATTTAGCTAAAATGCTAAAATTGTGAAGATTTCAGTAATTTAGCATGTCTAAATGATGCTGGTACCCGATATATGTGCATTGTATTGTCAAAAACAGCCCATATTTATGTAGCATAATCATTTTACTTTCGAATGAATAACTAAAGTTTTACATCGTAACAATTTTGTAAAACAGCTATATTTTGGGGCCAAAAAGGGGGCTTACTGAACCTATGTTATCTGTTGCAGTCCTTTCAATTCCTTTTGATACGACCGCCCAAACAAATTTTGCGTTCGTATAATGGTATGATGTCGTCGTCTGCGTCGTCATCGTCGGAAGACACATTGGTTTCCACACAATAACTTTAGTTTAAGTGAATCAATCTCTATGAAATTTATTAAGAAGGTTCAATATGTACCACAAAAGGAAGGCTGGGATTGATTATGGGGATGATGGTCCAAAAGGTGTTGGAATTAGGGGCCCAAAACAGGATATCATCTTGTGTATAAGTATTTTAATTGCTCTGAAATTGTACCACAATGTTTCATACCACAGGTAGAAGGTTTGAATTGATTTTGGGTGTTATGGTCCCAATGGTTTAGGAAATTGGGGCCAAAAAAGGGGCCCAAATAAGCATTTGTGTAGTTTCCAGTCAATAACTTGTCTGGACAATGACTTTTGTTTAGTGAATGGATCTCTTTGAAATTTAATAAGAAAGTTCAATACCACTAAAGGAAGGTTGGGATTGCTATTGGGGATTATGGTCCCAGCTGATTTATAATTAGGGGCCCAAATAAGCATTTTTGTATTTTCCAGACAATAACTTGTTTATAAATCTCTGAAATTATACCACAAGTTTCCATACCATGAAGGGATGGTTAGTATTGACTTTAGGGGTTATTGCTGAAAATGTTTTGGAATAAGGGGCGAAAGGGCCAAAAAAGGGGGAAAAACAGGTTTTTCTGGTCAATGGACACTTATGACAATTTAAAAAAGCAGTGTAAGGGAGGTAACTCAAGAACATTTAACATACATGTTGGGCATTTTCAGATTTACCTTCCTTACACTACTTGTAAATTTTGTATAAAGAAATGTCAGGTAAAGGACTAATTGCAAAAAAAAGGGGGCTGGTAGTAGTTTTCAATTTCTTTTTTCCAAATTTCTCAAAGTTTGAAGAAGAAATCTTTAATTGCACAATATTGTGCAATAGATTTGTAAGATCTTGACATTTTTTTGTGTCAGAAACTTATGATATGTCAAAATTTTTATCACAACCCAAATGCAGAGCTGTATCAAGCTTGAATATTGTGTCCATACTTGCCCTAACTGTTCTGGGTTCGACCTCTGTGGTCGTATAAGCTGTGCCCTGGTTCCTTTTTGTTGCAGAAAGCTTGACATAGGGATAGTAATCCCACGGCAGCGGCGTTAGCTAACTTCTTAAAAGCTTTATATTTTAGGAGTTGGAAGACTTAGATGCTTCATACTTTTTATATAGGTGCCTCATGTCACGAAGTTTCTGTCTGTCATATGTCCAATGTCCTTGGTCTCACTTTCATGGTTCAGTGACTACTTGAAAAAAATTTGAGATTTTTTGTAATGTTAAAATCTCTTATTATAAGTCATAGGATAACTATATTTGGTATGTGCGTCCCTTACAAGGTTCTCATGCTGGTCAGACAGTTTTCTCTTGACCTTGACCTTATTTCATGGATCAGTGAACAAGGTTAAGTTTTAGTGGTCAAGTCCATATCTCAGATATTATAATCAGTAGATCTTTTATATTCTGTGTATGGAAGGACTAAGGTGAACATGTCCAACTAGCAGGTATCATCTGACCTTGACCTCATTTTCACGGTTCAGTGATCAAAGTTAAGTTTTTTAGTTTTGGACTTTTTTTTCTAATACTATATGCAATAGGTCAACTATATTTGGTGCATGGAAATATTTTATGATCTTAATGTCAGTTGTGCAAGTTTTATTTGACCTTGACCTCATTTTCACGGTTCATCAGTCAAATTAAGTTTTTGTGTTTTGGTCTGTTTTCTTAAACAATAAGCAATAGGTCAACTTTATTTGTTTTATGAAAAAATTGTTAGCTGTTCATGTCTGCCTGGCATGGTTCATCTGACCTTGACCTCATTTTCATGGTTCATTGGTCAATGTTTAGTTTTCTTGGTAAATGTTAAGTTTATGTGACAGTTGTAATAAAGCTTTATATTTAGGACTATCAACATAATATCAATGATTAGTAAAGAAGGCGAGACATTTCAGTGTGTGCACTCTTGTTCTTAAAAATAAAACTTTTTATGTAGCTGTTCTAAATCAGGATCTTCGTCAGTGGTTGCAGACTTTGTGTCATTTACATATGTTGCCCCTTTAATGTCTTGAATATTATTATATGACTAAAATTTTAATGTTATGGCATTGTCATTATCAGAAGACATTTGGTTTCCAGACAATAACTTGAGAATAAGTGAATATAGCTATGAATTTGTACCACAAAAGGAAGTGAGATAGATATAAAATATCAAAGTTAGCTCCAAAATTTCTATCAACCAAATACTCCACTATATATTGTTACCCAGTGACTTGACTGTTAGTGATGCTCTCCACCAATTGCAACTCATTCAAAATTCTGACCAAATTGCAATTTGTTTTATTAATTGGTAAAGAGCAACACTAACAGTCAAGTCACAGTACCAGGAATTAAATATAGATTCTTCGGCTGCATCAAGTGTGATAAGATTTTAAAAAGAGTGGATAAATATTGTACATGTATTTTCAAACAATATGCAGGCTAACTTATTTCTATTTTCGAATGATCTGCAAGAAAATTTGATGTCATAATCGGATTTTAACCAATGAAGAACTGAGATCAAATAACCACACGTTGATTAAATTATTTTATACAATGGGCGCAGAAAGGGATGAATTTACAAAGAATTAGAGAAATGCTGTTTCATTACCATGACATTATTACAGCTCACAACTGTATGGGTTTTGCACCTTGTTGAAGGTCATATGGTGACCTATAGTTGATTACGATCTACATCACTTGGTCTCTGGTGGATAGTTGTCTCATTGACAATTGAGATTAGACCTTGTTTTCTAATTTTTATACAGTATACCTAGCAAGAAAAAATTTTGCTTCAAAATATTTTCCAAGCAAGATTCTGGACATAAAAAGAATTTCTGAAAAATACTATTAATATATAAACAAAGCCTTTTTCTAACTTCCCTTTAATAAATTTCTGATAAAATGCAATGAAAGATATGAGATCTACCCCGGTATATAAATTAACAAATGTTTCTATGGTAACACAACACATACATGCAATAATGAAAATATCTTTAAGACACTAATAAATTACTAATGAAAAATGAAAAAACAAAAAGTCCAAAGTCTTCAGAAAATGTAGTAACATAACTCATAATGGTGTCATAAACAACTAAAAGGTCTGGTTTGATCCCACACAACATCAACATGGTAGACATCTTGTTCTTTTTCCTTGGCATTTGCAGTGACTGAAAAAAAAATAGACATAAGAAGATGTGGTACCAGTGCCAATGAGACTCACAGTTTTGCTCACACCGAACAGCAGGCTATAAAGGGCAGTAAAAATTACAAGTGTAAAACCTTTAAAACAGGAAGTCTGATCATATTGCCTAATAACCAACTGATTGAATAGGAATATTTTAAAACATAACTACTGCAACTAAAACAAATTGTGCATCACTGAATTTTTCAAAGTATTTAATATTTCAATGCTGGTAATTTCTTGCATAAACACATGTCAATCTGGAGCAATAAAATGGGCATATATAGGATGAAAAACCAATAAAAATATTTGTTTTTCGTATTCGAGTCAGCATGTACATGCATGTGGTTTGCATAAACATGAAAAAGCCTGTAGAAATAGACAATACACACAGTTGTCAATATTTACACACCAACCAATCAGTTGTGATAATATAGATGTGATGAAGCTGGGGTAGCAAGTGTTCCCTGGTCCCCTTGTAAATCTGCAACTTGGCAATATACCATTCCTTTAAGGCTTTATTACATTGTTTTTACTTATTTTTATAAAAATTGTTTTAAACATGTATAGGCACTACACAAAACTTAAATGGGTATGATAAAGCAACTAATAATGAACTAATACATACCCTGTTGAAATACATAGGAATAATAATAAAAAAACATTCACACATTAAACTTACATTTGTCAATTGATAATGAATCCATCCAACCTCAAGTGCAACAAATGGTAGAAAAATAGACTGTAAAAAGAAAAGAATTTCAAAATTATAAATTATAAATCATTAAATTATTAACAGTTGGTAATTTGTATACATGTTATTGAACAAACAAAAGTAATTTATGGTATGAATAAACCTTTCTGGTGGCAACACACAGCAAATCTGTTAAATGAAAATAAATATGTATCTATGTCTTCTTTTATAACCTACTTTGATTGTTTATATTATCAAATTCCATGTTGTTTTTCCTGTTTATCTTTGTCAATGTTAAATGTATGTTTATCCTTTTCTACTTTTTCTGTTTAAATTTGACTAATTTGCATTCTTGTTTTTTTCATTTTCTCTTTGTTCATTTTCCTATAATATGTACATGCTTATCTGGTTGTTTTGTCCTGTACAAAAACAACAAGATAAGCATGTAGAGAACAAAATGTACATTTTTTTGTGTCACAAAGATGAAAATAAAAAAGCCATGAATGTAAATAAGTAAAATTCAAACAGAAAAAGTAGAAAAGAGGGATTTTCCAGTTTTTGGGCAACAACTGAAAAGTGCCTCAAGTAGATTTCAAGAAACTTTACATTAGTAATTTTTGGGGCCCTTTATAGCTTGCTGTTTGGTGTGAGCCAAGGCTCCATGTTGAAGGCCGTACCTAGACATAATGATTTACTTTTATAAATTGTTATTTGGATGGAGAGTTGTCTCATTGGCACTCATACCACATCTTCCTATATCTATTGAACATGTAACTTGGCAAACCTTATAAAAACTTATCAACTTCATCAGTCCTGTAAAGATCTGATTAACATAAAATTGAGAATGGAAATGGGGAATGTGTCAAAGAGACAACAACCTGACCATAGAGAAGACAACAGCAGGTCTTCAATGCAGCGAGAAATTCCTGCACCCGGAGGCGTCCTTCAGCTGGCCCCTAAACATATATGTATACTAGTTCAGTGATAATGAAATTTAATGCCATACATGTATTTATATATCAAACTACAATTCTACATACTATATCTCTAATGTACTAATATTGTAGTTTTTTTTACCTGGAAATAAAACAGTCCAAAACCACATTTTAAAACCAGTCTGCATACTATAGCCAACAGAATCAAACTAGCAATCTTCAACCCTTCAGTCTGCTTTAAGGACAAATTAATATCTGATTCAGATTTTTCAGATTTTATAACCGGTTTCTGGCTGTCTTGTGTGTGTCTATTCTGACTATCTATGTTTCTCTGTATTTTGACAGTCCCTCTCTGTCTGAGTTCAGGCTGTATATTTTGCTGTTGAACTGGAGTATCTGATCTGGTCTGCACTTCTGGTTCTGTAGCTTTAAGGTTCAATTCTGGTGCAGTAGTTTTGGCTTTAAGGTTTTCTTCTTTTATAGCATTACCACTGGTATTAGTCAATTTGTCTTCATCTGTTTTATTTTCAGCAACTTCTGTGAAAAGAAAAAGCTAAATTAATTACGAAATAAACACATTAATCATCTGACACTCCATATAAAAGGTATACACCTAATTGGTCCTACTTTCAAACAGTCTAGAATACTTTTTGTCTGAGAAAAAAATACGAAGTTTGAGAAAAAATACACAACTTTGAGATAAGATTTGAAAATATATAAGTACTTCAAATAACCAAGGTTAACACATTGTTGCTGGTTAACATTGGGTCCCATACTGCATTTACCTATTCTAGCGCTGGTCTTTTTTAAATGACTAGCAAGTTGACATATTTCTTCTGCTGTCTGTTGTACATGTTGATGTTTAAGTTTCTTTTTTTCTTGCTTTTGACAAATGCTATATATATATATCGATTGGGTAACTCCTAGGTATTTTTTGCAGTTGAGACTCATTCAGTACATGGATGTGTAGGAGGCAATCTCTCATGGTGGGATTATTTTTTTTGCTTATTGTCATGAAATTGCATTTGTTTGCATTGAACTTCAAGAGCCATCAATGTTCCCAGTCTGCTAGTTTATTCAGATCTTCCCGTATTGTTGTGGTATCTGCATCTGTTGTTATAGTTCATGCAGTAAGGTAAATGATAGTGTCATCTGCACAATTCTTGATTAGATCCAACTCCCTCTTGCATTATCATTGGTGTAGCAGAGGAAAAAGGGGGACCTACATGTAGGACTGACCACTGTGATACACCTGATTCAACTTCAATAAATCCTGAGTAAGCTCAAGCACTACTGAATGTTGTCAAAAACTCAAAAAATTGAGAATCCATCAGTTGGTTCTGTATTTGATCCCATACTGCCTTAATTTATGGATTCAAAGCTTCAAAGTTCATTTATTAGTTTATAGACAATAGACAGTAGACAATAATTATTTATTCACACAAACACATTGCATTAAATGGTTATGGCATACAAAATTACGACAATAAACTGACAATAGTTAAATTGATTATAATTATATGAGACAATGTTAGAGTGACAGTGGTTTTCAATCAATCTGTTTGCATCAGGTGCCGATTTGACTAGGTGCTAATTTGATTTGGGTGCCGATCTGACTATACTGGATGCCGATTTGACTATACTGGGTGCCGATATGACTAGAAATCATTTGGCCGAAACAACCAAAACCGAACCGACCAAATATCTGTTAGTTGATCAGGGTTTATGGTAGGGTTGGGTCTGGGTGTGTAGGGCAGCCAATTCCAAATAAGTCGAGCTCACTGTATAACATGTTAATTTCAAACGCTTCGGAATTCATGGGTGTAATTTGACCATATTTACAATGAACATTATGCAGAATGCTGCAACAAATACGTAATATGGGTGTGCCAGTGCCAATATAGATGTGAGATAAAATCTTTTACCTTTTAAAGACAAGCTTTTAGAACTATATTAATAAACATATGACAATTGCTGTTACATTACAGTGCGTGCCTAGATCGTAAACGTCGCACAAAGTGCTAATATATAGATGCAACGAAATCTTAAAAATCTTGTTCTATATTTTATGATGTGAAATTGTCTATTTATATGCGTGGATTAAGTTTTTAGGCAATATGAACATTTTAATCAATTTTAAGTATATGAAAAAGAAAAAAAGTGATTTTCTTTTAGCTTTTAGATCTTTTTATCATATCACGAAAGGCGAACTATTTTACATTTTACTGCTGCAAATCTATTATTCTTTTTATTAGTGCGAACTTGAGTGTAGCAACTTATTTTACAACATTGTCTTTTAAAGGGAAAATTCACGATTTTTTACTTATGGTTTAAATATGTTCATTATGACATAATATATATATTCACAAAGTTTTATCGCTATATGTGCAGTAATAAAGGAGAAATTCAATAATTAATGAAAAAATATCAACTACTTCCTGTAGGTCGTGACGTTTTCTCCTGATTTTTGCATGCCGGGATTTAAAATACAATCATTAAAAGTCTTGGTTTTTAATCATATTTTAACGTAATCGTAAGCGCGCCGATGACTTATGCTTTATCTAATAACCATCCGATAATAAGAAGATAAAACGCACGGACGTTCAATTGTACTCATTCGTGAGATAAATTATCTATGTTAAACGTATATATTCGAATTATTTTTGTAGACAACACAAAAAGTTATAAATTTATTTTTAATAAATGCATTTTCGGACTGATAAGGTGAACAAATTAAAGTACAATAATCTGTAAAGACAATATGTTGGTGTACTATTATTGACCTTTTACTATCTCTGCTATGGCTAGGTTTATACGATGTGTGTATTCACGGTTCTGTGGCAATACTCGTAGATGGCTTGTTGAAAGGTAAATTGTTATTTGCACTTCGGTATTTAACCACGCCTCTGGGGCACACCTTGCCAGGTGTGACTGTCTATTTGGATCAGTGGTAGCATTTAATACACACATTAAAAATACATATTCAAGTTGGTGACAAATAAAAATTGGTCGCCGTGGAATTATTTAATTATATTTGGTGCTATTATTTATTTGAATTCAAATAAGTTAATTTACTAAGAAATACACAATTTTCGGTTAAAGACGGGAAACTTAATTCATATGTCAGAATGAAATGATATACAAGTCTTGTCCTTGATTTATGTCTCATAAAAAAGGGGGACTTAGAAATTAGAAATAGCTTTACTAAATCATTTTTATTTGTCTTTATTAGGCGAAAAAATGTACGAGAACACTTACATTTAGACTTTTGAAAGCCATGTATTAATTAATATATGAAACTATCGGAAGATAACTCTACCGAAGCGGAATATAATATGTACGAATAAAGAAAAAAATATTTTTGTAATGGAATCGAAAAATTACGAATAGATATTCTTTTCAAGTGTGATAAACGTCAACCAAATTTATTCATAATGGGGAACGTCCTTATTAAAATCTGAGACAACTATAATAATCGTCGTCTCCCAACGTATATATATACTTAAATAACTATTTGATCAACGATGTTTAAAATTAAAAGACAACGAATTTAATGTTATCTTTCCCTATTTTTGAATGTTATTATAAGTCTGTTCAACTTGCAAGAATACCCCTAAAGCGGACAAATATCCGACAAGCAGTTTATTCTTTAAATTGCTGTCATTGAATATCAAGAAAGAAAATAAATCCCGAAATTGATACTCAATAGTTTTCCTAGAAAATATTCACATTCCTTGGGGATTATTAGTGTACGTCCAGTTGCATATATTTTACATGAATGTTGGAACAATTGTGATGATGACGAATTTCGTCCTTTATTCGAGAACAATTTAATTGATATAAATCTGTGAGTTTACTATGTTCTTAACTTCGATGAACCAAAGCAAGTTATAAATTGTCCTGTATTTAAATCAAATTGTTTCTTTTTTTTCTTCTTCTTCTTTTGGTATACAATAGTCTATCGAATTCGTTGATTATATACTGTTGGCATACATGGACTAGTCTATTTACAAAACTTTTACCACAATTTACACAAAATGTATGTTTCTTTCTTATGTTCAATGTATACATGTATACATATTTTAAATTGCGCTACTGACTATAGTTCCGTAACTTTCTACCAGGCGTATGTACGAATCGTCGACAAGTGCGCACATTTTTTTAGATCAATAATTCTGGTATGTTCCAATCTGTCCTAAACTATTGACAACAAGTATATATTACATTTTCCCAAATAACCCTTGGAAAAATATGTAAATAGATTTGTATTTCTTCAATTATTTTTTTTTGTATTATTTTTTTTTTATAAATAATATTCTTTACACCAGAAATGTTATTTATAAACAAGCGTATGAGTTCAGTAATGACTAGTATATTATATCACTTTCGGACACGCAAGACAAAAATGTATATTATACATGCACCTGATAGTTCAAAATGGAAAGTTATAAGTAACGGTCGTGTACACTGATCAATACCTACAGAAGTGAAACGATGCATGAACTTGCAAGCCCGCCGGACAGGAAATCGATTGAATACCTGGACGTGTCACCTTACACCCCTTCCAATACCTTTGGGAGTAATACCTTTAGCCATGCTGGTGATCAGATAAGGGAAGATCCGAATTTATTTAAATAAAGTTTATTACTTGAAAGAATTATGAACGAATTAGATTTTCAAAAACAATTTCCACGGAACACTTATTTATCATTTTATGATTTGAACTTTGACTTTTTAACTAATTACAATATTATCAGTTTAAAAATAACAGACTATATGGTTATTTAAAAATATAAGACCATTTTCCGTATCAAGTTAGTCAGTCAGATAAAACCGTACGATTGACAAGATATCGACACGCAATTACGACTACATCGTTTACTGTAGTTTTGTTCCTTTGTGGTTTATTGACATATCGGGATTTTTCATCGGAGAAGGTGACAAGATGGCGGAGAGTAGAGAACTGATACTCAAAATTTAAAATCGATGGTGATCTCTTATTTAGGGGAATAAAACTTTAATATCTATAAATTTGAGCATTTTTATACAGAATGGACATAATATCAATTTTTGATTTTTTTGCGAAGTTTCCCTTTAAGAATGAACTATTTTACTACATTGTCTCTTAAGAATGAACTATTTTACTACGTAAACATATATAATCCCATTGTATATATGTCCGGTAACTAGCCTAACAATTTTAAACGCAACTAAGAATACATACAACAAGATATATGTGAAACTACAAAAGTGATCCTGTATATAGCGGTGGAGGATGGAATTATTCAAATTATAGTGTAAATATATTCCTACTTGTATGGTGGTGGGTTTTGTTTTACATGCCTTAACGGTGTGGTTGTCCTACAAAGGATGTGAAGATTTGGAAGAAGAAGAAGAAGTTAGATTGAGCCTTTCGAGGCCAAAACATCTAGTTTCCATCAAAATCTATACAAAATCTCTGTGGTTAATCAATATGTAGAATTATGTACTGACCCTTTTCTGATTCATATTGATTTGTGAGCCTTTTCATTCGTTTGTCAGCATTTTCTAAGATTTTTCGTCTCCGGGCTTCACGTCTTGCCTCTGAATCAGCCATTTTGAGAAACATAGATCAATGAAAAAGAATATAAGTTTTTAAATATTGGTTGGTTTCTTTTCCTTCGTGGAATTAGATTAAAAAATTAATCTGTTTTTTTTTCAAATTTATTAGCGCTATCTTAGCTTACGATAAAAGATGATATTTTCTGTTTAAAAATTTTGTTTGAACGGATATTATGTACTTATTTTCTCTCCACCCAAGAAAAAAAAAGGATTGTTTTCGGATTTATTCACTTGTGAATTAAAAAAAAAAGTTTAATATCGAGTTTAAGACATATTCATAGATCAGTCGTTTGATTATCTAATTCTTGCATTATAAAATGAGATAAAATAAAGATAACATTAAGTTATCTTATTTTCTTCGAAACAAAACATTGTCCTTCCAGATGTTACTTTCGATTTCGAATGACAAAAATATTATTGAATGGTAAATTCAACACTTTTTTTTCTCTCAAACGCCAAACCAAGAATGTTGATGAATATTTACATGCCTGTATACATTTAGATATACACAAAAACTCGACAAGACCTAAACAATCTGTCATTCACCCTAAGGCCTTGGGTATGTTGACATTTTTATTTTACTAGCTCTATTCATGCTATTTAACTGTTTAAAGGTTCATAACAAATGGAAAAACATGACTATGTTTAGACCTTCAAAACTACTCTGAGTACTGACTAATCTGTTCAGTTGGAAAAGTTTTAAGGCCTGGCATCCATTAGATATATTTGTGATTAGTTCTAGAAATCTTCGAATTCTGTTACGTTAACGAATACAGTAACAGTTACCGAATTCATTAACTTAACCATTAACGAATTGGGTAACTCCAGAACTGAGATAGGGATGTTGAAGATCTACAGTCAGCCTATTAGTATTAAGGTGAGATCATCTTAGTCGAAGTATGATTGTCCATTTGCTGAATTAGGAACTGTAACGCAAAAATTCGGGGGACCTTCCCGGTGGTGTTGTCGACGGGTAGTTCGTGACCCGAGAAGATCCTTTTGCGTATATAAAATGAGGGATTCTTGTGTTGCTTGGACCTTTTCTCTGACTGACTAAAATAAACACGAAGTCGCTGTGTAAAGTTCAACAGTGTATTCAAGTATCATAAAACACAATACACAGTAATAACGTAATAACAGAATATACAGTATATACAGATATAGCACACTAAGTAATATTAACAATCCTCTAATCTCGTTCTCTCGTCAGCTCTGATGTTTCACAATTATCACTCCCTTATATACCTTCTCTTGCAATATGGGCTTGTGGGCTTATGGGCACCAGAGTTTCTGGGCTTATGGATACAGGGTTTATGGGCAACTGGGCAACTGGGCTTATGGGCACCAGAGTTTCTGGGCTTATGGGCAATCAGGCTTATATGCACCAGGGCTTATGGACTCCATACATATTAGGGCTACTGTGTACCGTGTATAATTAGGGCTTACAGGCTCCATAATTTAGGACCATAAAGCACCATGTAATACTAAGTCATAGATGGTCGGCCCTGAATATGAGGGTCCTAAAACATACCCTATCAATTTTCATTACAGAACTGTATCTGTACATTGAAGGAATGTAGGAAAAAAAGTCACAGGAAAAAAAGTCACGGAAAAAAAGTCATGGAAAAAAAGTCACAGGAAAAAAGGTCACAGGAAAAAAAGTCACAGGAAAAAAAGTCACAATATATAATTTTTGTATGAAATAGTCATATATGGTCTGCACATACATGTATGAATAGGAGAAACTTTCCAAATATTTTTTTTTTATGGAAATGGTCATATGGTCGCACATACATGACATATATATAAATATATTGGAAAACATTCCCAATAAATATTTTGTATGGAAATGGACATTTTTTAATTCATTTTATATGACTGGCTTTGGAAATTTAGATAGAAATCGCAAAACATTAAAATGAAACGTGTACATGCTGGTGTCCTATTGATACATGCATGTTTTCAAGGATTTGTTATCCACGATAGTAGAGGGGCATTATGTTTTCTGGTATGTGCGTCCGTTCATTCGTATGTCTGTCTGTCCGTTCGTTCGTCCGTTCGTTCGTCCGTCTGTCCCGCTTCAGGTTAAAGTTTTTGGTCAAGGTAGTTTTTGATGAAGCTGAAGTCCAATCAACTTGAAACTTAGTACACATGTTCCTTTTGATATGATCTTTCTAATTTTAAAGCCAAATAAGACTTTTGACCCCAATTTCACGGTCCACTGAACATAGAAAACGAATGTGTTAGTTTCAGGTTAAAGTTTTTGGTCAAGGTAGTTTTTGATGATGTTGAAAAAATGTCCAATCAACTTGAAACTTAGTACACATGTTCCCTATGGTATGATCTTTCTAATTTTAATGCCACATTAGACTTTTTACCCAATTTCACGGTCCATTGAACATGGAAAATTATAGTGCGAGTGGGGCATCTTGTTGTAATTATTTTTGTTTTATATCTCTTATGAAATGAAAGAGATGTGAGTTAAACAGCAACAATATTGTGACTTTTTTTCCTGTGACTTTTTTTCTTGTGACTTTTTTTCCTGTGACTTTTTTTCCTTTTTTTTTCCTGTGACTTTTTTTCCTGTGACTTTGTTTCCGTTTACCCATTGAAGATACCAATTCTGTGTTTTATTCAACTGGAGAGAGAGACGTCTATTGATGGTGTTGGAGGGCAAGCTTGAAGCTCTCTACTGTATTTATGCATACTTCTTCTGCTTCTTTTAGGTTAACAAGGCTTCAATACTGATGATTAAATCTGTGATTGACAAAAATTTAAACAGATTCATAAAAATATTTGATTACAATTTAAGTGATTTATTACATTTGTATAGATAGTCCCCCTAAGGGTTAAATTATAGAATTAAGTTTGTTAGATACAAAGGGATTTTGTACTTACAACAACGTATATGATTAGTTTTGATTATTAGGTCACACAATAGATAAATATTTATTATTATGTAAAGTAAAGGTATTGAGTATAGATGCTATCAATTATTGAATAATGAAATTACAAAATGTACATTACATATATCAGTTGACCATGTAGTTAAGGACAGTTAGTTACAGTAATTGTTTAATAGATGGTAGCAGTGGCGGATCCAGAAATTTTCATAAGTGGGGGCCCGCTGGCTGCCTAAGAACGGACCCCATCTCGTCACGCTTCAGTGATTCCCTATATAAGCAACAAAAATTTTTCTGGGTAGACAGGTTGTTACATGCATTTCCCATGAACCTATGTAATTGTTACTGAATTTTAAATCCATATACATGATAAACATGTATATATAGAACTTAGAATCTGTATAACATTAGTTTGACCTCTTAAATGCTTAAGGAAGAAACCAGCTAGTTCTACAAACTAACAGTATAAATGACCAGTTTAGGATTTGGCAGTGTAATAGCATAGGTTATACAAAGTAAACCATTATAGTTCAAAGTACCGTCTTCAACACAGAGCCTTGGCTCACACCCAATCATGCTATAAAAAGGCCCTCAAAAATTACTAATGTAAAATCATTCAAACGGGAAAAAGTAAATGCGCGGACAAGACTGGAAACACCATTTTTCAATCTTTCAAGAGCCATAACTCCTGAACGGTAAATGTCAAAATCGTCATTATTGAACTTGACCTTCATTTTGTTGTCAGTAACAACATATTAAAATTTTAAAAGCTTTGGTAGAACGGTTCATGAGTAAATGCACGGACAACATTTGGTTGCCGCCCGCCCGCCCTACATCCCCAAATCAATAACCGACATTTTTGTCACAAAAATCTGGTTAAAACGAAGAAATGAGAAACACTTATAAACCACATCAGCAAACGCCAACTACTGAACATCAGGCATGTCTGTCTTGGTGGGTTCATCTGATGTTGACCTTTACATGGATCAATGATAAAGTTGAAATATTTTATGTTAAACTTGTAGTTAAACCTTCATATAACAGACTTAAAACATAAATTCAACATATTACAGACTTAAAACATAAATTCAACATATTACAGACTTAAAACATAAATTCAACATATTACAGACTTAAAACATAAATTCAACATATTACAGACTTAAAACATAAATTCAATCATGATATGTAAAGCACACAAGATATTTCAGCGTGATCTTTTTTTCAACAGTCACTGAACCATAAGGATAAATTTTATGAGAACCTCTGACAAATATTCCAATGCTAAATTGTGTAAATTTTTTAATCCTTCTTTAATACTTTTTTAATAGTCAATAAATATGATTTATTTTGTGCTTACAAATTTTTGTTTTAAATATAACTGTGGTATATATCTAAATTATTATGTGTCCTTGTTATGTGTATCTCTATCAGAGTTACCTATAATGCTGCTTCTGTTTGTGAAAAAATTTGTTTAAACAGTGTTACGATTTATAGATCTGACATGATTTGGCGGACAGATCCAGATGACCAAAACAGCACAAGCAGCATTACCCGATCTACAAGCAACAGCTATGAAGACAGATAGTAGGAGAGAAATGAAGGAAAAAGGAAAGAATTTTGTAGCTGGAGGTATGAAAGTCTTTCTAAGTTTTTCGATTTGTGCAGTTTTTTTAGCAGTTTTAGCAGTGATGTGATTATATTAAGTATTATGATAGATTGATTTATAACAGTTGGTCATTTTGGAATATTTGGGACCAAAAAGTAGTTTTGATACCATTTTTTTTTAATACACAAATAAAATTAATCAACGAATGATCGTTTTTTTATTCAACGATAAAGTTCTTCTTAAATGAACCCCACAGATAACAGCTATTGTATTAGTTCAATGAGACTGTTTCCATTGCCTAGATTTAAAAAGCTATGTAAACACTAACTGATTCTGGAGAAAGGTTCTATTTCTTTTGTAATAATTTATTTTTATGCCTGCCCCACCTGCGATAGTAGAGGGACATTATGTTTTCTGGTCTGTCCATCTGTCGGTCCATTCATTCGTCTGTGCATCGGTATGTCCGTTCGTCCCACTTCAGGTTAAAGTTTTTGGTTAAGGTAGTTTTTGATGAAGCTGAAGTCCAACCAACTTGAAACTTAGTACAGATGTTCCTTTTGATATGATCTTTCTATTCTAATTTTAGAGCCAAATTAGACTTTTGACCCCAATTTCACGATCCACTGAACTTAAAAAATGAAAGTGTCAGTTTCAGATTAAAGTTTTTGGTCAAGGTAGTTTCTGATGAAGTCCAATCAACTTGAAACTTAGTACACATGTTCCCTATGTTATGATCTTTCTATTTTAAATGCTAAATTAGATTTTACCCAATTTTAAAGTCCATTGAACATGAAAAATGATAGTGCAAGTGGGGCATCCGTGTACCTCGGACACATTCTTGTTCAAATCTATACTGAAAATAATGGTAATTTTTGTTCTGAAAATAAATACATTTTGATAAACACATGATAAAAGAAGTTTTATTTTTTTTTATTTTTATAAATTCCTTATTTTATTTTTTCTTTCCAATCTCAATTTAGAATTATTTAGAAACAACAAAGAAGTATTAATTGTATATCTGTTAACTTTCAGGTGTTGCAGGCTGCTGTGCCAAGTCTTTAGTTGCTCCTTTGGACAGAATCAAAATCTTGCTTCAAGCTCACAACCATCACTATAAAGATTTAGGTAATTATAGGTCTCAAGTGCAATTTTTGATTTGTGTAATTTCATATTTAAAAGAAACACGAACATTTTATATACTCAAAGGGCTTAGTTTTACTTTAATGTAATACATGAACATAGACTCACTTTTAAAAGAAAATACTTTATCTTATCCAAATCTGCAGAAATGTATTGCTGTTGAAATCTTGTCATCCCATGCTCTAATTTGCCGTCAGCTTTCTGTATGCAGTGAACATGTTGAGACAAAAAAATCCCAAAATAAATGTTTAGGGTTTCCACTATAAGTTCAGTAAGCTGGATATTTTTACAATGTTTTTGATTTTTTGTAGGTGTTTGGTCAACATTGTTGAAAGTAAAATTAAAGGAAAATATTTCTGGTCTATACAAAGGAAATGGTATCCATATGATCAGAGTGTTTCCATATGCCGGTGTACAGTTCATGGCTTATGAGAAATCTAAAGAGGTATTATATCCTGTATAACCACATCTAGTAACTGTTCCACTCTTAACTGTGTCTATCCATTTTAAACAAATAGAAGGTATCTAGTTTGTGTCATGCTTAACTCCATTGGTTTTGCTTCAACATGATTTAACTTAGCAAAATGATTGCACTAAGATTGAAGATGTGTATCTCTTATAAAAGACTGATTTTTTTCTGAGATTTCCCATGTTTCAAGCTTAGTTGTTTTGTCATTGAATGCTGTAGAGATACTTTGTGTCATGACTCATCTGTAACTCCAAAAGTTTTCCTCCAAATTTAATTTATACTTTGCCTAGTAATTGCACTAGTTATAAAGTATGACTTTTTTTGATAGATTTGATAAATATTCTTTATTTTGAGAATTTTGAAGAAAATATTGAAACACAATTAAACAAACTATATTCATACATTTTGATGACAAGGAACAAAACTCTCACACTTTAGAAAATGAATTCTTTATGGTGTTAGAGTCTATACTTCTGAACAGCATTGTTAATTTGTGAAATGCAAGTGTAAATATGTTATTTGTTCTGTGTCCCATTAACACATTTAACATTTATTTTACTTGATTTTTTTTTACACCATATGCATCTTGAAACTCTTGTTGAAGTAGAAGACCAGTTCATGACAGGGCTTCCAAAAAATATTTGAGCCAGCCGAACATTTTATATCTGATTCCGATTTTAATCCCTTAAGACTAAGTCACAAAAGGCAATTATGGTAATCAGATGGCCATTCCAATGATTGACATTACATTAAAAAAAAAACGATTTTAAACTTTACTTTGATATGCTATGAATTTAATGTTCGGATGTAACTGTTAAATTGGCAGTGCATCATTCAAAGTGTGCACATAAGCGTGCTTATTTCTGCCTTAGACTTTTCATTTGTGCAAAATTACATTGTCAAAAACTTTACTTTCGTTTTCACCGGATGTTGACTTGACAATGGTAAAACATAGACCATAAAAGGATACGTAAAATCTGTGTACGTTTACAAAGCACGACTGAGAGAAGAAGCTCTTTCCACGTTATTTCTTCAACAAAATACTTGAAATGAACGTTAAATACAGGTATCAATGATAATTTTCGCATTTTTAAAGAAATAAAGGATGCATTATTAAATTTCCTACCTGTGCACATGCACACATGTATTCTAGTTCATACGACATAGTTCTGACGATTTTTCATTTAAAACCTTTTTAAATTTTTCATCAAATCATGTTGATAAACTAATTTCTAATAGTTTTAATCTTTTGGACTAAATCAATTAGATACAAACCGCTGAAATGTAAGAAAATAATTGTGAATAAACCGATCAATTTAAACGATGTCTGGTACTGAACATAGTTCACCTGTCACCTGAACAGGTAAATTTCAGCTGTCCAACTACTAATTAGCCTTGATTAAAATAAGAAAGTATTGAAGTAGGTGTTGTTTTGATAGTAATTAATCATCATGTCACATTTATGACCGGAAATGTGCTGATGTTTAAAGGCAAAAGGTTGGGTGAAAAAGATCCTGAATTATGTAAAAATGACCGAAAAAGCCTTGAAAACTAAAAAGTATATGGCCATTTCATGCTTTGCTCAGCCGGACTTTTACTGGACATTATACAAATGACCGGAATATAAGCCCATGTATTTCTGTAAAAAGAGATGAAATACTGGAGAGATGGTCTTTTGAAAAATATACACAAAATAAAATTGACATTATAATGAGCACCTGTTCAGATGTCTTACGGTGGTACCTTACACCTTGACTAAAATGCATTTGGCTCATTTAATTTTCATAAAAATTTGAAACATTTACTTTGACCCTTTGACAAAAATATAAATAATTGAAACAACTTGAACCACACACTTGTCAGAAAAAAATCATTGGATATATATAGCAGTTTGAAAAACACTAATTTTTATCATTGAGAAGCTTAATATTTTCTTAACAACAGAAAGTGATCAAAACGTTGACCTGATTTTTACAGAGTTATCTCCATGTAGTATTAGGTACCACCTTAAGTTGCCAAAAGTTTACAAAAATAAAAAAGATAGACATTTCACTGTTAATACATTAAGCTAAATATTTAATCAGTAAATAAAACAATGTTGATGAGAAACTACAGTATGCACTCCCAGATCCAGGATTTCATGTAAGAAGGCTTCCTGAGAAAAAGAGGACCTTTTTTGACAAAAAATGGCTGAAATTTTACCTTTATTACATTTTTTAAGTGGCCTCTAGGTGTGCACATGTCTTAATCCATACCTGGCATGTGTTTGAAATGTTTGATTTTTATTTTAAAAAAGAATTGAAGTAGACTTTATTTTGAATTGCATTCTGGTATATGTTTTTGGTTGTATTTAGTCTTATTTTTTTGCAATAAAGATTTTATTTTTTGCAGATAGTAAAAACTTATTTACATAATTATCCACAAATAGGGAAATTCTTAGCAGGATCTATGGCAGGTATGTCGACATGTAAAATGATACATAAACAACCAAAAGAAAATGCATTAATGAATATAAGTGAGCATTTCTTTTCGGATTAACATTTCTTAAATACAGTGTAACAAATCACTTCAAATTTATTTAATAATATAAATTCAGAAATGATTGCGAGATTATTTTAATGCAAATATTGCAAATTGGTGGGTATAGCAATAATACAAACTCACATTGTCATGATTGTGATATCTGGAACATATATCTGTATGCTGATTTTTTTCTAAAATTGCAGTAATTTCACAATTTTTTCAAATCTTCAAATATTGCAATAATAAATGAATGCAATAATTTCTAAATTACCAGTAATACATGCATTGAATATGTTTTCAGGAATATCAGCTGTGTCGATAACTTACCCTCTAGATATAATCAGGGCCAGAATAGCTTTCCAAGTAACTGGTGATCATCTGTGTATTGGACTGACTGAGACTGCCGGTTGTATTATAAAACAGGACGGTATAATGGGTCTCTATAGAGGCATGACACCTACTCTATTGGGAATGATACCCTATGCAGGTTTGTAGTTTTTCATTCTAACTATTATTTATAGTATTCATCAATTAATGGAAACAGTGTCCTCAATATATTTTATGCAGCTTCTGTTTATAACTACAAGCCAACAACTTAAAATACTTTAAAAAAAAAATTGTAACAATTCAAAGGAAAAGACAAAAGATATAACTTTCCTTTGAAGAGTTCATGGCCAATATTGAAAATCAGCTATAGCATCACTTGACATTTGACTTGTTCTGAAACTTTCTGATACAAATGTACTAGTAGGTACTTGTTTTAGCCACATCCATATTTACTATTTGCACCAAACATAAAGAAATGCTTATTAGCAAGTCCTATTATTCCTATATCAGACTAATTTCAGGTTGTATAAACCAAATGTCATTTTAGATATACTTTCCCCCTAAATTATGAATTTCAAGAAATATTTAAGTTAGTATTTAAAATGTCTATCTGTTCCAGTCCTAAACCATATACACATGTTTAAAGTTTTGGGTTTAGTTAGTTTACCATGAATTTCGTCATATCAACTTAATATCAGTACAAAAATTCTTAAGGATGTAAACTTAAGATTTTTGCAGTTTACTGACCATGTAAATGTGATGGTATATATAAAGGCATGATGTGCTATGGACAAATATTTTTACTTCAGTTATATATATCTTAATCTAAATTTTTCATCATATACACATGAATCTTGTTTATTTGTCAGACTTTTGTAGTACAAAATGAACACAAATGAAATGATTGGATATATGGAGTATTTTAAAACTACATTTCAGGTACAACATTCTTCAGTTTTGAGACATTAAAGGGAATGTGTGTTGACTATTTCCCCGACTTATTTGGTAAACCTTGTCCTCAGGATACTGGTGGGATAGTACTTACTATTCCTGGGAAAAGTCTTTGTGGAGGATTAGCTGGTCTGATTGGTCAGACTGTATCGTAAGTTAACTTGCATATTGTAATTAAGTAGAGAGACTGTAATGGGTAGACATTATATGAATATAATTCAGCGCTAAAACATGAGTGTTAGATAATACAATAATTTGTCAGAACTTAATTGTAAATATTGAGTTTATTAAGCCCTAAATTTCACATTTTATTTTTAAATGAAATAATTTTATAGAAAGTTTCATGTATAGATTCAAATACAGATTCATAAACTTCACAAAAATTACATAAAATAAATATGCATGCATAGACAAGTTATTAGAGAAGTTGTCATCATAAAGGTTGTGAAAAATGACAACATAATTGTTAAGAGTTTATAATAAAGTATAAAAAAGTTGAAATAAGAATCATCCAACTCTCTTTGAAAGGCTGTTCAGTAAGTACTTTCAGATAATTAGTTGCCAGTAAAAATTACTGTTTTGTTTTCAGCTATCCATTTGATGTTGTAAAGAGGAAAATACAGCTGTCAGAAATGTTACCAGAATCTCATAAATATAAAGTGTAAGCATATTATCAAATTAACTAAACTTTTTAATATGTTGATAATTCAAGTTCAAACTAAGTATCATCTGGTCATTTCTTTGTGATATCAGAAAACTGAGATACTATGGTACTCTGAAGAGCTAAGCCAAATGATAGAGATGTGTATGGAAATGTGAAAATTAACCAATAACTATGATATGTAAGAAATGTTTTGATATTATTACAATTGACAATTACATCACTTCTTCTTTTTATATGATTTGATTTTTGGTGTTTTAACACCACTTTTAAGCACTGCTTTTGGGCTATTTTGTGGCAGCCAGTTTTGATTGTTGGAGGAAGCCGAAGTGCCCAGAGAAAAATACTGACCTTCGATAGGAAAACTGAAAATTCTAGTCAATTAAGTTTGGAGTAGGGTGCACCAGCATGAGCGGGGTTTGAACTCACAACCTCAGTGTTGACTGACTAGTGATAACAGTAGTAACTATTTTCGACCACATGGCCACCAAGACCCCTTGGATTTTAGAAAATTAATTTTTTAAATGAGGATCATTGAAATTTTGCACTTTATCTGTTAATTTAACATTGGCTAAAATATGCAAAACAACATACATTAAACTTGTAAATGTTTATGTTTTCAGTCGTTGGTACAGAATCTTTTTCATTGTGTACAAAGAACACGGAATCAGTAAAGGACTATATAGAGGAATGTCTATTAACTACATCAGGATTATACCTATGCAAGCCACTGTTTTCACAGTTTATGAACAGTTAAAACAATGGATGGGAATGGATACCTGTATCACCAGATAATGATGGCTTAGCTTTAGCTTATTAGATTCAAGTTTTGCATAAATTTTGATCAGGGATCTACAGTTTTGTTTCTGTTCTTGTTACATTGCTTTGAAAAATGAAGTGATTCCAACTTATATGTTTATTAATGAATATTATGTGTTTTATATTTCCTAAATTCTTTTCATACAAAAATTGAGTGCAGATTATGTATCCAAATATTCTCAAATGACATTGTTTTTAAGAAAATAACTTAGTAAATTTGATTATTATTGTAATAACTGTCATCAAATTAGTTCAGCTTTTAAGATTTAAACATTTAGCATATGTATAAAATGTTTTTATGAAAATCTCACTTAGAACAGCTGATTAATTGTGTTTTATTGCCAGGGGAGCTAACTCTCAACATCATTTATTTTATTTATTAATTCTTTATTTATTTTACATTATTGTATTTTATGAAACATATCATTTGGAACGAAGATATCCAGATGTAAAATATATTCATTCACTGATGTATCTTTCAGATTAGTAATATTCCTTGTATTAAAATGTCAAAAGTTTACCTGAATCTTGCTTAAGTAATTATGACTTGAAAAGTCTAATGAATAGTACTAGTCTGGTATGTGGTTTGTTTATATATATAAGGAGATGTTTTTTATTTCATTTGAAAAGATTTTTTTAAGGAATAGCATTATTACATCCTTGATTCAAAGAATCTTGACTTAAATGGTTTTCATTTGTCTCATTCCTTCCTCCACCTGTCACAATTTTTTGTAAAATATATCTTTGCAACTATGCATCACAATGATTATTGGTGAGTTATTAGATGGAAACTTATACTTGTTTACATAACGAACTTACTTGGCACATGGTTTGGGAGTGATTGTAACAATTTTACATTGAATCCCTGCATGTGGTTGTCCAACCCTTAGTCTGTCCTTCTTTGAATGTGACCTGTTTCGTGTTTTAAGTTTTGGTTTGAGGTAGTTTTCCATGAAATTATGGTCACATCAATTTAAAAGTAAATGCTAGTTTATTACGATGTAAAATTTCAAAAATATATATAAAATTATGGTTTTAACTGAGATTTAGTGACCACTAGAATGTGACAGTGGAACCAGGAAAGATGTACTTTCAATTACAATGCCATTTGTAACAAGTGGCATATTGAACACTAGTCAGTATGTAAACAGTTGAAATAAACTGCCCTTAAACCATCTCCACATCGATTACCATTTTCACTAAATTGTAATTTTTCCATGACAAGCTTTCTGCAACTGCACTGCACATTGATTTGAGCTTTAACAATTGGCATATCATCAGATATTTATAAGGTGTAATGCTAAAGATCATCTATCATTCACTTGTGTCATGTATTATATATAATCTGCTCTTTATAGTTTTCCTGTGCGTGGGATTTTTTACTCCAGATTTTTCCAGCAAAAAGTGCCTGTTTCATTAATACGCCTACCATTTTTACTTTCGATTTAAAGCATACATGTATTTTCACAGATTTAAAGGTATTATGTATTTGGAATCTCAAATTCATTAATCACAATACTTTCATTATGTTTTTGTTTATATCATTTCATATTTTAAAATGTTACGGGATAAGACAAGAGCTCTTTTTATCTATCCCCTTAATTGTCAAAAAAATGAAAAAAATAATTGAACTTCAAACTTCAAAATAATATGTTTGATATAAACATTTATAGTCACATAAAATCTTAATGAAAATTTCTCAAAACTTATTTTGATTTTTTAGTGTCTATGATATCTCATGATGTGTGCATACATTTTATTGTAGATTTTAATTGCTTTAATTTCATGAATTAATTTAAAATACTTTTGATGTACTTTTTAACCTTACACTTTATAATGATATTTCATTCTAACCATGTGACTAATGTGGTCATATGATATTAATAATACCAAAGATTTGTATAGTAAGAATGCAAATTCTTGATAATACTAGTGTAAAATAAAATTGAATTTATTTTAAAAAAAAATTGATTTGATTTGACATAAGTCAAATATAAAGCACAAGCTTTTAAATAAAGCTTTGTGTATAAGCTAAGTGAATCAAGGGAAGTAATTATGCCCCACCTACGATAGTAGAGGGGCATTATGTTTTTTGGTCTGTGCGTCCTTCCGTCTGTGCATCTGTTCGTCCGTCAGTCCCATTTCAGTTTAAAGTTTTTGGTCAAGGTAGTTTTTGAAGAAGCTAAAGTCCAATCAACTTGAAACTTAGTACACATGTTCCTTATGATATGATCTTTCTTATTTTAAAACAAAATTAATCTTTTGACCCCATTTTCATGGTCCACTGAACATAGAAATTAAAAGTGTGAGTTTCAGGTTAAAGTTTTTGGTCAAGGTAGTTTTCAATGAAGTAAAAGTCCGATCAACTTGAAACTTAGTACACATGTTCCCTTTGATTGATCAATTTACTTTTAAGGCCAAATTAGATTTTTTACCCAATTTCACGGTCCATTGAACATGGAAAATGATAATGCGAGTGGGGCATCCGTGTACTTTGGACACATTCTTGTTTAGTCATGTTTGTATTTATACAAGTATTTGTAAAACATTAGTAGCAGTGATCATGATGATGATCATGATACTACTGATAAGACGTTTTATGTATTGACATTTTTTTTTTTACTTCATACTGATATTTCATCAATGACACTAAATGATAACGTTAAAAAAACTTACTCATGACAAATGATAAACTAGAAATACAGCATCAAACCTCATGGGTGATTTTGCACATATCTCATGTTTTTATCTCTTATGTTTTATGTTGATGGCAGATTTTTGTAGTCACTTATAAATTATTACACAATTTTTCTAGACAAAGAAGTCATCCATAGATATAGAATTAGTTGACATCTAGATTTCATTTTTTTTATTGGATAACTGTCTCAAGGATATAAAACATATCCATTTCTTCTACGTTTTTTTCAACACAATTTGTTCCTTTTTTTTTTAGACATATCCAATTCTCAATTTTTTATCCACACAATGTATTATTTTTTTTAGACTTGATATTCTTATTTATTCTTTTTATTTATTAATTCATTGATGCCAATATATCATGAATTTATTTATTGGATAATTATTAGATAATAATAAGTTGAGATAGATACAAACATGTGTCTGTGATATCAAAGAGAAGAAGTGAGTGCCAATGACTAAACTAGTCTTAACTTTTGTTTTTTTCATTGAACTGTCCAATTAATTTAATGTTTATAGTATAAGCTATAAGAATTATGATGTTAGATCTGAGAAGTCGATAAGTAAGATTGAATGTCTGTTCTTTACAATGTAATTTTAGTAAACGACATGTGACATGGTCACAGAGAATATTGTTAATAAGGACTTGTTGTTTCAGATCATGATTATAACATGGTAGTTTTAAATTTGCTAGAGAGGCTGTATTAGTGTAACTTTGGTCAAATGAGAAATTTACTTACTTTATTGAGTTCTTGTAAAGAAAATGAGCAAAAAATCATGAAAATTCCTAAGATGGTAACAGCCAAACATTTATTACTTGTGATCACCATGACAGATAGATAGAAACAAATATTGGATAACCCAACCTACCAGTAGTTACATCCCTTTGACATAGAAAATTTTCTGATTTTTTGTCACTCTTTTTAATATCTGATATTTTAGTTATGATTTATTTATAAGTAGTTACAGATAATTTTTTGAATTATGAATGCCTGTTTTGATTGATTTAGCATTTTTAAGTCGTTAGGGAAAGTGTGAAGGCACTTTCTTTATGGAATTTGTTTAAATTTACCATGTATGAAAGCATTTCTAATTTACCTGTTATCTTTTTGAACATTTCAAATCTGTTGACATCTTATGTTTAATGTATATGTACTATATCACAAGATTCTGAATTGTGCTGTGCACTTAAAAAAGTGTGAGGTGACTATTGATATAAATCAAGGTATTTGTTTTAGTGGGCATTAATTTATTGTGTGTGTAAAATGTTTTCAGAATACTAATGCGAAAATGTCATTGAAATAATTATTTGAAAACTAATTCAAATAGATTTATTTTTATCCTTTTGATTATGTATAACTACTGGTTATGTACAAACTTTGTGTAAATTGAATACTTAGTGTTGATTAAATTCATTGTAGAAAACAGTATGATTTATAACCACAGAATGTTAACCTGACTGGCACAATATGGAATGTTTGAAGTCTATACATGTTTATGCAAATTAAAAGACAGGTATATTTTAAGCTTAGCCTTGATTGATTTTCTGGTTTAGATCTATAATCTTTTCAAATGGAAAATATAGATAGGGAGTGCAATGTAATTGTAAATAATGCTCTCTTTTGTATTATTTGTTTTAAGAGAGTAAATTTTTGAGTCAGCGGAAAATACAATTTGGTTAAACTTTTGGTGATATTATCAATAGAGATGAAGCTTGTTGATGAATTGTTTATGATTTAGAGGTTTACAAGTATTGCCAACTCTATTATAACTATTTTGTTTTGTAAGGCACAAAAATTTGAGAATAAACTTCATGAGAAGGAGGATTTTAAATCTGCTTTACATGAATGGTTAATATGTACTTTTATTTCTAATGTTTTAAATAGCTGTTAAAAGAATTGTTGAAAATAGCTGTATAAAATACATTATTTTTTAAATTGTAAATACTAATTGCATTAAAAAAATAAATTATTGTCATAAAGTAACCTATAGTTTTATTTATCATGTGTTTATGATTTTTATTCTGTAGTTCATCTGGCCCATATCAGGTTAATTTTTTGGTTTAGGTGAGTGTGAGGTCACATCAACTTGGTGCTTAGTCTTCAATGCTCTTCAACTTTGTACATGTTTTGCTTTATAAATATTTTGATCTGAGCGTCACTGATGAGTCTTATGTAGACAAAAGTCGTGTCTGGCATACTAAATTATAAGATTTATGAGTTTGACTGTCCCTTTGGCATCTTTCGTCCCTCTTTTATAAGCCTGGTACCTTTGAGTACTATTCATGATCCCCATGAGGTTGGTTTTTAAATTTTGCTCTGTCGGTTATTTCAATAAATTTGTGCATACTTAAAATGATTACATGATTTGGGGCATTTGTTTCTAAATGAAGACAAAATCAAAGACACATTTGAGCATTCAAAGTCACAGGCACTTCTTTTTACTTATATACTTTAATACATCATTGGAGTATATATAGGTAAAAAAAATTAGAGACAAGTGCCTGCAATTCAAAGTATAACGTTCAAAAGTCCTCTGAACAACTTCATGCTTTAATGCAATTGTTGTTTTAAGATAAAACAAAGGTACATCACCAACCATGGCAATTGTTTAGTGAATGATTTAAGGTCCATGGATCACCAAGTTGACACCATCAAAACATCCATCAAACATATTTATAATCATTTAGGTCTATGACCTCATAGAGAGAAAATGAACCCAAAAACTTACTTCACCCTAGTGGCAGTCATTTTCTGTTAAAAAAACCCACTAGTCTTTTATGTCTTTCACCTTGACTATCAGTGATTGTGATAGTCATACTATGAATCATCCTTTAGAACTTGCCAAGGACAGTGCTGTGTAAATCAATATGGTGAAAGACAGTATATGACAGTTCAGGTTACCGTGACTTATATTAGATTCCAAGGTTTTTTTCTCTCAAACTTTTTGTAGATCAAGTTGTGATCAGTTATTCTTGTATAGACGAAGCTGTCACTCGGAAGGACAGTTTCCATGAATAATATTGTAGCATGTATTATCAACTAGCAACAAGTGAGATAAGAGTTTGAGCCATTATGCTGTCAAATTGTTAACAAGAAAGATTGTAACTCACTTACATAACTGAAGCCAAAAAAATATGAAAGGTATGTCTAGGTATGACAAAACAAATACCAAAAATGGTTCCTCATAAAAATTTCTGTGAAAAGGAGGTCAACCAGAAAGATGAAAACTTTTTGTAACTCATTTTCCTGCAGCTTCATACCAAAACATTATTGTTCTATTATTCAAAGTTTGCATGGTCTCAAATTTATCGAACCACAGTGTGAAAAAGGGTAACAATGCTGTAGTTTCATTCTTCTGAGAATGAGTTTGGGCTCTAACTTAAAACAATAAAGAGTGGAAGATAGGTCTGAGTGACTGTTACTGAGTCTACTATCCACTCTGAGATGAATCCTCACACATAGGTACATGACTATATGTCACTATTTATAAATAAATAATTTTGTTTTCAAGAGGATAACATCAAAACATTAGCTTATCTTCTCAATGGATCTGATTCAACTTTGTGATCATAGACTGCAAAATGGGCGCTCTATGTTCTCTAATTATATTCTATGGCTTACTTAAAATCCTGTCAATACCTACAGACACAAAAATCAAGGTAAAAACAGTACACATCATTTTTTAAATCCAAAAAAAGTAATTACCTATTAAAGAATATATCAATTTAAATGTGAAAAATGTTTAATTATGAAATTATATACCAAAACTCCTGTCTTAGCTGGGGACAAGATACGTTTCTGTTTACAGCAGTTTGCTGCATACTCATTTTTCATCGATTTATAAGGTATAAATACTGAAAAAAATTAGTTTCCCTTTTGATAGAAACCAAAAAAGTTCAATAGCCATATAGGGTTTCCCATTGCATTATCGTTCCCAACAGGACATCAATAAAGGATAACTAAAGGAAAAAACTCAACCCATTTATTTGTGGTTAGGTTTTTTTCTATATAACCACAATATAAACAATCTAAAACAAATGCAAACAAAAATAAAAGAAGATGTGGTTTTATTGCCTCAGGCGTACTGAAATTGACTAAGACAAAAAGTTGCATCCTTGATCTATATACATCCATTAACAATATAGTATATTGAAAATAGATGTAATGTAAAGATCTAAGTGTAAAACAAGAACTTATGTTCATATTTCAAAGTAAAACAAAAAGACACAACATCTGTTTGATGGTGTTTTCTCAAGTTATAGTATCAAATATAACATGTTATTTACTTCAACAAAGGCTACTACTTTCTAGTCAAATTGTAGCAGCAAATATTACACTTTATGTTCTCCAATTTTCACCTCTACGTAGTTCATGTCTAGAAGCTATTATTACACTTTATGCAATAATATGTCTTAGAGAGGGATAAATCCTACTTTGGAAATAATCACTCTGATTCAATCAAAAAATTCTCTGAAACTGGGCAACATAAAGATGCTTAATTTCTTGATTGACAACATATTTGTTACGTTTGGAGGACGGATTTTTCAACAAACTATCGACATTTCCATAGGAACCAATTGTGACCCTCTTTTTACCGACTTGTTCCTTTATTCTTATGAGGCTGACTTCATACAGGAACGTCTCAGGAAGAAAGAAAAAAAGCTAGCAATATCCTTAACTTTACTTTCCGATATATAGATAATGTTCTCTCACTAAATAAGTCAAAATTTGGTCACAATGTTGAACGCATCTGTACCATCGAATTAGAGATAAAGGATACAACAGATATGGTCAAATGTGCCTAATTTGTTGACTTACATTTAGAAATTGACAATGATGATCGGTTGAAAACAAAACTTTACGACAAAAGAGATGATTTCAGCTTCTCAATTGGGAACTTTCCATTTTAATGTAGCAACATTCCAGCAGCGCCTGCATACGGAGTTTATATCTCCCAATTGATACGATATTTATGGGCTTATTTTTGCTTGTTAGAGGGTTGCTGCTCGCAAAGAAGCTATTAAACCAAGAGTTCCAAATGGTGAATTTGAAATCTTCCCTTCGTAAATTCTACGGACGCCATCACGAGTTAGTTGACCGTTATGGACGAACCGTTTCACAGATGATATCGGATATGTTCCTTATGTTAATACCGTGCCATCTTCACGAATGTGACATACCAAACTAGACTTTTTACCGGTTTTATAATAACATGAGCAACACGAATATTGCCATATATGGAAAAGGATCTGCTTATCATACCGGAGCACCTGAGTTCACCCCTATTTTTTGTTGGAGTTTGTGTTGCTTATTCTTTAGTTTTCTATGTCATGTCTTTTGTACTATTATGTGTCTGTTTGTCTTTTTCTTTTTAAGCCATGGCGTTGTCAGCTCAATTTCGATCTATGAGTTTAACTGTCCCTCTGATATCTTTCGCCTCTCTTTTATGTACTCAAACTAAAATCACTACTCCCTAGTCTAGTTCTAGCAGCAAATATTTTATGTACTCAAACTAAAGCATCTTCTCCCTAGTCCATTTCTAGTAGCAAATTTATTATACTTATGTATTCACACTATAGCCACTTCTTCGTAGTCTATGTCTAGTAGCAAATATAACACTTTATTTATTCAAACTAAAGCCACTTGTCCCTAGCCCTTTTGCAGCAAATTTATTACACTTGTGTACTCTAACTAAAGCAAATCTTCCTAGTCTATATTCAGTTGCACATATTAAATTGTATGTACTCAAACTAAAGCTACTACTCCCAAGTCAATTTCTACCTGCAAATTTATTACACCTATTTACTCAAACTAAAGTCAATTCTCCCTAGTCCATTTCTGGTAGCAAATATTACTATTATGTTCTCAAACTAAAGCAACTTCTTCCTAGTCTATGTTTAGTAGCAATTGTTACACAAATATTACATAAATATTACAAATATTACACTAAGGAAATCCCGGATAATCATAGGTCTGTTCTATACCAAGTACCAAGTCAGGAAAATTGCAGTTGTGATCTCATTGTTCGTTTCTGTGTGTGTGTTTCATTACCTTTAGGTTTTTGTTGCCTTTCAGTGTTTCTGTTGTTTCGTTGTTTTCTTCTTATAGTTGATGTGTTTCCATCGGGTTTAGTATGTAACCAAGATTTATTTTCTCTCAATCGATTTATGACAATAACAATCAAAACCAAGGAGTAAACAAAGACTCACAAAACCAAAGGACATTTACATCAACAGTTAATAATAATTAAGAAACAACACGAACTCCACTAAAAGCCGGGAGTGAAATGAGGTGCTCCGGAAGGGTAAACATTTCCTGCACCGTATACGGCACCCGTCGTGTTATTTATTTGTTCAGTTCGGTAATGATGGAAGGTTCTTATGACTGAGGAAGAATATCAGATATGATTTCGGACACACTTTTGTCATGATGGCCAATCAGCTCATGGTGGCGACCGTAAAATTTCTTGAGTGATGACCTTAATTTGAATGGTTCATAGCCTTGTCTTAGCAACTTTTGAGAAAGCAGTATTCCTCGTTCAACAAAATCAACGTACTTTGAGCTAGCTCTAGAGTAACGTATCAATTCATGAGACACATATACAAAATATGCTGGTGTCGCTGGGATGTAGCCCTTGGATAAATTCTGCTTCATAAGAATATAAAAACAAATCTGCAAGCAGAGGAGCGCAATTGGTACCCATTGGGATTCCAATAGTCTGTTGGAAGACCAAACCTCCAAATTCAACAAATATGTTGTCAATTAAAAAGTCCAGCATGGCAGTGATATCCTTGTCGGTATATTTTTTCCTTGACTCTGTATGATTTTTCACAAAGTAAACTGAATTCCAGCCCAAAACTAGATATTTAAAACGTCTAGTGCCCTTTTTGTTAAAGAAACATAAGCTGACGAGTTCTTTCAGTCGAGTTTTCAGTTAAGTATGTGGAATAGTGGTATAAAGAGTTGAAAAATCAGAGGTTTTAATGTTGGTACATTGTTTTAATGATTGAGATTGTAAATTCACCAATAACTCTTTTGAATTTTTCAGTGTCCACATCTGATTAACATCACTTCTTGAATATGCCGTTTCGGAATATTTCTGGTCTTTCTTTGACTGCAGTGAGTATGGCAGTAAAGAACTTTAGAAAGGGGTTTAGTGGAACACTTGGAAGAACCTGCAATATACCTTTCCTTATAAGGATTCTTGTGAAGCTTAGGAATCCAATATAAGGATGGAAGATCCTGGTCTTAACCCTTTCGATTAAACAAAGGAGATTAGAACCGATTTGTGGTATTCCAGGATTTCCTGCTTCGTAAGCGTACTTAGTGTATTATGTAGGATTCAAACAGCGGTCAGCTACTGTTGCCTTTATCTGTGTTCTTTTTGAATTTTAACCAAAGACGAAGAACTGGATCTTCCATTACTGTATTGGATACCTAAACTACATAAGTGTCCTTACAAACAATGGTATATTGGTGGGTCTTCAAGTGCTCTACGAAACCTCTTTCTAAATTATTAACATCTATTTTATCAGCAATCAAAGCCGGACTTCAAAGTTATTATGAAACTGCATATTCTAGAATCAGATGTGGATACTAACTAATTCCAAAGATCTTTTAGGGTACACATAATGTAAGACTCTTTCATCTTGCAATAGTATCAAAACATTTGACGTTTCTACACTTTACAAAAGTATTCCCCATTCCAAACTTAAAGACAAATTGAAAGAGTTGGTATTGCTTTATTTCATAAAAAAATGGCCAACGTAGATACAAGTATCTAGTCTTAGAGCGGGGTAAATCCTACTAATACGTTTTAAAGAATCCCTCTTATTCAAGCCAAAAAATCTCTGAAACTGACATTATCAAGGACGTATTTATCAACAGACTGTCGGCATTTCAATTGGAACCCATTGTGTCCCTCTTTTTTCCGATTTTTTCCTATATTATTATGAGACTTACTCCATATGGAAACTTCTTAGGAAGAAATATGAGATGTGAGCAAAATCCTTTAACTTTACTTTCCACTATTAAGATGATGTTCTCTCACTAAATAATTCAAAATTTGATGACTATGTTAAACGCATCTATCCCATCGAACCAGAGATGAAGGATACAACAAATACACCTAAGTCTGCCTCATATCTGACTTACATCTAGAAATTGACAATGAGGGTCGGTTGAAAACTTCTCTCAATCGATTTATGACTTTCGAACAGCGGTATACTACTGTTGCCTTTATCTATGTTCCTTTGGAATTTTAACCAACGATGAAAAACTAGATGGAGATGTATATTTTTTTAAATATTGACTTTGTTATCAGGGAATTAAAAGTAAACTAAATATTACTAGTATGTTCTATACATATACACATTCATGGATCTACAATCTGTCGATACCTGTAACTTGGCATTGTACAAGGTAATGTTTACTCTGATTGTTAATGACGTCTTTACCCTAAATCCATTGGATGTTGGATGTGTACGGATTGATAGTTTAGTCTTAGATGCATGATTTTTTTTATTAGTTGATTGTGGCTTTGAACTAACTGTCAGATAAATGTGAGTACTCTCAGATATGTTCCTAGTGTCTTTTTGTTGTCGGGATGTATAAGTACCCGGCCACGTCCACTTGTATTTTTGTCTATCTGATGAATTAAGCTCTTTTCAACTGATTTTTAAAGTTCGTTCTTATGTTGTACTGTTATACCACTGTCCCAGGTATGTGCCTGAGCCAAGTCAGGATCCTGTAATTCAGTGGTTGTAGTTTGTTTATGTGTTACACATTTGTTTTTCGTTCATTTTTTTATATAAATAAGGCCGTTAGTTTTCTTGTTTGAATTGTTTTACATTGTAATATCGGGGCCTTTTATAGCTGACTATGCGGTATGGGCTTTGCTCATTGTTGAAGGCCGTACGGTCACCTATAGTTGTTAATATCTGTGTCATTTTTGATCTCTTGTGGACAGTTGTCTCATTGGCAATCATACCACATATTCTTTTTTATAGGTCTTCCATCACTGTTGGATACCAAAACTAAGTGTCCTTTAAACAACGGTTTATTGCTGGGTCTGTCAAGTGCTCCACAAAATTCTGTCTAAATTATTAACATCTATTTTATCAGCAAATCAAACCGGGCTTCAAAATTATTGTGAAATTGCCTATTCTAGAGGTGGAAATTCTTTAAGGGTACATACAATCTAAGACTCTTTCATCTTGTAAAAGTATTAAAACATTTGTCTTTCCTACAGAATAAAACATTACGACAAAAAAGATGATTTCAGCTTCCCAATTGTGAACTTTCCATTTCTATGTAGCAACATACCAGCAGCGCTTGCATACGGAGTATATATCTCCCAATTGGTACGATATTCCCGGTCTTGTATTACCTATCATGATTTCCTTGATAGAGGGTTGCTGCTCAAAAGAAAGCTTTTTAACCAGAGTTCCAAATGGTAAAGTTATGGTAATCCCTTCGTAAATTGTACGGACGCCAGCACCAGTTGTTTGCCCGTTATGGAATAGCCGTTTTACAGATGATATTGGATATTTTCTATATGTCGCAACTACAATCACTTTCCCTTTTCACGAATGTGACCTAACGAATTAGACTAATCACTTGGTTTGTAATAACACGAGGAACACGACGGGTGCCACATTAGGAGCAGGGTCTGCTTATCGTCCCGAATCACCAGATATCAACCCCGCATTTTTTATGGGGATCATGTTGCTTATTTTTTAATTTTCTATGTTGTGTCTTGTGTACTATAATCGGTCTGTTTGTCTTTTTCTTTTGTGTAGCCATGGCGTTGTCATTTTATTTTTGATCTATGAGTTTGACTGTACCTCTTGTATCTTTTGCCCCCTTTTCATGTACCTAAACTTAAACCACTTCTTCCTCTTCCTTGTCATGTCTAACAGCAATTATTGCATGCTTTACACTCAAGTCTACTTTACTAAAAACATGTCTAGCAGCAGATTTTACAAGTAATAAAAATACTCAAATAAATCAAATTTTAGTCAATTTCTAGCAACAAACATTACTTGTTATAAATTCCTATAAAAGCACTTCTACTTAGTTCATGTCTAGCAGCAAATGTAACACTCAAACTGAAATCACTTTACATAGTCCAAGTCATGCAGCAAATATTGTATATTTTTTTCAAACTAATATGAAAATAAGGAAATGTGGTATTATTGCCAATGAGACAGCTATTCATCAAAGTTCAAATGAAGTGCACGTGGACGTAAGCAATAATGAATGGGACACGTATGGCCTTCAACAATTAGAAAAACTCATATCGTATAGTCGGGATATAAAACATGAAACGTTTCAATTGAGAAAAATACTTGATAGCAAAACAATTAACGAAAAACAAATATGACAGGCACACTTGGTATAGACACATATGTATATAATGTGGCGGGGCTAAACTAGATCAATGGTGCCATACCCTCGCCTAACCTTGGATAGTGGAGTAACAGTACAACATAAAAGGCAAAGTATAAAAATTATTTTAAAGCATCTTCTCTCTAGTTAATGTATGATATAAAATACATCACGGCATGTATTAAACTAAAGCAACATTTTTTTTAGTTCGTGTCTAGCAACAATTATTGCATGTGATGTTTTAAACTAAAACGCTTCTTACTGGGCGATGTCCAACTGCAAATACTTCAAACTATTCATGACGCCTGTTGAGTGTGTTCAGTTTTTCGCCCCTCCCTCCCCCCGATCCTTCATTACAGTAAACGAATATAAGCTTCCAAGACGTCATCATTATTTTGACTTACATCCGTGAATAAATGAAATAATATTCGGGATGATAACGTTTCGTTGATTACTAATTTCTCTCCCAAACATCCTAAGGCAAACAGGTACATTCAGACATTAATTTTCATACACTTACAATTTATTATATTATTCTGATCGAAATTAATGTCAAACTGGCTACTTTTTATATAAGAAAAATAAAAATTAAGATTCAACTTCTATGGAAATAATTCCCTGTTAGATCTAAAATGCTTTTCATATGGAATATGTATTTCAAAACATGTTTACTTCAGATGTAACGAAAACACCAAAACACACGTTTTATGGATTAGTTTCTATGTTAATAGTTATTTTTTATGCAAAGACAGGAAAGAATAAACTTAAAAATCATTTAAATGTTATTTTTTTTTCATTTTCCGTTATGAATTTATGACATCTTTTCTGCATTTGAAAAGAAGGCGGACAAGACAGGCAATCCCATGAAAATAATTATATGACCATTTAGATTCGGAAAAAAATTAGAAGCTTTAAAATTTCAATTGTGGAATAGAAGGTAACAGCTTAGTTTATAGTATTATATCATATTGAACCTCACATATACTTATATGAAGAACAAATGTTTATTATATATATTTGCATGTACAATGTTGTACACTGACATTCGGAATAATTAAGGACAGGTGTCATGAATGATCATTACCTCGTTGTTCTGTCGCATGTACGAATATCGCCTCGAGGATTTATAATACCGTCTTCAGAAATATTAACGTCTTTATTTTCGTATGAATTTGGCATGGGCAGTTCTACAACTGCAGCTTGTCAATAGTTGTAAAAAAACGTTATAATATTTAAAATTTGATTTAATTTTTAAGGAAACATAAAAGGAAACTACATGATTAATCATAGTGTAAAAATCGTATATCATAAATTAAGATGTACAGTTTGTAAAAAAATGACAAATCACTGACGCACATGTTCACTTTAAACAACATAAGAGGTATGTACGATATATTTACATCTATATTTTCAATTATTTACATTTATTGTGTAGAATTGTTACAAAATTTAGCCTAATTTTCCCATCTTTAATTATGTTTGGTTCATATGATGAAAATGAACAGTGTACTATATGAAATTTTGTTTATACAGTAGTTTATTTTTCGTACCATAGACACTCCTGTTGCAACATCTTTTAAATTGCAACTTGATATAAGAGAAACAGGATTCGTATTCATTTACTTATATTTGTTTAATATTTCAAGTATATTATTTTTTTCAATGTCTGAAACTATGTGGTATATTTTTATTAAGAGTCCGGCATGATATGTACAAATTAACATGTAAACTATGTTTCTTAGCGCTATGCAATTTTTTCCTTGACAATTGTTCTAAATAGATGTAAGCGTATAAGAGAGGGAAGCAGCAAACTATTCTTTCCCATAAAAAGGGGGGGGGGTCATATCAGACACCTATTTAAACATATTCAAATTCAATATCAAAGAGCCTATATGATATAATCAAGTTTCATTAATTTTCATAAAATAAAAATACTGTTTGATTCTGCGTATGCTGTCGAAGACAATAATAAAAATTTGACCAGTGACTTTGATAACTTTATTTAGAATGAAATGTACCTGAAAGGTAATATATATTTCAAACAGAATGATGGATATTGATTAATACTGTCTATTATCCATCATATATACATTTGGGATAATACTCATCAATTGCTTAAGTTTAACAAAATTGCAATTTTAAGCTATTTTTAGGCATTAAATTCCGACAATGTGTATAACCACCTATTTGAGCAGCCCTATTTGACCAATCATAATGCAATGATACTATGTATTTTGGTTAGAACTGAAAGACTATTTAAGATTCACCATCCTTGGAAATAAATCCAAGGTCAACATATAGTCCTTAATCTTTCGTATGAACTATGTATTTTAAACAGCAAAGGCAGATTTATGTATTTATCTGTAATAACACAGACGACGATTTGTCATACGAAGATACTAGTAATAATAAAAAAAATTGTCCGAGTTTGTTCTAATGAGGACAACATTGTGTAATGATACGTTATATTACATTAAGTACTGACTAATATACGACTACTATTCCTTTCCCTACAACCCGTCAAACGTATTTGATGTTAATTGTTATATACACGGTTGTCTACTTTTGATTCGTAATGTTACTTGAATACATGTCATATGTTTTGATTTCATTACGTATATTGGTCAACAATATAGATATAGGAAGATGTGGTATGAGTGCCAATATGACAACTCTCCATCCAAGTCCCCTTTTCGCCTCTTTTTATGAAGGAAACAATAAATCATAATTCAAAATTTATTTTTTTCATTCATTCATATCGTTAAAAGTTTTCATACATTTTTGGTACTGTTCAAGTGTCTCCATTTTCGAATAGATGTATAACGGCTTATAAAAATAGGGAGTTGTCATAGTGGTATGATTCCCAATAAGACACATATTATCAACAAGATACAAAGGATGTTAAAACAACTAACTAACGTGTATGGTACTCTGAGGCTTCACCTATAATGAAACCCTAAACTGTAGAGTAAGCTACAAAAGACCCAGGCATGACAAAACCTGAAAAATTCAAAAATTAAAACAAACGACTTACTGTAGGCTTAAAATAAGAAACACAAAAACAAATAAGGAAGAAAGCAACCACCGACAACCACAGACTGCTGACTTGAAACAGGAACATGAATAATATTGCGGGGTTTAACATGTTGATGAGCACTCAACCCTCCACACAATTTGGAACAGTGATAAAAGAGCACAACATAAATCAACTATATAAAGGGGTTGAATAAGACTTGACTTATCATATCAACACCAATCAAAAATAACAAAAGAAATAAGACAAAAAATAGAAAAAAACACAAAGTACAGATTTCCTGTTTTCCCAAATCTAAAATTTCAATCAGTATACATCCAATGAATTTAGTGTAAATACGTCATACACCGCCTGAGAAAACTGTCTAAACACATTTAAGTTTCTGTAATAGATTTTACTAGGTGCATTATAAGCCGAAAGATTGAAAATAAAAAAAATAAGTATATCATATGTTTATCTGTATAGAAATAGAAGAAAATATCGTCAAGAATCATTACAATATATTTATCGTACATTTTTATTTGCATGAACTTAGTTATAGATCTTTTAATATTATACTACATGTTTTCTTAGGTAAACAAATTTAGAATATCGTTTATTATTGACTATCGTTTTCATTCGGGAGGTAATATTTTCAATTACCCGAAACATGTTGACATGTAAAGTCTAATGTTTGTACCGTTTAAGGTAAAGCTTTATTCTTTTTAAATTGTGTTAAAAGCGATTTGATGAAATATTTGCATGTTTAATGAACACTACTTCATTACAAGTAGATGCTGTTTGTTTGAAATTCGAAAATCATAATATACACTGTTTTTTTTTCACGTTTTAAATAATGATATATTTTGGTACACAGCATTGCATTGCATGCATTTTATCTCTTTTTCCTACAAATTCATAAAAAAAATATCAACAATCTGATAAAAAAGGACATCTATTTAGTGATGTCATTGTTTAAATTGATTATATATATATATATGATTTTTATACATTTTTTAACACAATTATATTTAAATATTATAATATATATTGAAGTGAACAATTCATTCTTTTAAGGGGGTTCGCGGGTCTAAATCATTTATATAGGATTTCTCTATATTTTTCTATAAATGAACTTTATCTTATAGTTAATAGAAAAATAAAATAAAAAAGTGGGGTCACCGTTCATTTGCGCTCACAATCTGCCTTCGAAAGAAGCATACATTTTTGTAAAGGTTTTTTTTTTCTGTTGAAGTAATAGGAGAAATAAAGGTAATATCGAAATAAAAAAAAGAAATTTATTACAGAAATCGCTAAAATTTTACAATAATTTAATTTAAGTACAGCTGATATGGAAATTATATTAAAAAAGATAGGTCACCGATGAGTTGAAAAAGATATTTCAATTTTAGAGCCAAAAAATGGCATTTTTCCACCAAAGGGAGATAATTTGGAGCTTTTTCAATGATGTATACATTTTGAAAGTCATCTGGGGCCAACACGAATTGATTGTTTTGAATGATTTTTGTACCATATGATAAAGTAACAACTACAAAAGGAAATAAATAAAATTTGTAATGAAAAACAAATGTTTGATTTTTTTCTGAAATTTTTATACCCTCGAGCCTCCTTAAATACAATGTAGACATTTTTATACGTTATATTGAAAATCCGCTGAATAGAACTTGTACCCCCCTTATTGTAGTCACACTATTTTGCGTTTTATAAGGATATTTTATTATTGAAAAACAAACTTGACATTTTTCACACGTAGTTTATCAATCAATCGTTAAGATTTTGTTGTTGTTGATGAATGACATGAATGTCTTTTAAAACATTTCGAAATTTTCCAGCTGTTTTGAAAACACAGAGAAATTTATGTTTTACGCAGTAAAACTTAATTACGAAGATTTACATACTAGCTTTTGACCATTGAATGGAGTAAGGGTTTTGATTATTTGCATCTCAAAATATGGTCAGAGACATATATACACATATGTGTATATATGTCTCTGATATGCTATCGTTATAGAACTTTACACATCTATGTTTAAAACCAATTTCGATTATTTTTTATAATTGAGAACTGAAAAAAACAATTTCATCATTATTTTGTTATTATTGCGATTCGAACAAAATAGAGTTATATTGAAATGAGATAGATCAGCATTCCTTTCGAAAACACTAAATTTCCTGTCATATTAGTATATGTTTAGCATATTTATAAGCGTAGCTTTGGACACAATATTAATGTCAAAATATGCCCTTAAGGTGGACATTTGCCATTAGGAGTGTATTATGGAGAGTCAGTTTTATATCTTGTCGATTATCACCACATCAAAATGCCTTCTTCCTTGTAAATAGTTGTTTATCACAAATAATTTGTTACAAAAGACACATGAGCATATTAAAGTAGTTCCCTATACAAGCTAAATAGTTCTTTTTTGAATCATTATACAGCTAGAAACAGTAATTATCGAGTGTTTCGGGAGGACAGAAAATTACAAAAAAAAAAACCAGTTGACTGTGGCTCAATATTAGAATCGATAAATTCTGCAAACCTCTTCGAAATATAAGCCCATTAATGTTATTTATAAAATTATGATAAAATGGATATGATACCGACATTCTGTGTAAATTGATTAAATCTTTCTGTATGTGAGTCTTTAGATTTTTTGAAAAGTCAAAAGTGTTTCTTAGTTTTTTTTTATATGAATGAATTGTAAAAAAAATACACATTTCTTTTTTTTTTTTTTTAGATTTTTTCAATTTAAATATATATAAATAACATAAGTTTTATTCTAAAATGTACAAACGCGAAATGACAATACATGGTACTTGGATATCAATAGAAAAATGATAGACAACATGTTTAAATTATAGTATTATACGATTATTTAAGGAATTATGAGATGACCCGGTTGTCTTCCTCTATCTTGGAGTTTGAAGTGCCAGATAACAATTGGTATATATTTTAATGAAATGTGCAAATTTTAAGAGCAGTATTTAATTTATGTGTAAGACTTTTAATTTAGATATAAAAAATTAGGTGTTTTCTCATATTTATGACTGTATTTTCTAAAAAAAACAACCTACTATTTGTGTTTGATTCATTTTTTCTAACCTTGTCAAATAAGTCAAATAAAAGAAAATAACTCCGATAGTAGGGGAGATGAATCAGATAAGATAATTTTATAATAGAAAGTCTTGTGAATTGTTTTCTCTCAATCGATTTCTGGCTTTTAAACAGCGGTATACTACTGTTGCCTTTATTTGTGAATTTAACATGTGGCAAGTCCGGTGACCCCATTTTTTCTTTTCTTACCTGAAAGCATGTTATAAGAGCTATCTTCTCCCCTTTTATATTAAAATTAAAATTCTATGGTGTAGTTTTTATCAATTTTAATTAAGACGCACTAGACACCTTAAAATTCAATTTGTTCATGGTAAACCTGATAATGCCATTACATCGAAAACTAAAAGACGCGTATCACGAATCCGACAAAAAACTACGGTGATATCAGGTTTACCCGGTCGGAAGGTTAGCAGATCCTGCTTCACATATATAAGATATAAATGAGTTTATGATGATATGTTTTAGGAAAAAAAAGGAGATGTATAATAATTGTCATGCAATAAGACAACCATTCACCACTACAAATGACGTAGATATGCACAACTGTCATTTTTATTAGATCAAATAATGAAATAAACATGTTGAATCACACTTAAAGAAAATCGGACTAATCATGGCGACAAATTTTGCCAAAATTCTGAAACATATCAGGCTCGATAAAGGGTTAAAAATATCTACCTATGAATAGCATTCAAAGTTAAACCATAGATGTGGGTATTACATCTATGGTTAAACTAATGAGTCTTTATTTTAAAGGTGATATGAGTTACAAGATAAAGGGAATCAGCCTTATTTTCGAAGAAGGGGTTTTGTTTAATTAAACTTGAGAAAATCTTTTTCTTAAATCAGCTCTTTGTTCATTTATTAATGCATGTGCATTTTCATTTATAATTACATAATTTATAACATATCGTTGTCACAAAAGTAATCAAACTCACTGTCAAAGGTTTTTATAAATATTTATGAATAATGTTGTAAGCTATTTAAGCGCCGTATTTAAATCAGAGCAACATTTTCTCATTTAAATATATAAAAGCGACCACAGGCGCCCATCGACCTGTGTCCATTTGACTTTGTTACTGATACTTCCAATATAACTTGCAAGGCATATATAACTTGAGCCTTATTTGGGACAACTTTTTGGAATTTATGACCCTCAATGCTCTTCAACTCTGTACTTGTTTGGCTCTATAACTATTTTAATATGAGCCTCACTGATGAGTCTTATGTAGACGAAACGCGCGTCTTGCGTACTATATTATAATACTTGTATCTATGATATCTATTTACAGCTAATGTTCTATGATTTAATATGTTCTTGTTATTACTAACACAATCCTGGATGCATTTATGTACCGGTACTTAAAAAGAGATGCGATCCCATTATTTGAACCATTCCCACAGAAAATCGAATTGTAAAAATCTAATTGAAATTTAAAACAGTTACAATTACCTTTCTCGTTTTAGTGGTGAACATAACTAAATCACTGACCAATATTTTAACTATATAATTGTGACAGTAGAAGCAAGAATATATCAAAGTAAATGAAATAAACTGAAATAGTAATTCTGTTCATCTCAAATAGAAGAGAAACGGCGTACGGTCATTAACAAAACAGAAGAGCATTATTCAAAATAAAGGCAACAGTAGTATACCGCTGTTCAAAAGTCATAAATCGATTGAAAGAAAGTAAATTCGGGTTACAAACTAAAACCGAGGGAAACACATTAACTATAAGAGGAATATAACGAAACAATTGAAACACTAAATCCAACAAAAACAAACGAAAATGAAACACACACAGAAACGAGCCATAAGATAACAACTATGGTCTTCAACATGGCTTAATAATGTGATTAATTAATTCGATAAAAAACGAACAAATCTCACACAAAAAAAAAAAAAAAAAAAAATCATTTACCAAATGCCCGGGGAGAAACGAACCAATCGAAGATATATTTTTGTGAATGAATCGATTCAATAAATCGACAAAACTGACAGCATTAACAAGAGAAACCGCTTCATAAAAAAGAAAATTAACTACGACACATAAAAACTAATGATACATTGTCATTTCGTTCTGTCATGTTACATGATTACACCATTTGTCTTGCAAAAAGTTTGTTTAGCCTTTTTGCACAACGAAATTAAACCGTTTTATAACATATACTTTATTTATCGTTTTGTTTAACTGATGAATGACTCTAGTTTAATCATAAATTTGATTTATTTTGTTTAGATTGAAAATGAAATATTACATCTACATATTGTATGTGGCAATTTCGAACTGGTTCAGTGAAGTTAAAGGACATGGTCGACTGATTGATCCGCCATCTAGATCCAGCATGTGGCGATATGGATATAACAATCCACCAAATTATAATGATAATCAACTCTATTGTGGCGGAGCTCAAGTAAGATACACATTTCCATTCGCCATGCCATATTGACAAAAATGGTAATGATCAAATGTTATTCAGTTGACCAAAGTCAGTTCTACATATGTACTTTTATGTGAATAATTTGTCCAAATTACTACCAGAATGGTATATTTTACCGTGGCAATGAATACAAAGTTAAAGAATATATAATACAAAAATGACTATGAGTCGAAAAATATTGTACAAAAAGTTCACATATACAAGGAAAACCATTATTGTATATTCAAGACTATTTTTTGTCTCGCATCGTGTAAATCTATACTTATGTATTCTGTTAATAAGAAAATACAACACAAAAAAGAAACATGATTTGAAGTAGATGTAAGTCATGTAAGGGTTTATGGAATGAGACAATAATCCGACGATGCAAATTCACCTAGAAGTCAATATACAGTGAGTCCCCAACAACAGATAAAACAAGCTCTTAATTGTCCATAATGTAAAGATAATTAGTTAAAAGTGTCACCAACGCCAAATTATCTAAAACAAAACCCCATCTTAATTAGAAAAAAACTTGACTAGTTCCCGTTTATTCAGTTGCAGGGACAGTATACAGCAGAAAAAAATCACCGGAAAAAACAAGTGTTTGATGAGAATATTTATAACTCGCTTTTTGTCAAAGCAAATTATCTCACGTATACATTTTTTGTAAAGTAAGTACACATATTTCTTTTATTAAAACTGTTTTGTTTCTTTTAAGGTGCAATATGATATGAACAATGGTAAGTGCGGAGTGTGTGGAGATCCCTGGCCAGGACCACGTGACAATGAAGAAGGCGGGAAATATGCAAATGGAATAATTGCAAAAACATACGACACAGGAGAAGAAATTTCAGTAACAGTGGAACTAACTGCAAGCCACAAAGGTTATTTCCAATTCAAATTGTGTCCGAGAAATGATCCAATGCAGAAAACAACCCAAAAGTGTCTAGATAATTATGTCTTGGAACTCGCAGACGGAAGTGGCAATAGGTATTACATTCCGAACAAAAATGGCTACCAAACACTAGTTGTCAAACTGCGTCTCCCACAAAATGTGAAATGTCGTGACTGCACATTTCAATGGAAATATAATGCGGGAAATAGCTGGGGCGTTGATTCAAGTGGTAGAGGATGTTTGGGTTGTGGGAATCAAGAACAATTTTATGGATGTGCAGATATTGCAATTGGGTACGATGATATTGAAGAGGGTGACTCCTTAATCACGGGAGATAACTATAAAAAGAAAAACTACATTCCTCCTCCTCCTGTTATCCAAGAAGAGGAGCAATCACAAGAAACAAATACCAATACAAATACAAACTGGGACAATGATGACACACCGACTAGTTTTTGGGACTCTCTAGTAAGTCATACAGATAAGGGAGGTGAAGTATCACTATTAGAGGAATTTAACAAACTACAACGAAGGTTCAAAAACAAAAACATTAGGCCATGCGTGTGTCATAGCTGTGTAGGTAATACTTGCGTGTGCGAATGTCTCCCTATTTCACGCGCACACAGCTTTATATCCGACGGTGTCAGCTCTTGGCTTGTGTATATTTTAAGTGTTCTATCATGCTTAATACCAATTATTTTAATTTGATTTAACTCAAATTAGTATGTCTCATCTTTTTCGTGACTTTTACAGTTACAAGATACACGTCTGTGATACATAGCGTTTATGAAAGACAAAATTACACAAAGCGCTATGCTTGATTTTTTGTCTCAAAATGCTGAATACAGTTTTAAGTGCCATTAACAATGAAGGAATCCGTAGATAGGATTTGCTGCTACATGTTCTTATATGGACATTTCAAGTGGAGAATGTGTTGAAAGACAATTGAACACTGAGTTTATAAAGGAACACATTCTTTTACTGTTTTACAGTTTGTTTGACTTGTTTTAGCCAAAAATGAAAGTGCTGATGAATCATCTTGCTTTAGACTCAATAAAAATGAATCTATTATATATTTCTTTTATTGTGGCATCTGCGATTGGAAAATATCTCTTCATTTTTAAAATTTATACATATAATTATAATGTTGAACCTGATAATTTCCTGGGTAAAACTATGATATAATGTCATCTGATGTTCTGCATACCGGAAAATTTAAAGGGCACCAAACAACGAATAGGTGAATAGATGAATAAATCAAATGAATTTATTATAAGAGCATGGACTAAACGAAAAAAAGTAAAACTGGACACAGAATTGAACAAAACAAATATGTATCTGACAAAACGTCGAACTTAAAAGTGAAAAAACTGTGTGAATGATCGACCATGGAAAATGGAGTTTCTTATTGACAACATATTTGTTGAAATTGGCGTAGTCTGTTTCAAAAAATTGTCGGCATTCTTCTGGGGTCGAACTGTGTTCATGTTCCTTAATTTCATATGAGTTGGAGTATATTTTCTACATTCAGACGCGCGTCAAAAATAAAAAGATCAAAGAAGCCATATTAATTAAGTTTCCATTTAGGTAAAGTGATGATTTCCTTTCCATTAACAATCCAGAATTTTCTGATTGGTTCCATTTTTATATTCTTCGAATGAGTTGTGAAATGTATATCTCATATGCAGATGAAGATGGTATATTGCTACTAAGGTAGGGGAAATTGATAATTTCAAAATTTAAATCGTCTCGTTTGTCATAGAATCTCTTACTGAGATAACCGCTTGTATCAAATTCGAGATATAAGTCTAAAACTGAGTCAGAGGAAGCCGTGTCTGTGAGTTTGACTGTCCCTTTGGTATCTTTCGTCCCTCTTTTGTTTCTTTAATTTCTAGTTTTCGAAATTCAAAAGCTTGCTGGTGCTACTCAAACTTTGTAAAACGTCACCAGTATCTGAGTAGAAAGATGATGAACCAGGATTATGTCAAAACATTTCCTTCTTTTTCTAAAAAATGTTTATTTGAAGATACCAAGACCATGTGGATCAACTTCACAAATAATACATGATAGTCTAAAAATGTAGATTATAGGTACTAACATTGTTTATAATCTTAATTACGTGTTTTGGTGTTGTTTTTTTGTCTTTGAAAAGCATTACTCTTACTGTTTTTTTGTTGTTGTTGGTAATATCCAGTTGGCATGGCTCGGTACTTCCCGTTATTGTGTTATTGTGCTATGGTACATTTTTGTATTTTGCCTTTCGTTTTTGCTTATGTGCTTTGTCCGTGTACCTTTGTGGTTTTCTTTATTGAAATGTTTGTTTGTTTTTATAGTGGCTAAGATTATAACACAATTTTGACTGCTGTACCTCTAAGTCAGAAATATGACAGTTGTTATCCATTCGTTTGATGTGTTTGATCTTTTGCCTTTGTCATTGGATTATGGGCTTTTGAATTTTCCGTATTTCGGTGTTTTTGTTATTTAGCTTTATATTCCTAACACAAAAAACTACCCCGACAGGGTATTTAAAAGATCGAAATGGACAATTCTAGAAAAGTTTTACTGTCACCATCACGAATTTGATGACCGTTACGATTTGTCGGTGTTTCTAGCTCACTAGCGACATGTTACGTGGTCTAATATCTTTAGATACCAGTGTCACCGACTGATCTGAATTTTTATCGATTCGCGGTTAGGATGTCTTTGCTATATTTGGATTTGCCGGGCGTAAGATACATGTATATTAAAAATCCTTGCATCCTGTTTAGCTTTTAAAATAAACATATAAACTCTGCCATAAAAATGTATGTACATGTTATGTAAGCGTGGTTAGTCTCTTAATCGATTTAAGAGATTTGAACATTGGAAAACTACTGTCGCCTTAAGTTGACAGGTTGGGGTTATTTCAAATTGATTGTCTTGTTGAGACTTACGATTTTGAATTTCCATATAATATTAAGCCAATTCAAGTACTCTTTCTGTATTTATTGTTTTGACTTTAAACTGTTTTTGTACACTTCGATATTACACCAATCGAGATTGACAAATATATTGTGGAGATCTAACTTCTAAATATTAGTTAAATTCTGCATGTTATCAGTTTACAAAACTTTGAATTTTTCCCCGGCATAGATTACCTTAGCCGTATTTAGCACAACTTTTTGGAATTTTGGATCTCTATGCTCTTCAATGTTTTACTTGTTTGGCGTACTAAATTATATATTTATGATATATTTTTCTCATTTTCATAGAGCCGTAGTGATTTTTTTCTATTTCTTTTACCTCAATACAGATAGGGGTTAACCTAAATGGTATGAACACATTATGATATAAGAAAAACACAATAATTACATGTACATACATTTTTATGGCACAGTTTATATGTTTATATGACAGCTAAACAGGATGCAATGCAAATTGCATACACATATTTAGTATTCATTTTACTGTCATATCAAATAGTCACTGACATTGTAAAAAGTATAAAATTAGTAATGTAGAAAAAAACATATTTCCGTCCTTAAAACATACTCCCGTTCCCGCTAGTTTCATGGTTAAATTTACATAATGATAATATGCTTTTGAATATTAGATAAAATGTCAATATCAATAATAATGCCATTGAACAAAAGGATTTCAAATGACACCATTGTGGGGTATGTGATCGTACATTTCTAATAAAACCATATAAGGATTCTGAATCAAAATTCAGACTTCAAATGTAGCATACATCAACACATCAGTTTAAAACGATGTATTATATTTGTTATTTGGCTTACAATGATTAAGAATTGTGCGTATCAATTGCTTTAAATAGGACAAGGACTTTTGATGATATATAGTAAACAAATAAATAGCTGTAAACATTTCGGAACAGATAATATTGTTTGATATTATTACGGACGCCATCACGAGTTGGTTGACCGTTATGGATATCCGTTTCACAAATGATATCGGATATGTTCCTTATGTCCTACAAACCCGTTACCTTTTCGAAAATCTGACATACCTAATTAGACATTTTAACGGGTTTATAACCACATAAGCAACACAACGGCTGCACTATATTGCTTAGGATCTTCTTACCCTATCCGGTGATCACCCCCAATTTTTGGTGGGGTTCGTGTTGCTTAGTCTTGAGTTTTCTATGATTTAATTTGTGAACTATAATTTAGATATAGAAAGATGTGGTATAAGTGTCAATTAGTCAACCTCTCCATCCAAGTCACAGTTTCTAAAAGTAAACCATTATAAGTCAATGTACGGTCTTCAACACGGAGGACTGGCTCACACCGAACAGCAAACTATAAAGGGTCCCAAAAAATTACTAGTGTAAAACCATTCAAACTGGAAAAACCCATGGTCTAATCTATAAAAAAAACCCGAGAAACGAGAAACTCTTATGAACCACATCAACAAACGACAACTACTGAACATCAGATTCATTACCTAGGACAGGTGCAAACAATTGCAGCGGAATTAAACGTTCCTAATTACAAAACTTTGAATTTTCCGAAAAATCTAAGGATTTTCTTATCCCAGGAATAGATTACCTTAGCCGTATTTGGCACAACTTTTTGGAATTTTGGATCCTCAATGCTCTTCAACTTCGTACTTGTTTGGCTTCATACATATTTTGACATGAGCGTCACTGATGAGTCTTATGTAGACGAAACGCGCGTCTGGCGTACTAAATTATAATCCTGGTACCTATGATAACTAATTATAACTATTTGTCTTTTTGTTTTTTTGTTTTTTATCAATGGCTTTGTCAGTTAATTTTCGATTTTTGAGGTTGAATGTCCCTCTGGTATCTTTCACCCCTTTCTTATAAAATGTTTCTATTTCATTAGAAGTTGAGATAATTCAGATAATTTTCAGATAACTTTTAGCTGTACGAAAAAGTAAAATAACAAAAAATAAAAAACTTCTATGAAAATTAAAAACGAAAAGTTCCTTAGCAAATGACAAAATCAAAAGCAAAAAAAAAAAGGAACGGATAACAACTGTTATATTCTTGATATGTTCTTATGTAGAAAATGGTGGCTTAAACCTGGTAGAAAGAAACAACTGTATTAAAATGTAAGCGGATGTTATCGTCATTGTGCTATTGTACTATGGTAAATTTATATAATTATTGCTAATATGCTTGGTCTATATATAAAGGCAACAGTAGTATACCGCTGTTCGAAAACACATAAATCCATGGACAAAAAAACAAAAACGGGGTAACAAACTAAAACTGAGGGAAACGCATTAAATATAAGTGGAGAACAACGACACAACATTAAAATGTAACACACACAGAAATAGACTAAGCGTTAGACAAAATCCTATGAGAATAACAAATATAACATCAAAACCAAATACATGAATTTGGGATAGATAAGTACCGTGACACGTCTTATCACACTCAAAAATAAGAGAAAACAAACGACACAACGGTAACACAACGTTATAATGTAGCACACACAGAAACGAACTATAATATAACAATGGCCATATTCCTGACTTGGTACAGGACATTTTTAAAGGAAAAAATGGTGGGTTGAACCTGGTTTTGTGGCATGCCAAACCTCCCTCTTTTATGACCATGTGAAATATAACATTAAAATGACAACACAACATTACAGGACTACAATATAAATAAATAGGAGAACACAATTGACAAAGAAACACACGAATAATAGCTAACAAAAGGCAACAAGCTTAAAATTTTAATACACCAGAAGTGCATATTGTCCACACAAGACTCACCAGTGACGCCAAGATACAAAAGTTTGAAAGCCGAAACAAGTACAAAGCTGAACAGCATCGAGGACCAAAAGTTCAAAAAAGTTGTGCCAAAATCGGCCAGAGTTTTCTGTTAGGTACCAGAACATCCCTATTATTTAGAATAATTTATACTTTTGCAAACAGTAAATTTTATAAAATGACTATACAAAAGATATATGATAAAACTGAAGTATTACCTAATTACAGGAAACAACCGAAATACATTACATAACCCGACAAAATACATCACAAAAATTTGACACATCCGAATAAGTTAAAACCTCAACGCCAAGTGAAGTCATATTTGAAATTGTAAAAAATGACAAAAACATGACGTCACATTTGAATTTGTAAAACAGATCATCAAAAAATGAAAAATGACGTCACATTTGAATGAATAAGATAGAATTAGGATTGATTTAAGATTATATTTGATATTACATTTAATAACAATGCACATTTCAATACTTATTAATATCAAACTAAGGTAGCAATTAACTATATTATATAGCTATGTCCGGTTTGTTTTGAATCTAACTTCAAACGTTAAACATCGTACAGATTACGTTGAACCAAATGAAATCTAATAAGGGACGGTGCATTATTTATCAAGCAGGGGGGACCGGTGCAAATGGTAAGGGGACATGTACTTTTTTCAACGTGCAAAGTAGTGGGACCTGATGATTTTTCATTATCTTAATGCATGGGACATACACTTTTTTCAAATGCTTAAGTAGTAAACATTTTATTTTAATTAGCCCAAAAATACACACAAGAAACATTCAAACAAAAACAGAATATGATAAACAATTTTAGTTTTGACTGGTGTAAATCAGCCCATCTAACTAAATTAAATATTGATCTTACAAAATTCAAGCTTATTAGGTAGTTTGATTTATTGCTGTGAAATGAAAGAATTTGATTTTACAATAGGTAAAAATAAAAATTATTATATAAATTCAGATAGGCATCTTTAATTTTTTTTATAACTTTTTCAAATCAACTTGGATTTTCATCAAACTATGCAGCTATCTTAGATATATATTAAGCTTACTGAATCCCATGTCATTTTGTTTTTTGTTGTATTGCTGTCAAATTTAAGAATTAAATTAATCTAGGTAAAAAAAGGTAGAATTTGCATTTCGAACAAAATAGTGATAGTACACTTTAATTATTTTAATAACTTTTTCAAATCAACTTGGATTTTCATCAAACTATGCAGCTATCTTTGATATATATTAAGCTTACTGAATCCCAGGTCATTTTGTTTTTTGTTGTATTGCTGTCAAATTTAACAATTAAATTAATCTTGGTCAAAAAAGGTAGAATTTGCAGTTCGAACAAAATACAGATAGTACACTTTAATTATTTTAATAACTTTTTCAAATCAACTTGGATTATCATCAAACTAAGCGGCTATCTTAGATATATATTAAGCTTACTGAATCCCAGGTCATTTTGTTTTTTGTTGTATTGCTGTCAAATTTAAGAATTAAATTAATCTAGGTAAAAAAAGGTAGAATTTGCATTTCGAACAAAATAGTGATAGTACACTTTAATTATTTTAATAACTTTTTCAAATCAACTTGGATTTTCATCAAACTATGCAGCTATCTTTGATATATATTAAGCTTACTGAATCCCAGGTCATTTTGTTTTTTGTTGTATTGCTGTCAAATTTAACAATTAAATTAATCTTGGTCAAAAAAGGTAGAATTTGCAGTTCGAACAAAATACAGATAGTACACTTTAATTATTTTAATAACTTTTTCAAATCAACTTGGATTATCATCAAACTAAGCGGCTATCTTAGATATATATTAAGCTTACTGAATCCCAGGTCATTTTGTTTTTTGTTGTATTGCTGTCAAATTTAACAATTAAATTGTAAAGTGTACTATCTCTATTTCCTTCGAACTGCAAATTCTAGCTTTTTTGACCTAGATTTATCTAATTCTTAAATTTGACAGCAATACAACAAAAAACAAAATGACCTAAGATTCAGTAAGCTTAATATATCTCTAAGATAGCTGCATATTTTGATGCAAATCCAAGTTGATTTGAAAAAGTTATTAAAAAAATTAAAGATGCCTATCTTAATTGCAAATCCTAGCTTTTTTTTTACCAAGATTACTTTAATTCTTAAATTTTACAGCAATATAACAAAAAACTAAATGACATGGGATTCAGTAAGCTTAATATATATCTAAGATAGCTGCATAGTTTGATGAAAATCCAAGTTGATTTGAAAAAGTTATAAAAAAAATTAAAGATGCCTATCTGAATTTATATATAAATAATTTTTATTTTTACCTATTGTAAAATCAAATTCTTTCATTTCACAGCAATAAATCAAACTACCTAATAAGCTTGAATTTTGTAAGATCAATATTTAATTTAGTTAGATGGGCTGATTTACACCAGTCAAAACTAAATTTGAAGGCCAAGACTAGTCGAGAATGTTAAAATGATTGTCGAAAACATTTATATCACAATAAATATTGTTGCTTTACGTTATTTAAGGTACAGATTGTGTTTTTATTCACTCAATATATTCATGATATTCATGGGACACATACTTTTTTAATGAATAGAGGTCATGGGACATAACTTTTTTTCCTATCACATCAGCATGGGACAATACTTTTTTCCAAACAGGTTTTGCGATTTGCACCGGTCCCCCCTGCTTGATAAATATTGCACCGTCCCTAAATGAAGGCGGTTATTAATTTTCTTTACCATAACACATGAAAAATCTAGAAAAAACGTCAACACATTTGACAAAATCTGATGAGAATCACAAATATAGCATTAAACATTTAAACTAAATACATGAATTTCGGATAGATAAGTACCGTAACACGTCTTGTCTGATAGTAATGCGAATTCACACTCAGCAAAACAGTCACAATCGGGAATAAGTCACGTTTGGTAATTAAAAGATTAGACGACGTAATGACAAACCACAATCTACCATGTTGTAAAAATGTCCTTAGCTAGTTTGGTCAAAGACACATCGTATGGATCCACCACGGAGTGTCAATTTTAATCTTTCCTCCTCATAACTTTGTTGGAGCAGTTTCTGCATAAGGAGCATGCACACTCCTGTATATGAAGTCCGTATAGTGTATGCCATTGTGTGCATCTTTTTTGACATATTTGTTTGTTTTTATTGTGATTTAGATTATAACACAATTTTGAATGCTGTAACACTATTTTTGACATTTTCACTTATAATGTCTCTTTGTTTCTTCACACATCTAACCATTCGGTCCGAGTACTTAAAATCTTTCAATCCTTTTTTGGTGGATTTAACATACATAAATAAAATATAAAAATAAGTAAGCAATGAATGAGGTTGTTAAATTTCATATATGCCATTTTGTGCTTCTTTGTTAAATATTTGTTTGTTTTCAATTGTGATTTAGGTTATAACACAATGTTGACTGTTTTATCCCTATTTTTGACCTTTTTACCTATTATGTCTGTTTGTTTTTTTCACGCATCGTTGTCAATAAAATGGAACTTGATGCGACTGTCATACAAGTGAGAGGTTTAGCTAGCTTTAAAAGCAGGTTTAAGCTAAGATTTTCTACATATTAAGAAAATGCCTGTACCAAGTCAAGAATATGACAGTTTGTTTTACAATTGTGTTGGGCTTTTAATTTTGGCATTTGATAAGGGACATTCCTTTTTGAATTTTCTTCGGAGTTCAGTATTTTTGTGATTTCCATTTGAACAATAATATACAGAATGAAGTTAAGAATACATGTTTATTATTTATATATACTAGTAGCAACAAATCTAATATAATTTAAAATCTAAGGCTACATATCATTTTACCATAGTATTTACTTATATTGAAATACAATTCATGGAAACTGACCGATGCCCGTTTCGTTTAAAAACCACAGAAACAAACTCTAACCTTTTAGATATTAAATGGCATATTATAAGAAAATTGTGGCTATCTATGAAAATCTGGATGATAAGTTACGATATGTTCTTGTCTTTCAGTCTTTAAGGTATGTGTGAGGTTTTTATTAATAATAAAACTGTAAAAAACATTTTCTTTTTTATTTTCAAATTTTTAAATACGATTGTTACAAATACAGATGTTAGATTATTAGCAACTTTGGTAAAAAACACAACAGCTATTTTTATAATTATAGACTCATAAAATTGAGAATGGAAACTAAAAATAAGGTATTAAATAAAGGCAACAGTAGTATACCGCTGTTCAAACTCATAAATCCATGGACAAAAACAAAATCGGGGTAACAAACTAAAACTGAGGGAAACGCATTAAATATAAGAGGAGAACAACGACACAACACTACAATGTAACACACACAGAAACGGACCAAGCATCAGACAAAATCCCACGAGAAAAACAAATATAACATCAAAACCAAATACATGAATTTGGGATAGACAAGTACCGTGACACGTCTTATCGCAATGTGAATTTACACTCAAAATTAAGAGAAAACATACGACGCAACATTAAAATGTAACACACACAGAAACGAACTATAATATAACAATGGCCATATTCCTGACTTGGTACAGGACATTTTTAAAGAAAAAAATGGCGGGTTGAACCTGGTTTTGTGGCATGTCAAACCTCCCCTTTCATAGCCATGTGAAATATAACATTAAAATGACAACTCAACACCACAGGACTACAATATAAATAAATTGGAAAATACAATTGACAAAGAAACACACGAACAACAGCCAACAAAAGGCAACAAGTTGAAAATTTTAATACGTCAGAAGTGCATTTTATTACCGTTTCTAAAAATCAATAAAACTTGATCTTTCTTTTTTGATAAACTGTCCATAATACCGACAGAGCGTTTATGAAAACATACAACTTTTGAGTGGCCGACGTCACAAACTCTTTTCATAAAAATCTTGATAAGCATTGTTTGTGGTCTTGAGGAGAAGGTGAAATATTTCAAACGTTGCATGCAATTTCTATGGCATACGGTTGTTGTATAAAATATCGATGAAATAAAGGCCAAACTTTTCTTTTATACAAAATTAACAGTTTGCACTATAGTCTGAATTCAGAATTATGTTTTTTTTTTTAAATATACGGTGAAATGTTATTTCGTTTTGATTAATGATACTACAAAAGTACATAGATAGATCATTTAAAAACTAATATTTTATAAGTAAACATTCACGCTTCATATAAAAAGCATTTTTCAAAGGAAGAATGATCGACGTCGAATTTCGGTGGTATTTACATGTACACTTTCAGTTACTATATCTCTGATTTAAATAATCGATTTGAAATATTTAAAAGAGCCCTGTTTCGGAAATTATACTCGAACGCTTTTTTTTGTTAGTTCCAATGTCTAGCAAGTGTGTCTTATCAAGGATGAACGCTATCAATGTTTTTTTCGAAATCCTGTTTGTATAACAATATCCAATGGATAAACTATATTTTGAAAAAATCATAATCTTTTCAAATTTAATTTGAATAGCCAATGAAACTTGTAAAGAATTAAAATTATCTATTTGTGTATATTTTTTTACTAGTTATGAAGACGTACTCTACCGATTGTAAACAAACCTCCAATGCCCAAGTGAAATAAAAATTTGGGCTTCTTTCTTCATTTCTGAGCTAAATAAAAAATAATTGCACTTCATTTTCTAATATCTTACTCACTTATTTAAGAAACTAGTTTATTAAACAACAACAACTTTGTCGATGAAATAAAAGACGAAAAAGGACAACGTTCTCGACTATTTCGGAGGAAAACTTAAAATAACGACGCTACCGATTGGGACACAATATCCGCTTAACGTCTTTCTAATGATAACCTTGAAAAATCTTACAAAGGAGACCAGGCTTGTAATTCTTTACTGGAGACTCGCTTTTCGTTTAAAAAGTATCAGTAGTACGCGAACAGCACTGTTTGCATACCTTTTCAATAAGGAATTTGAAGAGCATTGCAAAAAATAAAAATATTATGCAAATCTAGCTTATTTATAAATTGGTTGTAAACAATTATAAAGAAATAAGACAAAACAAAAGAGAGCTAGTCAACACAAATTTCATAAATTTGATCTGAAAATTATAATGGTTACAATGGTAGATTAAAAAAATATGCAGTTACTAACTTACTTTTATTTTAACAAGGTGTTTTTTCGATTCATTTCTAAATTAGATCAGCCGTAAATATTATACAGAATACAACACACAATGATAATAATTTATTATCAAAGGTACCAGGACTATAATTTATTACGCCAGATGCGCGTTTTGTCCACATAAGACTCATCAGTGACGCTCAGATCAAAATAGTTATAAAGCCATAGTACAAAGTTGAAGAGCATTGAGGACCCAAAAATCTAAAAAAAGTTGTGCCAAATACGGCAAAGGTAATCTATTCCTGGGATGAGAAAATCCTTAGTTTTTTGAAAAATTCAAAGTTTTGTGACCCGGATTTGGTTTTTTTTCTATCGATTTATGAGTATCGGTATACTACTGTTGCCTTTATTTGTAACTGGAAATTAATAAAAAAAAAAAAAAAATGACCATATAATTGATTTTCTTGTCAACACCGAAGTGATGACTACTGTGCTGGTGATAACATGTCTTCAATAGTTTTATTTGATAGATGAAACCCGTAAAATTAAATTTTTATACGCATGGCTCTTACTCAACGGGAGGTAACTGCTATTCTAATTCTACTTTAAATCTTTCATTTTGCAAAAATTAACAAGACAAGAAATAACTAAAGTTTTTCGTTTTATGATTCACAGTTTTGTCTGAATTAGTTCGAATTAAGTAAAAGTTTTGTGGACAGAATCGTTTGTTTGTCTTTATGAATGTCAATTGTCAGTTTCGCTTTTTTGATGATTGATTGATTGTTGAAAACCTAACGATAAGTTTCAAACATTGAATGAATTCATGCTCTTTCAGGATGAGAACATATTAGCAATTAAAACAATAAGTAGGTTCTGTAATTAAGGTCGACCTGAATGATATACAGAAAATGAAGAATGTCACTATGAAATGATGGTGTCTTATACATGTTATATAGGAGCAGAAATTATGCCTTGCAACAGGTTACCTACATACACATCAAAGATTAATCCTATGTCTTCTTAAACGTTAAGAGGACATGCTTCCCATTTTATAAACGGAAAGACAAATATATTTAACCTCCGATTTTAAATCTGACGTGTAACAGAGTATGTTTTACATTCCGTACAGGCAAACGAAGAGAACTTAAACAATAGCTGACTATGCGGTATGGGCTTTGCTCATTGTTGAAGGCCGTACGGTGACCTATAGTTGTTAATTTCTGTGTCATTTTGGTCTCTTGTGGACAGTTGTTTCGTTGGCAATCATATCACATCTTCTTCTTTTTTTATATAATTAGCTAAATATTACGTATCTTTGAAATCATTACGTAGCATTTGAATGCATTGAAACACATTTACCAATGGTTAGGTCTTTCAACCTCGTATACCAACTCATCAAATTAACCAGGCTTATAATATTGTATATAAGGCGTGTATTTAGTCTACAAAAGTCCATCAGTTATGCTGGAACAAAAAGTTTAAAGTCCAAATAAAGTACAAAGTTGATGAGCATTTCAATGTGTTGCCTTATCAATGCATGATCCGAATTTTGCAAAAGAAAAAATTAAAAAGAGGTTAATGATCTCCATTGGAAGGTTAGTCAACATGCGATTTCTCCTCCAATACATAAACTCATCAGTATGAAACGAATCTAGTGGTGGCAGCAGAAATCAGTGTAAAAGAAACGTATGTTAATTGTCTTATTTATAAAACAATGAGATATTGCGTAGAGAAATTTTCTGTTTTTTGGTCGAATAATATTTATAATATTCTGAAATTTAAAATAATAACAGTTGTAATTCTTCAATAATTATGATATCAACCATCTTTTATCTGTGGATTGGATTCAACTGTATTCCCATTTTTTTTTTACATATAAATATTGAATATACATTTCCAGGTATAAATATAAATGGAATATTTGTGTAAAACAGATTTCATTATTTACAAAGAGAAATCAATCATTTAAAAAAAAATATATGTTACAATATTCCTTTTTTTTGTCTTTATGAATATTAACTTTACTGTTTAAGTCTGGGTTTTTTTGTGATATCCATTTGACTTGGCTCTGTAATCATAAATCACGTCATTGTGCTATGATAAATTTTTGTATTGTTTTTGTTTTTCATTTCTGCTGATGTGCTTTGTCTACAGGCCTTTTTGCATTTCCTTGTTACATATGACGTGGCTCTGTACTTATATATACAGTTATTGTGTTATTGTGCTATGGTTAATTCTTGTTTTGTTGTCTTTCATTTTTTACTAATGTGCTGTGTTTATATGCCATTTTTGTGATCCTTAGTAACAAATTTGTTTGTTTTTATAGTGATAAAGATTATAACACAATGGTGACTGTTTTACCCAAATTTTTGACATTTCTACCTGTTATGCCTGTTTGTTTTGTTCACACATCGTTGTCTAAATAATGGAAATGTATGCGCCTGTCATAAAAGCAAAGGTTTATCTAGCTATAAAATCAGGTTTTAGAAAATGCCTGTGCCAACTCAGGAATATGACAGTTGTTATCCAGTAGCTTGATGATATTGAGCTTTTGATCTTGCTATTTGATTATGGACTTTCCGATTTGAATTTACCATGGCGTTTGTTATTTTTGTTATTTTCCTTTTACCATCAATCAATGAAATGGAAAAATATTCCAATAACTGTGGTTTACTTTTAAGCCGGCCATTTTGTTTTGGGCAAAAAAGTAAATTCTAAAGGTAATAAACACATAGGTGAACCATTACAATAACTGTTATTAAATAACTCTTTTTTGTGTGTTTGTTAACGCCACTTTAAAGCACATCAATTAGGCTATTTTGTGGCGGCCAGTTTTTATTAGAGGAGGAAGCCAGAGTGCCCGGAGAAAACCATCGACCTTCGATAAGAAAACTGACAATCCTAATCAATAAAGATTTGAGTCGAGTGCACCCGTGCAAGCGGGGTTCGAACTTACAACCTCAGTATTGACTGCATATAAATAACAGTAGCAACTTCCTAGACCACTCGCTCACCGAGGCTTCTATTAAATAACTAAACGTTCCGTTAACAAAGATTACTTTTAAAGGATGCTAAATTTGGCCAAAATTTTAACAATGAAACATAGAATGGTTCGTTATGAATTATCTTGCTGCATCATCTGATTAATAATTAAAATGTTTTCTATTTATGAGAACAATAACTAGAAGATTGACACTACAATCAACTTGTTTAAACGAATCTCATTGAAGGAGAAACAATGTCATGGAAGGAGAAGTGCTTCGGAAGGATAATCTATCGTTTTGCCTGGTGGTAAGAACAAACATATAGTCCAATTTGCTTATTTTTGTAGTTTATACGAATGTTGTTCAACTCTTTCAGGGAACCCACCGATGTGAACTCCACTTTTTTGCAAGCAAACAATGAGCAAGCAGGTTGACATTCGGTCAAGATTTATGTTAGAAATTGACATGCTTCATGGTATGCAGAGATTGAGACAAACAATGACCAAACAGAATATTTAGTACATATAAATCATTACTATGTTGTATCTTGTGTACTATTATTTGTCTGTTTGTGTTTTTCATTTTTAGCCATGGCGTTTTCATTTCTTTTTTCGATCTATGAGTTTGACTGTCCCTGTGGTATCTTTCGCCCCTCATTTATTACTAATTATAATAAAATATGGGCATTTCGCAATTAAACCCGTCTTTTTCAAAAGATTTAATAATAAAATTGAGAATGGAAATGGGGAATGTGTCAAAGAGACAACAACCCGACCAAATAAAAAACAACAGCAGAAGGTCACCAACAGGTCTTCAATGTAGCGAGAAATTCCCGCACCCGGAGGCGTCCTTCAGCTGGCCCCTAAACAAATATATACTAGTTCAGTGATAATGAACGCCATACTAATTTCCAAATTGTACACAAGAAACTAAAATTGAAATAATACAAGACTAACAAAGGCCAGAGGCTCCTGACTTGGGACAGGCGCAAAAATGCGGCGGGGTTAAACATGTTTGTGAGATCTCAACCCTCCCCCTATACCTCTAACCAATGTAGAAAAGTAAACGCATAACAATACGTACATTAAAATTCAGTTCAAGAGAAGTCCGAGTCTGATGTCAGAAGATGTAACCAAAGAAAATAAACAAAATGACAATAATACATAAATAACAACAGACTACTATCAGTTAACTGACATGCCAGCTCCAGACTTCAATTAATCTGACTGAAAGATTATGATTTCATCATATGTACATCAGGCACAATCCTTCTCGTTAGGGGTTTAGTATCATACCATCATAACATATATGAGAAGAACATAACCCGTGTCATGCCAACAACTGTTTTTAGAATAAATGTGTTTAGTTCCGACGCAAAGACCTTATCAGTGTACACAAGAATAAAATTGTTTACCGCTTTTAAAGTAAAGGTAATGGTGCAAACTCTAGTGTCAACAGTAGAACTATGAGTCGATCAGCGCTATACTATTTCATCAATTTGATATGTCTAAGATTAACGAAATATCATAATTGACATTAAGTAATTAACCTCGGAAATTTTGGTAAACGATTCATGACGAATTATGCAAAAACATTTGACAAATGCAAGATCAACACGCTTTGATTCATTTGTGCATTTACACATTTATGAAAATGATTGCGGTTTAAGTTTAGACGACAATAGTCACATGCATAGGCCACCCTTATTTTTTGTCCAAACTTGCATCCCGGTCATGATAACTTTTAAAATTGAAGTTTATTGTAGTCAAAAGGCGTAACTTATGTTTTCAAAAGGAAATAGACTCTTAAATGGTAGTCAAACAGGAAATTGGTTGTAAAAACTCAGATAAAGTGTCATAGTTGTGATGCTGCCAACAATATCAAAACAAACAGTACACAGATCAGATGTAAAATTCATCTTAATTTGAATATTTTGTATCATAAAATATTTTGTAGTGACAATACAAAGTCAGACTTTAAGGACACATAGTCCGTGTCAATGTATGTTCGCGTTTGTTTTTGTAATAGTTCAGTGTTTCTGTTGTTCCGTTTTGTTTCCTCTGGAAGTTGATGTGTTTTCCCCTGTGTTTGTTTGTCACCTGAATTTGTGTCGGTTGAATCGAGTTATGACTATTAAACAGCGGTATACTACTATTGTCTTTATTAAACCTTCTTGTCCTTATCCCTTAGTAAAGTCGATGCTGAGACTGTCTGAAAGGTTCAATTTCCAGACACTGTAAATTTGTTTTATTAAAAACCTCGTAACAAAACTCATTTCTAATCATATTTAAGGCAGGTGATACATAACCGTGGAATCACATTTGCAATTCAAAATAATTTGAGGGAAAATGTAACTGTACAACCTAAATCGCAAAAACGCTTTTGACAAAAAAAAGAATACCAAGCGCATTAACAACTCCATAAAAAGAATAACAGGTACATTCCCATTTCCATTGTGCGAAAAAGGATTGATTATAGTCATTGGTGATTTAAGACGAGTGTTATACTCCTTTTTTGTTTTTAGAGTCAACTCAAAATCAATTACAATGCAATCACAATATTAGTATTTGTCACTGTATTATTGAATACGCATCATAAAATTTGTGAGGTCGAAAGTTTTATACCTGAAGGTAAATTTGAAGATATATAAACATGAAACAGTCGAAATATTAAAGTCATTAACGTTACTTGAAACTATAAATTCACTTAAACTTCAAGTTTTAAATAGTTAATTTGACTGATATAGTATTCAATTAAGCACATAATAGGAAATGCATAACAAGATGAGGATTTTATAACCTGTGACTTATAAGATATTTAAGTCGAAGTAAAGAAGAACTTTCAGAGAGGTAAACGTTTAAAAAGTATCTAGATTTTCTATAGCTCATACGACTCAAGAGGTTTAACATGTTTAAGAAAACTATGAACAAAGGAAAGTGCTATATCCCATTAAAAATGATACTTATGTACTGTCTGTTCTTCCTAAGACATTTTGGTCTCCTTTTCGTTTATATGTGTTGTCGTTTTTAATTGTTTTGCACTTCAGTATTTCTGTTGTTTCTTTGTTTTCCAATAAAATTTGATGTGTTTCCCTCAGATTTAGTGTAACCCGGATTTGTTTTCTCTTATCGATTTATAACATTCGAACAGCGTTATACTACTGTTGCCTTTATTCATTATTGTTATATTCTATGCGTACACACGTCAAAAGAAACCAACTTTACTTCAATTATATTGATTTAATCCTGTTTTGTGATTCTATTAAAGAATAAAAAAAGATCATTCAACTAGTATTATCGGTCAGTCTGAACTACTTATATGGAATTTGATGCGACTGTCCTAAAAGTAAGAGGTTTAGCTAGCTATAGAATCAGGTTCAATCCACCATTTTCTACGTAAGAAAATGCTTATACAAAGTCAGGAATATGACAGTTGTTATCCATTCGTTTGATGTGTTTTAGCTTTTGATTTTGTCATTTGACCAGAGACTTTCTGTTTTGAGTTGATTTTTTTTTAACTTTATTTTATATAACAATAAAGTTATTTTCTATAGAAAAAAATGCATACTTCGATGTAAATTGTACAATTAACCAGACAAATGAAAAATAATCCTCACAATAATATGATAACAATGACATGGAAAGAGGAGTCTCGGAAATGAAATCTATCGTTCTACCTGGTGCTAAGAACAAAACAAAAAAAGTCAAATATGAAAATGTTTGTAGTTTATACTCATGTTGTTCTACTCTTTCAGGGTATTCACCGATATTGACTCCACTTTCTGTAAGGAAACAACGAGCAATCATGTTGACACTCGATCAAGTTTTGTGTTTAAAAATGGATCAGCATTACGTGTTTCCTTCACTCTCAATCGATTTATGACTTCTGAACACTAGTATACTACTGTTGTCATTATTTTTCATTAATTTGATATGTCTAAGATTAATGAATTGTCACTATTGACCATGGAAAATAACCCCAGTAATTTTTGTAAACGAATCATGATAAAATATTCTAAAATATCTGAAAAAATGCAAAATCAACACACTTTAGTACATTTCATCAGTAATGATGTCATAATTGTGCACTCATTCATTAATAAAAAATATAATTTTGACCTGTATGTTTGTCTTGCTAGTTTTCAGTTCAGACGACGATAGCCACATGCATGGGCCATCATAATTTTTTGTCAGGACTTGTATCTTGTCCATACTAAAGTTTGAATATGAAGTTTATTGTAGTCCAAGGGTGTAACTTCTGTTTTCAAAAGGAAATAGACACCAATAATGCAGTCAAACAGGATATATGGTTGGGATAAACACCAGATAAAGTGTCATAGTTTTGATGCTGTCAACAATGTCAAAACAAACAGTACATAGTTCAGTTATTAAATTCATCTTAATTTGCATATTGTGTATCGTAAAATATCGGATTTTTCTTGAAGTGATAATACAAAGTCAAACTTTAAAGACACATTGAAGACTTCTTCGCCTTATCCTTATGTAACGCCGATGCTAAGACTATCTGAAAGGTCCAATCAACATAAAAGAATTGCTAATCATAGTTTACAGATATGACATACGCGTGTTATCACATTTGCAATTCAAATTAACTTGATGGAATTATTGATAAAGCTTTTTTTACTGTCCCTCTGGTATCTTTCGCCCCTCTTTTGTTAATGGTTGCTATGTTAGTTAGCGCCAAAGTTAGAAGAACTTTAACGTTATTAAATTGTGACTGAAAAAGATACATAAACAAAAAAAAAAGTTGTATAATAAATAACATTCTGCTCTCTAAATGAAATAGATTGGATTATAACAAGGTTAGTTTACAAATTGGTTATAATCAAAATCCCCAAAACCCTTCTGACAAAAAAAAAGAATAGCAAGTGCATTCACAATTCTATTTTGTCAGAAAGGATCAATGTTCAATATAGTAACCAATGATTTGGGATCAGCGATTTTCTTCTTTGTTTTTAGAGTCAACTCAAGTTCAATTGAAATGCAATCACAATAATAGTATTTGTCACTTTACTATTAAATACGCATCATAAAATTTGTGAGGTCGAAAGTATTCTGCTCAAAGTAAATTTGAAGATATATAAACATGAAACAATCGAATCTTTTAGTCATTAATGTTACTTGAAACTATAAATTCACATGAATTTCCAGTTTTATATAGTTATTCTGACTGATATAGTATTCAAAAAAGCACATAATAGGAAATGCATTTACAAGATGATGATTTTATAACCTGTGACTAATAAGATATTTGAGTCGTAGTAAAGAGTTATTGTACGACTTTGCTACCCGCAGAGCTATAGAAAAACAGTACATTAACGGGTGTTACACGGACTCTATTTAGATGATAGACGGACTCTTTTTAGTTGTTACACAGACACTTTTTTATGAATAGAATCACTCGTGCATGATCAGTGAGTTCATGGGCACTTTAACCTTCAATTAGATTTGAACTTTTTGGTTCACCGACATATTTCCTGTCTTTTTATCAAACAAAATATTTACGTAAGCATCAATATCTTTTTTTCCAATTCCAGTAAAATACTATTCATATCAGTACACTAAGGTATTAAATATTTAACTTCAAAAAAAGGATGGTGGTATGGTTTTCTCCTTAAAAAAAAAGATATTTGGATCCCAAATTTTATGAGAAAAAAATTTACTAAAAATTTACTATGCCTATGGTCAAGCAGATTACAAATTCATGTCTTCTGCATGATTCCTGATTTTCCGAATACCGTTTATTTAATAGTGCTTATTTAAACAAAAATATTTGTGTGATGGCGTTGAAAAGTAAATAGTTAATATACTCAGAAAAGAACATACCATCCCCTTTATGAAGCAAAATAATCGGGCAATAAATGTTTTTTTTCGATATATGGACATGAATAGTATTTTGGACAATGCTGAAAGTAAAGAAATGATGCTACCGACGTCTATATTTCAATAAAAAAAAAGACAGAAAATAAGTAATTAAAAATCAAATCTTATCAAAAGATAAAATCCCTATCAACTCACCAATGTACGATTGAGATCCTATAGATACAAAATATATTCGTGTAATACACGTCCAAATAAGCAGCAAATCTAGAAGAAAATCATTCAACTTATGTCATCAATTTTGGACGGTAAGCTACGATTGGATCATATATAAACACTGTTTAATCACGATCAACACTTGCAGAGCTAGATACGAGCATGAAGTTAAAAAAAGTCAAAGTATATGCCTGAATACATATAATATCAAGACAAAATCCATTTTTTTCATAATATTTCATTCAATAATGAAGTAGGAAATAAACTCATCATAGATACCAGGACTTAATTTTATATATACGCCAGACACGCGTTTCGTTTACAAAAGACTCATCAGTGATGAAATTCATTCTTTACTTTTGATACATTTATATTGTTATTTAATTTATATATACATATATATCAGTGGCGGATCAAGCCAATTTAAAAAAGGGAGTTCCCAATCCAGGACAAAATATTTTGTTCTAACTATATGTCCCCATTAAATGCATTTAAGGTCCAAAAAGGGGTGTTCAAATCCCCGGGACCCCCACCACTGAATATTGAATTCATGTATTTGGCAACAAACGTGCGACTTTTACGAATTTTTTAACTGGGGGAATGGGGGGACGGAATTGCACTCTGAATTTTTTCATCAAAATAAAGATCACAGCCTGTTTATTTTAAGTTAAATTAGGCCCGCCTCCCCGCTTTTCGCTTCATCCATAAAAGTCAAACGTTAGCTTACTTACCACTAAGATATTTCTTTAATATATTACTTTTTTTTACAAAATTGCATTTTAAAAATTCTTAAATGTGTACAACATTCATCTTTTACTTGAAATGGTTCTTTTTTTTATCAAATTATTAGATTCCTGATTTTTTTATTGCTATCTAACTTTCTCAAATATTTAGTCTTGCAAAATGTATTATTACTTTGTTGACACGTCGTAGAAGTCAGATACAAAACAAAAGTAACAAAAACAACAGGCCGGAAACAACCTGCCGTTAAGTTTTTTTCTGCACTTGTAGTCAGGTCAAGGTCCTCGGCTTTCGCCTCGGACCTTGACCCGACTACTCGCACAGAATGCTATGATGTTTTCTGTATAGACAAAAGTGTGTTTAAATCTTATTATACATATACACTAAGCGCATAATTAGAAATGTACAAATAAATGGTTTTTACAATTTCTGCTTCCATGTAAATCCACATGTATGCAAATACGATGTAGATTCGTGTTAAAATTAATGAAAATGAGGGAAAAAATTAGGGAATGATTTTGGCACTTACCTATGAAACTTTTAAGTTATTTCGCAACGTTAACGCTCGGAATTAGAAATGTATCGCATAAAATTGAGTATAGAGGTAGAGATTAGCTTTAACATTTAGTTTTTTTCTAGTCTGTTGTATTATTCGCATAAAATTATATAGTTATATAACTACAATGTATTGATTAAACGGTAAATAGAAGCTAACAAATACATTTTTTTGGTTAAGAAAAATAAGGAGAAGACTCATTTTGTTCTGGTCAAAATATGGTCCTCCACCTGCTTAATCCCAGGATCGCTTCATTCTAACACATTATGTTCTGGATGCACGCCTGAATAAACATGGTTTATTTGTATGTCCATATGCGATATATATATATAAAAGCTAGTTTAAAAGTTGAAACATTTTTCCATTCTTATTTTCCAAGTTACAGTGTGAGATCTATTTTTAATTTCTCAGACTGCAATAGAGGGTGTGGATATTGGAAATATTTGTCTTATTATCATTGGAACACTTAAAGGAATTACTATGTGTGTTTCAAAAAAGGTTTAGTATGGGATAACCTATGTTTAAGAGGTATTTCACCTCTGCATAATTTGAAGAGCATACGATAATCATTTGAAACAAAAAGTAACGTATGTCTGTCAAAAAAAAAAGACATGTCCAAGAAACCGACATTATAGGTAAATGTTAAAAATTTCAACCCCATTTATTCATAAATTTAGCACATAAGGGATAATTTTTATTAGATATAAAGTTCCACTGATTGAAAAAAAAATCTATGCAAATTGTCGTAAAAAGATCACTAACCGTGGGATCAAAGCTGTATCATTTGTCCTTACAGAGAAGTGCATAGCACTCATTTCACATCCCACAAAACTATAATGGTGTGTCAAAAATATCATTTCAACTACATTGTCAGTCTAGTCTGATTTGTATAAATAACAGTTTGTTCTAAGAAAAGGAGAAGATTTAAAGAAAGAATTACAATCAGGTCGTTTGTTTTCTCATTTGAATTGTTTCACATTTTGTATATTGAAGCCTTTCATAGCTGACTTTACGGTATTGATTTTAATCATTGTCGAAACCTCACGGCGACAGTTATTAAAATCTACGTACATTTTTCCAAGGTGGATAGTTGTCTCATTGTCATTCATATTACATCTTCTTGTTTTGATATAGTCAAAAATTAATGTAAGTGCATATACCGATACTCGTCTGACATTTATAAATGTAGAGCAACGTGTTATCCAATTATCATTAGAGAGTTGCATCCTAACCCAATTTTTTTCTCAGTTATGTGTCATTTACTAGTATGCAAGTGTAAATATTGGCAATTGTAGTATACCTCAAAACTCTGATTACCATTTGATGAAAAATGCAAGATTTGCTTCCCTTTGACTTAAAAGTGTGCATACACCACATAAATATAAGATGTCATTTATGAATAGAACTTTTATTAACTACGAAATTGTTTCTGATAATAACATTAATGGTAACACTTTTTTTTTTAACAGATTGACAAAAATAATGTATCTTAATCTATTTCTTATCAGAAAAATTGAAACATAGACTTTGTCAGTTGAAAATAAATTTCTAGAAACTACGAATTAAGTTTCAGAAGTTGATAGTTTCTATCCATTCGCTTTTGATTTTGCCATTTGATTACGGATTTTCCATTTTGAATTTTCCTCGGAGTTAAGTACTTTTGTTATTTTGCTTTTTATAATGCAAAACAATTTAAGGTAACTGAAAAAAAGGTTAGGCTAATATTCGCGGTATTGATTTTTCATGAATTTTCTAAAATTTAAATTAAATATAATGAGATAATTGTCGAAACCAATTAATTTCAGAATTGATAAGAATGACAAATGTTGCTTCTTTTTGTTCAGAACGTCTTTAGTAAGCCATAACATATATAAAAGGATAGGTAGCATCTGTTGTCAATTATTATAGTATTTCTGTAACAAGTGTTCATTAATAACACGTCTGTGATGATTAGCATTCTAAATTATTATTAGAGATTAACAGTTCGTAACAATGTTATTGGTTATAGGTACCATACTTAATAAAGGCAACAGAAGTATACCGCTGTTTTCAATAGTCAAAAATTTATTAGAAAATGCCTGTACCAAGTCAGGAATATGACAGTTGTTATCCAATCGTTTGATGTATTTGGGCTTTTGATTATGTATAGATTTCCTCTTTATTTTTCTGTCATTATATCTATGATAAAATATGTACACAGGCTTAACAAATTGGACAAAGGGTTACTTTATGATGCTTATGCTTGTAATAAAATTTTAGATGCAGAAAACATTAATTGTTGGTATTCATCTATGAGATATGTACTTCAATCACTTGATATACAAAGCTTAGATACAAAGCTCAATAATTAAATTAATTAAATTTGTAAAATGTAAACTTTGTAATAGTTTTAAAACATTTTGGTTGGTCAAAAGATCTGAATCCTTATCACAAGGTAATAGTAAATTAGAAAATTATTTCAACCTGAAGACTGACTTTGTAAAGGAGGCTTATTTATCAATTAAAGATTTTAGTATAAGAAGAGCTATATGTAAAATGAGAATAAGTGCTCATGATCCTAGAATTGAGAAAGATAGATATAGTAAAAAATACAAAGAGAGAACTCAACGTCTATGTCATCACTGCTTATCACATGGATCAAATTCTATTGAAGATGAGACCCATTTTACAGTAAATTGTCCATTATACATGTTATATAATGAACAGAGGAAATTATTATGTAATAAAGTTTTGTACTAATTTTAAAGAACTACCTAATGATAAGAAATATTTCTGGCAGTTCACAAATGAGCATTTACCAACTCTCATATGCCTAGGAAATTACATTATTAAAGGTTTAGAAATAAGATCCAGATGTAAACAAAACATATGAAATAATATAATATTTTATTGTTATAAGATTTAATATAATAGTTATATAAAACACATGTTGTGTTAGGCTCTGATCCTGTCCATAACGTTATAGTATGGTATTAGTTTTCTGTTTTGCTTTTTCCAATCATATTGTGTTGTAAAATGATGCCCTTTATGGGTTCTTGATTAGATAATAAAATTCTTATCTTATCTAATCTTATCTTATCTTATAACACTGGACACTTTTAATTTGCAAAACACACATTTGCAAATCCGCCGCCGCCTCAAACAAGAGCTACAATATCATGTATATAACCAAAATGTGCAGAATTACATGGGATTCAATAATTTCATTGGTTTTCTACAGTTACTTTCATATTTATTTTGCAATTTGAATTATAAAAACATGGGATTTTCAATATCCCATGGGACAGGGCAAAATCCCATGGGATTTACCATTATCCCATGGGATTTTGGTTAAATCCCATGGGATTTTTTTTTGTCCCATGGGATTATTGTAGTCCCATGGGATATTTGTTGTCCCATGGGACAAAAAAAATCCCATGGGATTTTTATTATCCCATGGGATTTTTAATATCCCATGGGACAAATTAAAATCCTATGGGATTCTAATTGTAAATATATAGATATAAATAAACAGTAATGTGTATGTTACAATGTATTCTATTTGGTAGTAAATTATTATAAGATGAATCTTTTTAATTGAATATCTTTTTTTCTTGGGAAATGTTAATTTAGCATATTGTTCTTTAACTGTTCAAAACTAAACTTTTAAACAACAAAGCAGATAATGTAAGTATCAATATATGTTTATTCATGAATTATAGAATACTTTCTTGAAACACAATTATTTGCCATTTGAAATCAATAAAAACTCTATTGTTAAAGATAGATATTCTTAACATACTAGTAGCTATTTAAGTAAATCTATTTTTTTCACAATATCCCTCAACACAAAACATTAATAGTTTCTTATCATCCAGCATTGTTTGATGGTATAGTCCACTTTTTGGACATTCAGCACAGAACTTTGACATTATTGTGGTTTCAATATTTTTTTGAATTTAAAAGAACTTCAAATCATTGACTGAGTGATGAAAATAATAACTGATCCAACTTTTTTCTTTGAATTTATTCTGGTCTTGTTTCTATGTTTTCTCCATTTATTTTAGGTGGTGAATTTCAATCCTTCTGAAAAAGAACCAATAAAATCTAAAGTAATGGATTATACAAAATTGTTTTCATACATGTAGCAGTAATATGATTTTCAATAAAAATAGCTATGCGGTATGGATTTTACTGATTGTTAAAGGTTGTCCAGTGTCATCAGTTGCTAACGGCCTACATCCTTTGGTCTCTGATGGAGGGTTGTCAAATTAGCAATATACCACATCTTCCTATTCTAATACCATATAACAATCAATTAATTTATTCTTCTTTATAAAATTTGGGTATTTTCCCAAGTTATATACATAATATATATATATACTGTAAATTCGGAATTAATGTAAGTTTTTTTTTATTGCGAAAAATGCAACGGAGTTGTAAACGCAATAATTTAAACTCGTATTATGAAATATTTTATATGGATTAAACAGGATTTTTCAAAATCGTAAAATTTAAAATCGCATTTAAGTCTAAAATGACAGAATCGCAATAATAAATGCACGCAATAATTTATGAATTTTACAGTATAAAGATCAATGTTAAAAGTTAAAACTTTAGACAACTATAATAACATTCCATTATTCACAAGAATTTGCAATATATTATACAAAATGCAGACAACAGAAACAATATTTCTTTAAGCTTTTGAAGTTCAGACAGATTTCAATTTGTGTTTTATTTTAATGAAAAAATACCTTGAACATATTGGAAATTATAACATTGATACAAACAAAATATGTATGTTTTATCCTTTATTTTTGTGTTGTTGGCTTGCTGTCTCATTTTAATATACATTTAAACATACATCAATAATCTTCTTCTTTATTAAAAGTAAAAATGGGATATTTTTGATTTTGATATCCCAAAACATTATAGTTCTATCACATAACTTATTACCAAGTTCAAAAACACCAATGTGTTTGATATTAATTTTAAGACATGTATAAATGTTCCAGACCATATCAGTATTCGGATCTTACTTTTATGGTCCAGAACTTACAGTCCCACCATATGTGTACAGTCAGACCATTTAAGTATACTTGTACTGTCTGGTACCAGCTCAACCAAACCTGTGTTTTTATTTTAACTGCAATTAAACTTTTTGTATTAATCTATTAAAGATTTCAGTTATGTTGATCTGTACTGTACATTTGTTTGTAATAAACTTGACCAACTTCTTAAAATTGGGCAGACTGTATGCGTACAGTCCAAATACTTGTTTGTTCTGGAACATAAACATGATTAACAAGCATTTGGCAGGATGTCATGCTAAAATCCCATTAATATTAGTACTAAATTTTGAGTATATACATGTAAATCCACAAGTTACTTACTGAAATTCATGGTGAACACTCACCAAAAACTTACAATTTAGAGGAAAGACTGGAAAGATGAATGCACTAACACTATCAAAACAGAGCATAAAACTTACCGAAAAACAAGATGTTTTACATTTATCCAGGAGCAGGATAATTGAAAAGTTGTTTTTTTCTTTCTCTGCTGTCCATCATATAACCTTTGAATTCATTCATGCAAAATATGAAAATCTGCAAAGGTAAGACCTAGAACCTCAACTTATCCACATTTTGAATTTTGAACTGCATACTTGTCCTTTTCATCTTGCTGACAACCTAAACATAAAAAAATGATAAAAACATAATTCTAGATTGAATTTGTGTTTTTATTTTTGTTGGTACATGTACAAACAATTTTCCCAACTTTAAAACGAAAACATCATCACCAAAGAGGAGGTCATACTAACCTCCGAAATATTTAAACAAACCGAAATTATTACTTGATTAAGATCTTGTCGTAAATTAATGGCATAGATACTCTTATTTTTGAAAACTTGATGTCTATTGCATACTTATATTCCTTTGTACGAGAGTATGCATATTAAGATTGACTCCATGGACTTTAATGTAAGCATGATTAATTTTACAGTCACTGACAGTTTTTCAGCTCTATGTGTACATTTTGAGAGAATCTTGCAATACTGTATATTCTGATATTCAGAACTTATTGTGAGGTTTTTATTAATACAACTGAAAGCTGTATCTCGTTTTCATTTCTGATACATATTTATGAGCTGAAGACCAGTGCCGAATTTTTCTCACTGCATTGAAGACCCATAGGTGACCTTCGGCCGTTGTCTGCTCTTTGATTGGGTTGTTGTCTCTTTGTCAAATTCCCAGTTTCCACTTCCCATTTTATCAATGTTTATATCATGTATGCTGATTTTTCTTAAATTACAATATTCAATCATGCAATTTTGTCTATTATTGAAAATACGATAAGCAAAAATAAATGCACAAAAAATTTAACATTGTTATATATATGTAAAAGACTTTTTTTTAAATTCAAAACAGTTGCCTACACTGTTAATTTCCTTGTTTGATTTCATATTTTTAAAGCCTTTATAGCTAGCTAGATGGTATGCCGGGGCGGATCCAGCCATTTTAAAAAGGGGGGTTCCCAACCCAAGACAAAGGGGATGATCCTATATTCATTTGATTTGTTTTATTGTCTCATACAAGAATATATATGGTTTGATGGTGGGGATCAGGGATCCTGAAATTTTTTCACCTAACCACTGGATGACAGGGGATCTCAACCATTTAAAAGTTTCTCAAACATGTGGGGGTGGGGGTGAACCCCATGGACTCTCCCTATATTTCCTTTGATTTGTTTTATTGTTCTATACAAGAATATATAAATATGGTTTAGGGGTGGGGATCTTGACCGTTTACAAGTTTTCAAACTAGAGGGGGTGGGACTTCACTTTTATTTTATTTCATTATTAATTTTATTGTCCCCGACAAGAATATATATGGTTTAGGGGTGGGGATCTGGATCGTTCACAAGATAATAGCACATTCTCAAATTGAACAGAGTGGGGTAACCCCCAAAGACCTCCTTTTAATTTCATTTGATTTGTTTTATCGTCCCATTCAAGAAAATATATGGTTTAGGGATGGGGATCTGGACCGTTTACAAGATAATAGCATATTCTCAAATTGAAAGGGGTGGGGATTACCTCCCATGGACTCACCCTCCCTTCTTTCTTCCCCCCGAAATACCTTTTAATAAGCCCCAATGCACAGATAGTTCACAGTATTTTCCCTTGATTTACACTAAAGAATATACACTATACAGGTGTAAATTTTTTTTTAAAAGATAATACAACTAAGACCACCATGACCACAGTGGTGGATCCAGAATTTTTCATAAGTGGGGCCCACCGACTGCCTAAGAGGGGCCTGCTCCTGCCATGACTCAGTGATTCCATATATAATCAACCAATTCTTTTCCCAAACAGGGGGCCCTGAACTCCTGATTCCCCCTTTTTTCCCCTCATTTCAATCACCCTGATATAAATTTAGTTTTATCACTTACAATAGGAATGGTTTAAATTCCCCAATAATTCTTATATACCATTAATATCAACATATTTCGTTTTTGATAATTGAAAGGCAAAAGTTTTCTATGGGTAGAAATGGATAGTGGGAAGCTTTCAGATTCACACCATGCCGGTGGCTGTGTTCAAAGTGCTGGGTTTTTATGACCCTCGTTGTTTGCGGACTAACTATTTAGGCCAGTGGTGGATAATAGTGTGCGTGCATTAATCTTCTATACCTTCTTAATCAATATATTCAAATACTGACGGCAAGTGTTGTAATGATGTATCAATGTCTTTTTGAAATCACCGTGCTATTTACATGTGGGATCGAGAATGCAGGGGAAGGAAACTTGTCAATTATGTTTATTTCTAAGCCAAAATAAAATGAGCCGCCTGGGTAATAACAGTGCACGTAAGGCTCGTCTCGGAGGGGTGTCTTTTTTTCTGTCTTCTTTTTATGCCCCACCTACGATAGTAGAGGGGCATTATGTTTTCTGGTCTGTGCCTCCGTTCGTTCGTCCGTTCGTTCGTCCTGTTTCAGGTTAAAGTTTTTGGTCGAGGTAGTTTTTGATGAAGTTGAAGTCCAATCAACCTGAAACTTAGTATATATGTTCCTTATGGTATGATCTTTCTAATTTTAATGTCAAATTAGAGTTCTTACCCCAATTTCACGGTCCACTGAACATAGAAAATGATAGTGCGAGTGGGGCATCCGTGTACTGGGGACACATTCTTGTTTTAGTTATATTTTTAATAACTTACACTTTTTTCCATTATTCTCTTTCTTTCACTATTCTTTATTCCTTTTTTTTTCTTTGTCCTTTGTTCTCTATTCTGTTGATTCACATCCATACCCTCTTATGTGTATGTGGACTTACTGTAGTTTATTTTTTAGTTCTGGCAGAGATATTAGATACAATATATATGTCTCTGGTTCTGGTATTATGCGATAAGTCAATTTCTTTTTCATGCAGTGTCATGAAATATAATGGTTTTATGCATATCAGCCAAGATTGTGCGCAACATTTTAATAAACAATTCAACACTATATACACGTTATGTGAATTCAGAGGCGGATTTAGGGGGGGGGGGCAGGGGGCCCGGGCCCCCCCTTTTTGGGAAAAAATTTGGTTGCTTATATAGGGAATCACTGAAGCGTGACTGGAGCGGGCCCCCTCTTAGGTCAGTCAGTGGGCCCCCACTTATGAAAATTTCTGGATCCGCCACTGGAATTTTATTAAAATCGATGAAGAACATGAATTTGGCAGCTAGTGCCCCTTAAACAGGTAAAGTTCAATTAACAAATTCTGATCTACTGGCATTCAACACCAAATTACTTACTTGCTGTATATTGATAAATGTGATTGATAAATGTGATTGTATATTGTCAATACCTCAACATCGAGAATACGTCATGTGAGGTGTTGGTCGCTACGTTTGATACGGGGTCAAAGGTTGCGGCTTCGAGACAGAGAAAAACATCCAGGTAAAAAGTGTAGAATTTTTTTTTTTGAAAATTTGAGTTGTAAATTTTCCTAAAAAGTACTTATTTCCGTTCATCTATTATGGGTATAAACTAAACTGAACAAGAAAAGTATTAGTAAACAGACAGAAAGTCCGACGTTGAATTAATTATTTTACAATTAATTGTTTAAATATATGAGAGAATGTTTTAGGCGAATTTTCTTTAATTACAGATAAATGTATTTTAGGTTCAGGAAATGATTTATTCTTCGGGTACGTCTAAACAACCGCTCAGGACCTCCTGAGTGCACTCAGGACATACAAAGTGCACTCAGGACATACAAAGTGCACTCAGGACATACAAAGTGCACTCAGGACATACAAAGTGCACTCAGGACATACAAAATGCACTCAGGACCCATTACCGTAATCATATCTGCACACATGATGGATGTTTATATTCGTTATACGCTTCTTATTTTAGAGTTAAATTTTGGTAGAAGTTGAAATCGCAGGGGCGGATCCAGCCATTTTAAAAGGGGGGGGGGGGGTCCTAACCCAGGGCAAAAAAAGGGGGGGTTCAACTACATGTCCCCATTCAAATGCATTGATCGGCCAAAAAAAGGGGGGGTTCCACCCCCCTCCCCCCTCTGGATCCGCGCCTGAATCGAACTTAGATAGATCTATGTTAATTCTTATAAAATAATGAGGGCACGTGTCACTGATTACACAACTACTGAGCCATGAATTATCCAATCAACAAAATTGATTGGATTATCTTTATTGTTTTTTAGGAATTGTATTGTTTAGTTCAGTTTTACCTTTAACATGAATTTGCATATAGAAAAAATAAAACATATATCTCATTCGATGTGCTTTTTCAGTTTATTTTTCATGATGACGGGTAAATTAATTTGTTGTGTTTTGCAGTTCACGAATAAAGAAAATTATTTTATAGTTGCGTTTTTTTTTCTGTAACAAGTTCGATTTTTGTTTTTCAGTGTGATTCTTTTCTCTATCTCTCTCTCTAAGTTTTTAAACAAACACAATGTTGACTGAATATCAAATTTTATTACATTTGTATATCTTTATTCTCAACAAACCATTATACAAGAGAAGACAATTATGTACAATATTCAGTTTAACCTTATCGGAAATCTGTGCACGAAGACTTAGTCGTGGTTTGAACGGATTTCGTGTCAATAAACTGTCTTCGAAATAGTCTTTCTTTGTTAATGTTTGTGTCATTTTGGTCTTTTGTGGATAGTTGTCTCATTAGCAATCATACCACATCTTCTTTTTTAAAATTTCTCGCTACTACAATCTAACTTACATATTTTTTAGAAATAATTATACCCAAAATATCATAATTTTCAAAAAACGGAGACGAAAACGGAGACAAGTTCATTTTCAGAATTTATTTCGCATTGAAATTCGTTTCAGGCTTGTGAAACTGGACAAAACGACTTTAATTAGAGAAAAAAAACTTAATAAAAACGGATTTCTTAAAATATTCGTATAACTCAAAAATGAAATTCCTGGACAAGTTCGATAAAAATGAGAAATAACATCTAACTACATGTATATGAGTTTGATTGTTTGAAAAGTACGGCTTTTACCGTTTAGAACGGATTCCATATACAAAACTTTTATAATTAATATAAATTCTTTTAAAGTATGAACATTTATAATTATTTCCCTTTTCAAACTCGTGCAAAGAATTAATTACTGGTCCAGGACATGATAATAAAATTAAGAATAAAACTTAAAAATTTATGGAACGAAATTTTAATAAAAGACGAAAATCTTAAAACATCGTGATATTCATTCTAGACGTCACAATATTACTTCCCGCATGGTCACACTGTACTAACAACACAATGTATAAAACAACAATAAAGATAATCCAATTAATTTTGTTGATTGGATAATTCATGGCTCAGTAGTTGTGTAATCAGTGACACGTGCCCTTATTATTTTCTAAGAATTACAAATTCTACCAAATTTAACTCTAAAATAAGAAGCGTATAAAGAATATATGCATCCATCCTGTGTGCGATGACTATAAAGGGTCCTGAGTGCACTTCGTATGTCATGAGTGCAATCAGGAGGTCCTTCAAGCGGTGTTTAGACGTACCGTTATTCTTCTGGAAGCTTCAATTTTTTCTTATCAATAACTTTTACACAAGGAGACATTTTTTTTTTTTGACAGCATGAACCCCAGTTAATGAGCAAACACAAATTAAGAACGAAAATCGTTTACAATTAAATTTTATAGAAGGAAAAAAGGGGGGGGGGTAATAAACAAATTTTATTTACGCTCACATACTTTTAAACAGATTTGCATATGTAAGCTCTCTATAGTTAATGTTAAATTATTTCAGGAGTTTTGAAAAAAAGAATATTATATACAGTTTAATTTCGACTAAAATAGTGATTCTTTTTATAGATTTGGTACCTCAGTTTCGACTGAACATTTCATTTTGAATTGTTAGATGGCAAACTCTTTAGGCGAATATTGTATCTGTTCTTTATTTAATTATGGTGATATTGGCGATAATATTCATTATAACAAGGCCTTGTACAAATCCTTGATTATAGAATGTTTGGTAATATAAAAAGACGAAAGTAGACAAACCCTTATCATGCAGGGTTTCACAAGTTGATCTCCAAGCGGCCCACATTTAACATATAATAAGATCTATATTTTTCAACGTTTTCAAAATGAAATTTAACTTAAATTGAAAATTTCCCAACTGTGAAAATTTGTTGTTTCTAAACGTCTTTAATTATTATTTCGGAAAAAAAAATTATTTAGCATATTCATATATTTTCATAATTTTTTCCGAGGAAACCTTTTTTTTTTGCAAAGTTTACTTTTATATGTTTTTAACCATCACCAGCGACTTATTCTCTGCCATCACCAATTAGTCCTAATTATTAAAGATCAATTGTCCAAATTCAAATGATGATTGGTATATCGTATTGAATATGACCATCGGTCATCCGTGACGTATCCCAAATAACGACGCATGCCGATAGATAGATCATAGTTTATTAATTAGCGTCTCGCAATTTAAATTTCATCAAGGGGACTTAATTAAACCAGTTACTATACAAATCTTGAAAAAACGATGTACATGTACTTTTTAATATTTTTAAAACAAATTACGAAAACGTTTAGTGTAAAAATCACCGAATATAAATGTTTCTTTCTTGCAGGTTTTGGCATTTGTAAATAACATTAACGTTTTGGAATTCTAATGCAAAAGACAGTCGATTCAAACTGAAATAACTTCTTTAAAGATGGTTTGATTTTTTCAGAGACACATGTATTATATATGTCTCAATACATGTATTATATGTCTCTGATTTTATCAAAACAAAAATTACAAAATTATAAAATATGTTAGTTATCGAATGTATACCCTGAACTCTTACTATTATATATACATGTCCTAAGTTACTTAATGTCCTGTGTGCAACCAGGAGATCCTGAACGGTTTTTAAACGTACCATTATTTTATATGCATATATTCAAAGCTGTTCTTAATTATATGCATACTAGGTATCAGTGGCGGATCCAGGGGGAGGGTTTCGGGGGTTGGAACCACCCCTTTTTTTTGAACGATCAATGTATTTGAATGGGGACATATGGTTGGAACCACCCCCTCCCCCTTTTGTCCTGGGTTGAGACCCCCTTCTTTTCAAATGGCTGGCTCCGCCGCAGAGGTATATTTATATATATGTGTGTGTACCAGCCCCCTCCTAAATCTTGGGAAACAAATGGTAGATTATATAGGGAATCACGGAAGCATGACTGGACGTGACCCCTCTAAGGCAGTCAATGAGTCCCCACTTATGAAAATTTCTGGATCAACCATTGCTTAGTTCTAGTTATCTTAGGTCCTAGCGTGAAATAATGCCAATAGGTCTTTTAAAACACATCTTTATTCATACATGTATATATACGTTTTCTCACGGATTTGTTCATGCAATATTGGAATTATGTTTACTCAATGCGCAATTACTGAAGTTTATATTTGCTACTTTTCTTCTTAATTTCATATAATTTTTTTTTCTTTTTTTTTCTTCGAAAAATTAGTGGTGTTGAAATAGGGAATGGACACAGATACCTTATCACATTTAACCAAAGAAATGTTGTATAATGTCATCAATCTGTATTACACGTAGACAGGATGTTCTCTAGAAAACTATACGTTATACACACCTGAGAATACACGCACTGTCGTAATGGACAATTACTGTATGTTATAGTTACCTGTAATCAGCTTTGCAACACCATGTCATGACAGTTCTAAAAGATTTTCTTCAAATCAAATTGGAATATTCATTTTTTCTGTAAAATTTAAAACTTTAAAAAGTAGACTTTGACAAAATTATGAAATAGAAACAATTGAACAATTTAAAATCGTATTTTAACAAAGATTTAGATATAATTTTACAACGATCCTTAAAAAATAACCAAACAAACGTTGAATCAAACGATATGAACCTACGCAGTTTTATATTAAAATACTGACACACACCAGTTTGCCATCTCAGTATGCAAGGCAAGGGTGCTTGGTGAGGTGCTGGAACTTGATGTACATGTATCATTAAGTTAATACAGTTCTGTTAGTATTGACTGCCTTTTTACAGAGACTTTCTATTCTTACTGTTATCAGTTAGTATAGACGGTTCCTGGCTTAGAATGATTCTCTGCTCAGCAAATGGTGCGTAATTAGCATTTGAATCAAATTTCTTGTAGAAGTAAAAAACACAAATTAATGTATTTGACAACTTTATTCAGGAGCACAGTCTATATTATCCGGCGTAAATAACTTCGAGATTTATGTGGAAGTTTACTCTGCTGCTCGATCTATGCTAATCGATGTTCCAGTATATTTCATATTTATATTTATTCGTGAGGCCTCGTCATCGTTTATATTCACTAAAAGCACAGTCGCCTAAATATTTTATATGGCGAAAAAATTGCGAAAATTGGGGGAAATAATATATTTTTAGTAGCATTATTATTTTAGAATCTTAAGAGGTTGCTTGCAAATTTAACTCTAAAATGAGAAGTGTATGACGATCTATAACGAATATATACATCCATCATGTGTGCAGATACGACGGCGACTATATAGGGTCTGCCATGAGTGCACTTTGTATGCCCTGCATGTGTGCACCCAGGAGGTCCTCCTGAGCGGTGTTTAGACGTACCGGGAAAATCTTATCTGATTCAGGATCAATTCATCGGTTACACTCCCCTGTCACCAGTGATTCTTTTTTGCTGACATTCTGAAAAAGTATTGTGTACATGGTGTAGTCCCTGTGTAAGTGTTGACTCTCAACTTGCACATGTGATTTTTTAACACTCCCTGGACTTCTGCAAAAACAGAAAGTCACAGGACATTCCGACAAAAAGTCACAGGACAAAAAGTCAAACACATGTCAAACTCAGGCATAAAGTAACAAAGTTAATAGGACAAAAAGTCACAAACAATTTGTTGACAATTGATGATCATTGATTGAATATAAATGAAAAAAGATTTTGAAATATCTTCTTTTTATTACATATATTCATTTTTAATTTTAGGAAATTGTTCATAATATAAAAAAGAAGATGTGGTATGATTGCCAATGAGACAACTGTCCACAAGAGACCAAAATGACACAGACATTAACAACTAGAGGTCTTTACGGCTTTCAACCATAAGCCAATATAAAGAAGGTATGGTATGATTGCCAATGAGACAACTGTCCACAAGAGACCAAAATGACACAGACATTAACAACTATAGGTCACCAAACAGCCTTCAACAATGAGCAAAGCCCGAGGTAAAGCCCATACCGCATAGTCAGCTGTAAAAGGCAATCATACTATATCTTTTTTTTTATATTTACATGTTAAAAAATGCGTGCAAATGTAATCAAAAGCTGCACACAAACGTAATGATTTTTGTGCGCAAATGTAATGGTAATGTGTGCAAACCTAATGCACTGATTTATTTGTTTTTAATAAATTTTAATTTAAAGTTGCTACATCATGTTCATGTATAAAACTTCAAGAAAAATACAAAAAGAGTGTTTTCTTGTTCAAAGAAAAATAATCTCAAAACTAAATTGTGACTTTTTGTCCTGTGACAGTGTGTGACTTTTTGACTGTGACTTTCTGTCCTGCATTCAGATTGAATAGGGGAGTTTGGTTGACCCCGCCTCCCTCTATCTGAGACTACTATCTCAGTGATGAGCTTTATGTTTCATGTACAAATGTATTGTGCTTGTCATATATATGTATGTCCGATAAAAGCTCTACAGACCTTTAATATGTTGTATTGTTATATGTATAACCGACAATAAATAAATAGCCCCATACAAGTAAGAATTAGGTTACTTCTTTTTGTTTTGACACCTTGCATGGGTTTTTATAGCCCAGTATTAAAATTATGCCCCCACTTTAAAAAAGGGGGGGGTATACTGTTTTACCCCTGTCTGTCCATCCATCCTTGCGTCAGTCAGTCCGTCCGATGAATATTTTACGTCCCATTTTCCTTAGGAACTACAATAGAAGGATTTCTGAAATTTGGTTTCAGGGTTAAATAAGTCAGCTATACCATGTATACCGTGTGATGCATTTTCAGATTCATCACTCGACAACTTCCTGTTTTCCCAACACTTGTATGATTTTACACATGATAGCCAAGTTGAAAGTAGAAAACTAACAACCTAATTTATGTACAAAAAAATTGAAAAACAGATATGTTACACATAAACAAACGACAATCACTGAATTATCGGATCCTGACTTGGAACAGGCACAACCATAACAAATTGGCAGGGTATAAGGAACTTTGAAAATATTTAGTTTTTGTGGTTTGGTCAATTTTCCGGATACTGTAAGCAATAAGGCCCCTTTATTTAGTGAATGAAATAATTGTAAGATGCACTTAGCTGTCTGTCATATTTTATATGAACTTGACCTCATTTTCATGCATGGTTCATTGGTCAATGAAACACTGCATTGTTTTGTCAGTTTATCATATGTTTAAAGTTACAGGTAGATTATATTTGGTAGATATGAAACAATTGTAAGGTGTGCATGTCTGAATGGCAGATTCATATATAAACCATGACCGCATTTTATTGTTCTTTGGTCAATGATAAGTTTTCTTGGTTTTGTCATTTTATCAGGCCACATTTAAAAGAATGTCTGTTTCCCCTCCCTGGGTCTACCCTTTGTAAACAGACCAGGAAGGCAGGTTTTTTTTAGCTCACCTGACCTGAAAGGTCAAGTGAGCTTTTCTCATCACTTGGCGTTCGTCGTCTGTCGTCCTGCGTCCGTCGTCTGTAAACTTTTACAAAAATCTTCTCCTCTGAAACTACTTGGCCAAATTCTACCAAACTTGGCCACAATCATCCTTGGGGTATATAGTTTAAAAAAATATGTGTGGCGTGACCTGTCAAACCAACCAATATGGCCGCCATGGCTAAAAATAGAACATAGGGGTAAAATGCAGTTTTTGGCTTATAACTCAAAAACCAAAGCATTTAGAGCAAATCTGACATGGGGTAAAATTGTTGATCAGGTCAAGATCTATCTGCCCTGAAATTTTCAGACGAATCGGACAACCTGTTGATGGGTTGCTGCCTGTGAAATGGTTATTTTAAGGAAATTTTGCAGTTTTTGGTTATTATCTTGAATACTATTATAGATAGAGATAAACTGTAGAAGCAATAATGTTCAGCAAAGTAAGACCTACAAATAAGTCAACATGATCAAAATTGTCAGTCGACCCCTTAAGGAGTTATTGCCCTTTATAGTCAATTTTTAACAACTTTTCATAATTTTTTGTAACTTTTTTAAAAATCTTCTTCTCTTAAACTACTTTGCCAAATTTAACCAAACTTGGCCACAATTATCATTGTGGTTTGTAGTTTTAAAAATGTGTCCGATGACTCAGCCTACCAAACAAAATGGCCGACATGGCTAAAATTAGAACATAGTGGTAAAATGCAGGTTTTGCTTTATGTCTTTGAAACTAAGAAATTTAGGGCAAATCTTTCAAGATTTAAATGTCCATCAGAATAAGATATATCCCCTCACAAATTTTCAGTAGAATTGGACAACCTGTTGTTGGGTTGCTGCCCTAAAATTGGTGATTTTAAGGTAATTTTGCAGTTTTTGGTTATTATCTTGAATACTATTATAGATAGAGATAAACTGTAGACAGCAATAATGTTCAGCAAAGTAAGATCTACAAATAAGTCAGCATGATCAAAATTGTTAGAGGACCCCTTAAGGAGTTATTGCCCTTTATAGTCAATATTGAACAACTTTTCGTCTTTTTGGAACTTGTATAAAAATCATTTCTAAAACTACTTGGCCAAATTGAACCAAACTTGGCCACAATCATAATACTAGGGTATCTATTTAAAAAAAAAGTGTCTAATGACCCCGCCTACCAACGAAGATGGCTGACATCAGTTAACACATTAACAGGTGAGCGACACAAGCTCTTAATAGCCTCTAGTTTTTTTAACTGGATGTGATTGTCATAGCATGGTCACATGAATGGTTTGACTTGTCCAGTCCAGGCCACTTATCAGTTGTTTGTGCTCAATTTGAGTGTATTTATTTAGATTATCAATCCTTCTGCTTTCAAGCACTTTCCAAAAATGGAAACAAATTATTTTCAGGAAAAAAATAATTTCGATTTTTTTGTGGAAAATAATTTTTTGACCCGGGCGCTTATTTTTGACCCGTGTGGGGGAGGGGAAACAAACATATTTTTAATTTTGGCCTTAGATTTTTTAAGCATAGGTCTACTTGTTGTATGGAATGACTACAAGGTATCATATAAAAAAAGATGTCTGCCTGCCAAGGTTAATTTTACTGTGACCTCATATTCATAGAATAATGATAATATTCATGATATTGAACAGCAAGAATGATGAGTAAGTTGATGTTATATACAAATAAGACAAAATTTTCAGTTGCCTACTAATTATGTAATACATGTAGTAGTTATTTTTGTCATTAAATGATGTTTACCCTTTTATGTGTAGGGCAAGAACATGAAAGATAAAGGGGAAACTATAAACAGAAGAAATTATCAACAAAATAAGATTTACAGAGGTCAACAAAGCCTAAATGGTAAGTCCACTGTTATAAAAATTTTTGTCCTTGAATAATAATTAAATATTTATTAAAATAAGATGTGGTATGATGAAAGAGAAAACTATCCATCAGAGTTCAATTTAGTGGATGTAAGCATTGTAATTACTTATTAGAGGCCATTGATGACCTGTAAGTAATGAGAAAACCCATACCCTATACATGTTATAGTAATCTATAAAAGTCAACACTAACCAAATTTGAAACAGAGCATCAATTCAAACGTCAAATATACCAGACTAATTTATAAAAACAAAAAATTATGAAAAATAAAAATGACGGGTATGAACCAACATCAACCACTGAACTATGTACAAGCTCCTGATATTAGACAGGTATAATATGGCTGGGTTGATATAAAAATAAGAAACACTTAGCAGTCTGATTTCCAATGAGACATTTCTCCAATAGAGATCAAATGACATTTAAGGACGCTCTAGGGTATAACAATTTCAGAAAAATGTTTTAATATTTTTTTTTCATAACTCAATTTATTTATATCTTTATCATATGGTACACCAAATCATTCAAAACAATCAATTCGGTTTGGCCCCAGATGACTTTTAAAATGCATATATCATTGAAAAAGCTCCAAATTATCTCCCTTTGGTGCAAAAAAGCCATTTTTTGGCATTAAAAATGTAATATCTTATTTAACTCATCGGTGGCCTATATTTTTTATTATAATTTTAAATAAGCTGTACTTTAACTAAACTATTATAAAATTTAAGCGATTTCTGTAATTTAGTACTTGAATATTTAAATGAAAGTTTATCATATTAATCATAAACATGATAAAATAGCCATTTTATTGATCTCTTCACTGATAATTTTTGAGTTTGTGTATTTGTAGGTCAGAAATCTGGATTTTCATGGTCATCATTCACAGATCAATACTGAACGGAAAACTTAAAGCTGATATTTTTCTCCATAGTGCGACTATTTTATTAATTTGAAATGGAACATGTTTTTTCCTACATTTATTTGAAAGAGGAAATTTCAACATGATGACTATAAACAAAAAGGAGTCATATCATCACGAATCATTGATGCACAAGAACTTGATCATATAAATACAACAATGTAATTATCAATTGAAAGATGGAACGAATGAACAAGATATTAGAATGTTGTTGTCCAAATAAACTTGCTTTGTCTTCTCATTTGAATCTCTCCATTCAATAAAGATGTACAGAGGAAGATCTTTGAAGAACAGATCGAAAAAATGTTTTGTCTAAGAATTGCAGGAATATTCTAGTGAATGAAATTATTTATTGACTTCACTCTTATATAGTGGACTGAATAATTGTACATAGCTAGCTGTGAATAAAGAAAGCAAAAACTTTAACAAAAAGTGTTTATATTATAAATTTGCAATTATAAGCATACTATTATGTACACCACAAAGTTATATATAATTCAAATTGTTTGCCTATACAAGTATTGCAATGAACCTATAACAAAGAAAATCTTACCTCATGAAAAGAGTGAACTATTCAGTCAGAATATGAAATATTTTTTCAGTTCTATTTTTCATAATAGAATAAACAAGACAAAGATTTCAAAACAATATTTTTTCATTTATTTAGAAATTTCATCATTTTGTTTCAGTGAAAGGACTTTATTCTTTGACTGTAAAATATTATTATTATACATTCCAAAATAAGAATAATATTTATTGTCATATAAACAAATAAAAAACATGTTTGTGACAAAATTTAAAAAAAATTATATATATGTATATATAAAAAATATAAAAAAAACTCGTATACATTTAAAACATTTTACTACCAAACAGCATTCATTGTAACATACACATAACTTTATATTTATATATATATATTTATTATTTTAATCCCATAGGATTTTATTTTGTCCCATGGGATATTAAAAATCCCATGGGATAATTATAGTCCCATGGGATTTTTTTTGTCCCATGGGACAACAAATATCCCATGGGACTACAATAATCCCATGGGACCAAAAAAAATCCCATGGGATTTAACCAAAATCCCATGGGATAATGGTAAATCCCATGGGATTTTGCCCTGTCCCATGGGATATTGAAAATCCCATGTTTTTATAATTCAAATTGCAAAATAAATATGAAAGTAACAGTATAAAACCAATGAAATTATTGAATCCCATGTAATTCCGCACATTTTGGTTATATACATGATATTGTAGCTCTTGTTTGAGGCGGCGGCGGATTTGCAAATGAGTGTTTTGCAAATTAAAAGTGTCCAGTGTTTTATATTAAAGTCGTATCTTCGAACTATTTACGGACGCCATCACCAGTACGTTGATCGTTATGTGATATAAAAATTATGTGTAAAAAATTATGTGTTCCGTTTGTCGTAACCACAATCCGCTATTCTTTTCCTCGAATGTGACATATTAACCTGAGACTACGTTTTTTAAGACCAAATGATTCGCAAAGATTGTTACGAATTGTAATGGGTTAATGTTGTTCATTTTACTTTAAGAATACGCTTCTCTTTACATAGCTCTTGTCTGTACTGAACATTTGATGAACGCTACTTCTATTGTGTGATGAAAATTTAAAATTGATCTTTAATGTTTTTGTTTATATGGTTTATAGGCAAACACACAGATTATTACAATAAAATATAGAATATTCAATTCATATGCATTACTAAAAATGTGGGAATCGTATTATCGTCACAGTTGTTTTACAATGTTTAAATAAAGGCAACAATAGTATACCGCTGTTCAATAGGTAATGGTAAAAACGTTAAATTTAATACTAGAGCCGTGAAAGGGTCAGCACAGTGTGTTTATTTAAATTTATTTGGAAAACAAACTTAACATCAACAATGTTAAACATATAGCTAGTTCAAAGCATTTTACGGACACCGAAAAGAAATATTGTTACCTCATGCAAAAAATAAGAAGTTTCCAATCATATTCACTGTAAACAAAATCCTCATTGTGTCACCAGACTGGTCCTTCATATAACATTTAACTGAATTATTATGCTTTATCTAAATATAGCTTTGATACTATATTTAAACTGTTAGCAAGTTGCGAAAAACTTTTATTAAATTTTATTTAATGTAAATTAGTAGCAATAGTTTACCTATTTTTAGTTATCATAAATCGAGTATAAAGGTACAAATCAAAAAATTTTAAAAATGGGAAATCGCAGAAAAAGTTATGAAAAGAATGCGGAACTAGGTTGGTCGATAAGGTTAGCAACTTCGTCTTAATTGTACACCCGTCATGAGAATCCACACTCAGATAAAATATCGGGAAAACGTAACAAAACGAGTAATATGGTTGATTCCATATGGAATAGACTGATCATACTCGTATGTGTTCTTACTTTATTTTTTTAGTTTTAAATGACAAAGTAAAATGGTTTGTTATAAAAAATGAACTCAACTTAATTAAAGAATATAGAAAGTTCAACGTAATAATCATGGGTTTTGATTTGGTTTCTACATCTTATCAATGTGAAATCCGTGGTTTGCTATAAATCACTTGTTTGAAAATAAAAATGTCTATTTCGGATGGAGGAACGGCAACGTCGATAAAATTTCACCCACGCTCCCGTATTACTTAATGAGCATATGCAACTTGGCTTGGTGAAAGGATTATACCTGCATCCGAATAAGATCGACATAAAGATGGAATCTATTACTGATTGAAATTAATCTTATCAGTTAAAATTTGAAAGTGTTGTAAGTTAATTTCAATATCTTTCTCTCAATAGTTGTTATTTCATGTTTATTCAATTGACATGTTGAACCAACTAAGAACATATGATGTATATAACGGTCGAAAATATGTCTGTTTTTTTAAAAAGATCAGACATTTGCAAACAGCAATGTGCTTGTTTATCCGTGCATGTATTAGCTGTACGATATATCGTCTAGATAGGCAAGTTGTAGGATTTGCGCAAATAAAAGTGTACAACCAAGATTCCATGAAGTGCATGAACGATGAACATAAACGGGCGTAAAGTATTTACTGAGATGCGTAAACGCAAAAAGATGGGACAGAGGGTTATTGCTGATATTAAATATGCGATTGATGATTCGAAATTTCAAATCATCACGTTTGTAATAGATTCAAGTTTTGAGTCGTTCATCTGTGACAACATTGTTGAAACAGACCTTATAGTTTCAGAAGTATCCTTAATCTTAAGTCCAATGGATATGTGAGATGCAAACAGTCATCGAAATGCGGACGAATGAGTGACAGGAGATCATCAATTTACAAGTTTCTAAAGACGAACGTCTTTGAAAAAGTCTTTTATGAAATCTGAGTATAAATCGTCGGCCAGCGGGGTAGCAAAAATAGTGCCTAATGGCATACCAAGATACCAACTGTCTGTTGAAATGTCAATCAACAAATATGCTGTCGATCAAAAGTATAGCAGATTTATCATATCAAATCGGTGTGTTTGTTTTTGAAGTCGGTGCAATTCTTCGCAAAGGAAGATTTTTCATGACCAAGACAAGAAATGTATATTTATTTTGTTTTTATATAAGACAATGCATTCATTCTTAGAATTGAGAATTGTCAGATGTTGTTAACGTTGTTTTATAATCTTTGACAATACGTCTGAATTTTCTATGAGTTGGTACTGTAGGTTGGTTCGGTCTACTATACCGTGTGATATTTTAAGCAATTCTTGTTATTCCTTTTTGTGTAATTTTAAAGAATTATAAGACAACAATTTTCAGACTGTCAGTGGAAAATCAAAATAAATTGGATATATTCTATATCTTTCTAATTTGAACACATGTGTAAGTTGAATAAGAATGAATACTTTATTGCAAAAAGCATATGCTATAGAAACGAAAAACATATTTACAACATGACAAATGATAAACAGCAGAGATCAATACATATAAATCATTACAAGAAAGCAAATAACATTAAGTAACAATATGTAATCTGATTGACCACGCAGATTTTATGTAGTTACACAATTTTTTAATATGTAAAACAGACTTTAATCTAAATAGATACTGTAATTTAGTAAGGTTTGGCCAAGAACAAGTTGTGTGCGATATTATATTTGAGAGTGGGGTTTCATTCTCTTGTGAAATCAGTTTAAATGTTGTTTGCAACACAAACTTGGAAAATAAAAGAAAAACATATTCAAGACATTTTCTGTATATAAGTGAAGCACAATAACTCATCAATAATAAATGTAAGTAGGTGTAGAGTATACGTCAATGGAACAGCAACCCAAGTATACACATAATAACAAGGGATTACAAATATATAATATATATACATATCTTCTGCGCATAAAGTTACAATGATCATTTAATGATGATATTCATATCTTCGCAAGAAAAAATACAAGATAAACATTTGATACAACATAAGCTATAAAGCACAATAATTTAAAACCATTTGACGAAAAATGCAAGAGTTCCTTCCCTTTAGCTAAGTCTAGTAACTTATGTTGTCGATGTTTCATCAAGTATCAAAAGCAAATTCAAATGTTTAAATAACAATCCTCTTACAGACAAGAAAATCTTTGTAGGTCTTGTTTTTATTGATAATTCTACGATATGAATCACTTGCATTACCTTTATTGTACCTAGTCAGTGTAACTGCTTCAAGTAAAGGTTAATTAACGAAGTTCTAAGTTGCCACCTACGATTAGTATTTTGCTATTTACTTTCATGGAATATCATTTGATTGTAAAAGAGTTGTTTTTTTTTTTATCATAAAATTGATAGCTTTGACTTTGTCGTTAAATGTCAATTGAATGTCAGTTGCTATTATGAAACTAGCAACATAAAGTTAAATTATTGGCATTGTTCTTTGACAATAACTCTCGTAAGTAAAATGAAAATGCAAATTTTGCTTCTTTCAGTTTAAAGGCACGTACAAAAATATCGACAAAACAACATCTGCGGTCATTTATTTCTATGGGGTTTTTGTTACAATGTTTCATCAATAGCATGTCCGTTTTGAAGAGTGAAGATAATTATTATTGAAGGCTTAGCAGTTCACGTGAATGGTATTGATCTAACAAAAGATACACTTACTATTTAATAGGTATCACATAAATGAACGTTGCATTATACTTTTTTCAACTTTTGTTATTTCTCAATGAAAAAATTATGCCATTAAAATTATTTCCATTCCTCATTGTTTATCTTCCGTACCTTAGTGATAACAATTCTTATTATCATACTTTAGAGTAAAATCACAAAAATATCCAACTCCGAGGAAAATTCAAAACAGAAAGTCTCTAATCAAATGGTAAAATCAAAAGCTCAAACACATCAAACACATCAAACGCATAAATAACAACTGTCACATCCCTCACTTAGTATAGGCAGTTTCCTATGTAGAAAATGGTGGATAAAAAAGTGATAGCTTTATAGCTAGCAAAACCTCTCACTAGTATGACATTCGCGAAAATTTCATTATACTGATATCTATGTGTGAAAGAAACAAACATACAAATTTTATTTTGATGAAATTTATTTTGATGAAACATCGACACCATTAGTCAGGAGCCTCTGGCCTTTGTTAGTCTGGTATGATTTTTAATTTTAGTTTCTTGTGTATAATTCGGAGTTTAGTATGACGTCCATTATCACTGAACTAGTATACATATTTTTTTAAGGGGCCAGCTTCCGGACGCCTCCGGTGCGGGAGTTTATCGCTACATGGAAGACCCATTGGTGGCAATCGGCTGTTGTCTGCTCTTTGGTCGGGTTGTTGTCGCTTTGACACATTCCCCATTTCCTTTCTCAATTTTATACATAATAGGTAAAAATATCAAAATAGGGGTACAACAGTCTAGAGTGTTCAAATGTTAACGTAACTTCTTTTGAATAAACTGAATAATTCAAAGTGTATATATATCCTTGTACTTTAAGGTAGATCATAAGTATATACTTTTTGAGACAGAATTTTCTTATAGTATGCCAAAATGACGATTTTACTATGCTTTTTTCAAAGTTATAATAAAAAGTATGGGTCACTGTGCTATTTTTCATGCTATGAGTCGTTGAAAATTGCCTAAATTATTTAGATTGTTCATGAAAAAACACATTTGTGCGCATAAAAAAATTCTATGAGATAGAATTTTGAAATAAATTGTGAGAAGATAGGTTTTATTATATGTTTTAAGAAAATAAAAAGATTATTTTGTCATATTAGATTGGTTTTAACAACTCGATTCAGTGGTTATTCCGTCATCGGGGTTATCACAAACCCAATAGTCAGCAGTGTTGTGTTCACATGAAATATCATTGATACGTTCATTTTTTAACTGCTTATAAAATGTGTTTTTTTTCAACACACTAAGAGTTTTCTTCCACCAGACACACACACACATATATATAGAGAGAGATACCTTGGCTGTATTTGTCACAATTTGACTTATGAATTTTAGGTGTTCAAAGCTCTTCGACTTCATATTTCATTTACGTTTCTGACTATTTCGATTCGAGTGTCACTGTTAATTAGCATACTAGTATTGACGATTCGCGTGAATTTATAGCTCCGAATTGATAGGATATATTAGTCTCTCGTTTCCTATCACCATTTTCTTGACAGAGGCTTATTGCTTATACAAAGAAGCTGTTATACTAAGGTAAAACACATGTTAAAGTTGAGGTCAGCCCTTCTTAACTTTATTCTTTGAAGTTTGTCCCTAACCATAAGTGTTAATAAGTATAAAAAGTTAAGACAAAAATAGTTTACCGATGTTCTCGTAAATCGATTAGTTAAAGACAAATCAAGGTATCACACTTATAGCAAGGAAATCCCATTAACTCAACAAATAAGAAGGAGACAGTGTAAAAGTCTTCAGCAATATGTCGCTATAGCGTTGAGACACCGACAGATCTTATCTTGCAACCAATTCGTGATGTTGGCCAAAAAACTTAGTTTTATTCGTTAACAGCCTTTTTTTCTCATAACAATGTTGGTTAAAACATAAACAGTGGCACTAATGCCAACGAAACAACTTTCAACCATATAACTTAGCAGGTAATGTGAAAAGAGCACACCCCTATTACTGAAATCCGTAAAGTAAAGTGCGAATATATATATGCACGAGTGTAACCTTTGATAACTATTGACAATTGAAAAGTTGAAATCATCACGTTTGAAGTCGTCCATCTGTGCCAATATAGAGGGAAAGATCAAGATATGAAACATTTTTTTTACTTTCGGTTGTTTCCTAAATCACATTGCACTGATATATATGAAATGTACGCACTCATTGAAATGTGGGTTATTGAGTGACAGAAATTTAGAAGTTAGATTAAAGAACTTAGCAAGATGTTTTTTTTTTTGCCTTTGCGAAGGTAATGTAGGAGATCTGCTTGATATGGGTACAAAACAAGTCGGCCATTGGTGATGCAAAATTAGTATTCATTGGAATGCCAACTATCGTATGATAATCAGGAATTGCTATGAAATTTTGGCAAATGTAAATTTAGTCGATCATGCAAATTTACTTCATACATGAATACTGGGATGTTCAAGAGATGTAAGACAACAAGATGCAGTGAATCCGTTATGTTCCATTTTTATCAATTGCAGTCATGTTAGATAATAAACAGGAACACTGTAGTAACAAATCTAAAACTGAACATCATGTGGCAAGGGTAGTTTTAGCAGATGAATTCTAAAAACAATTCATATACAGACTACAACGAATGAAGGTCTCCAATTGTAAGGGATTGCTCCCTTTGACCAACTGAGACATGTGATTTACCATACATTTACACCAAGGTATATTTAGAAATCGTTTATATAGTTTACTTAAGCGTTTAGGTAGGGGAGAAGTTATAACTGTCAACTGTAACTTAAAGGAATAAACCTCACCCAAAACGTTCAAAGAATTTTCAAAAGACCACCTTGATTATAAAAAATGACAAGTTCTTACACGGATTTTAAAATCATAATTTCTTGGACAGATATGCATATTGGGATTCCGTTATTAAATGAACAGTATGTTTTCATATAAATTAAAAGCTTGCGGTTTCATATTTTGTTATTCTGAAGATTCTTTATCTATCGCTACCCTCTTTGAAAGGACGAAACGTATACTAACTTTTCCGGTCATCTTATTTGTTAAGTATTTTAGTAAGAATACTTTGTCAAACAGTAGATACTAAAAATCAACTCAACAATAAAAATCAAAAGACATTTAAAGGACAACACATACTGGTGCATAGGTTAGTTCTATTCAAGTCTTTTACGTGCATTTCAAATTGTCTTGCGCGAGTGTACCTGGTGTAACTGCCACTGCTGGAGTACTATATTCCCTCAATGATATTATCATCTTAGTAGCCAGTGCTTCGCTATTGGTATGATTTTAAACGATACAATTGTTTTGTGAATTACGACTGGAATTTATAAAATTAAATTATATTTTGCTGAATCTAAGGCTGCAACTCCCCAAGGCAAATAGCCTAAACGATTTTATTTTTTCTGCTTGGGTCTTTCATTTAAGTTCTCATTTGCTTTGGTTTCGGGAGTAAAATAATGAAGGTTACTCTGGAACTGATAGTAGCCTTATTAAAAGAATTGGAGGCGATTTTGCATGTGTGTTACATCAGTGTTCGTGTGAATGTTTCGATGAATATAGGAATCCCAGTGTGTAATAAATTAATAGCCTATAGTTCAAGCTAAATAAGGTAGAACTCATTACAGATAGTTAGTACGTTTACAGTTTTGTAGTACATTCTTTCTGAAAAAGTGACCTTTAGTTTTAAGAGAAATCAATTTTATGAATGACAAGCAGAGTTAAACTTTTAATTCAACGGTTATTTATGTCATTATTGATTAGAATTTCGTGGGATGTTGACATTAGAAAAAAATGAGATTTGTGTCAATTTGCAATTTTAATTATCCAGATGTTTTGCCAGACTTACGCAGATGTCGAAAATAAAACAAGATAAACAAAGGAAGCTGAAGAAATCGATGCTTACAACCCAAAGCACATATGCAACATTAGGCTTTGAGATGATTCGATTCAATCTTTGCTTGCTATGCTGGATGATTTTTGTAGCAGAGAGATCGATGAATGCGGAGGACGTTATTGTTTGACGTTGGGAAGATCAAATGACCCGAAGCAGGTGTGAATGTCGGTCCTACAATACCTTATTCCAATTAGAATAAAACTAATATAAGAAATTATCGACCGGCGAAACATCTGTTGGATACAGTGTTGGGGGAAATAATCAATCGGTTGCTCCAGGCTCTTTCTAATTAGCAGGCTGTCTAATCCTAGCAACGTGACAGAGAACATATTCAAGAAACACTTATAAAAGAACACAAACCAATTAATTTAACAAGTGCTGACTAGTAAATTGTGTTGGAAATAGAATTTCCTTTGATTTTATTGTCCAGCCTTTTTTAAATTCATAATCAATAAATGAAGTCGTCATTTTCACTGACAGTAATGATCCAATTTTCTATACATTAGTATAGTTATAAAGATGCGTGATAATCTCATACCGTATATTGTCAATATTTAATAGGATTGAACAGTTTCTCCACTTTCTTTTTTAAAAGGTCGATGTCTTGTCATGTCTATAAATGATACGTTATACGCCTTAAGGAAAAGTGGTATTTCTTTAAAAATTCTTATACATCTTTATAATGTACTGTTCTGTCTGTTTCTGATGTTTTCTAAAAGAGAGGGGGGAAAATGATATACACAATAAATAATATAAAATTCTAGTAAATATCGAAAACGCTTTTAAATTCATTAGCAGCTAGAAGAGTAAATAAACAAATTGACAACATAAGCAAATACATTTATAACGTACAAATTTTCCCCTTTCTTATTGTCTCAAGATGATGCTTACATTACCAAACTCAAATAACGTTTCCGTTTTTTTATTTGATTGATAAAAAATATTAGAAACGGAGGCCTAGGGAGACATAAAAGCTTCTCTACCCCCTCCCCCAACCCAACCCAACCTAACCCACCCACCAAGTAAAAAATAAACATACGAAAAGCAAAATTACTACGTAACCTTCAAAGAAGTTTCATTTATATTTTGTTCGATTTCAGTGACGTTTAAGATATTTATATAGTGCTTTCATGGTATGATATAATTGTAATTAGGTCTCACAAGGGATATATGTCCGAAGATTCTGTATGATTTAAAACGGTCAATTTTATAGTCATTTGATAATATTATTTATTAACGTGTACAGGTCAGTTTTGATGGAGCAAATATATCACCTCAGATTAATTTTCATTAGTTTGTCTTTTATTGCTGTAATATTGATCGTCATTAACAACATCTGCTGGTTCCCTAGCGCGTGCAGTTTTTGAAACAAAAGCAGCAGATGGATGTTTTAAACTTCATTAACATCTGCTTCTGTGGAACAGTGAGAATAAAAAACCGCGCAAAACTGGACAAGGAGCATACTGTAAAAATTTCAAGGAGAAATTATTGTCAAATTGGGTAAAACTTGTCAGTACGTAGAAGTGTATTGAAAACTTGGGGAGGGGTGGGGGGTGCAACTTCTGAAGTGACAGACACAAACGGCCTTTACTTAGTCTAGGAACTTATCAGCGTACTTTTTCATTTTTTTTCCAATAATATATAGCTTGTCGAAATTGGGGTGGGGGAGCACCTTTCCTACACTTGATCCTCTTCGCCAGTGGTGGTATATTTTTGTAAAAAATAAAATTACAACATCTAAGTCCGAAGGACAGAGAGAAAGTGAGAGAGAAGTATTTTATTCTTTGATTGTCTTGAGTTGGATTTTTTTTTTGTAATTACCGTAAAATTATACCATTATTTCCTACTTATTTCACAATAGTTAAGAAAAAAACATTGACAGACAACAATGCTGATAATGCCGACAATATCGCACAGAACATCAAAATCTATATACATTCTACTACTTATAAACAGGATAAAAAGTGTGTATTGATTAGTTTTCTACGGCACAGGTGGTTGTCTATCGACTGCCGTTTGTCAAATAATTGGATTCGTCCTACAATGGTAGAAGAGGTTTTTGATGTACGAGTTATCTAGAATATAATGTGTTATTTGTGATTCTTAGACCCACTGAACAAATAACGTACAACCTGCAGTCATATTAATGCTTTGGTATGCAGACATTTCGACGCCGTACTCGGTCAACGCTTTTTCTTAAGAAGAGGTGTAAATAAGCTTTTGAAAAGAGTGAAGGAATTATTCACACTAATAACTATTATTTCATCGGTTTATCGTACCAGATTTTGTGACAAATTAGGTGTGAGAGCTCTCACCGTATACCTGTTTAGATAAGACTTTATAGCAATAAAAATATTTCACAACTGTAAATAATATTTAACGATTGCGTGCACAGACGCTTATCTGGCTACTGTTTAGTTTGAAAAATAATAAAGCTGTAACTGTCACTCGTTTTACATAATCATTTCACAGTCGAATTATCAACCGTTATAATTTATTTTCCCTCGACAAACGATAAAACAATTAAACTTGTTAACAGTAGACATTTCTGTAGCGCCTATAGAATGGCGCCTTTAAACCTACATCGAACATGTACCGTGTCAAATTGTTGACGAGATATAAACGTGAATAGTAACTTAATACCAAGGCTCGTTAATTTTAATTACAAACCTTCCTAATTAAGTTTTATCTTATGTTAAAAATTTATCAGTTTGGGATAACAGGTGTTTCTTTTTCATAATGCGCATGGGCACACAAGTGAATTGATGTTTTTCTCTAATAATAATGGTTGTGGGAGGCAGAAAACATATAAATTTAGAAACACATAATGTAAATAAATGTCATCCATTTGTTTGAGGGCATCACCAAGAAATATATGTCCCTCATTATTTTTTAAGATACATTGGTTTCTTTTCGGAAAAATGAATGTGAAGAAGGAAGAATAAACGTGAACTTCGCCGAAAAAACGTTTCTGACTATCGGTTGACTTTAATCTTTGAACTTTGAAAAAAATGCTATTTTTGGTTCCGCAACCACATCTTGTTGTTATTGTCATAACCTTGTCAGATTGTTCACTTGAACAACGCGTCGTGTATATATATATACTATTTACAACTGAGCTTTAATATCATCATTGTTCCGATATCTTAAGCCTTTTGGTCAGTTTTGAAAGATGTAATGTTATAATACCACATCTCTTTTATTTTATCATGAATTGTATTTCTGATCTGATTTCTATGATTGGTTTGAGTATTACATTTGTGACAATGTTTTACATTAAGTGTTAAGTAGATAATATGGACACATGACTTGAGATATAAGATCTTTTATCTTAAACTTTTGACTCTGTGTAATCACATGGAGCAGACCACCTGTTTTCACCATATGTTTAGATGACCCTTAGATTACTGATCATGACAAATATTTAATATCAACAGCCTAAGGTACAAATTCTCCCAGTACACCTGTTTACATGCCCACAAATAATTTAGTAGCAAATTAGTGTCGTCTCCCGCATGTAAACGAATCCACCACCGACGACTATAAACAACAAACAACACTTTTATAATAGAGCCAATTTTAGAACATAATTATATGATTCGGGGCATTTATAATGTCGCCAGTAGAATGATTTATCACATGAAAAAAAATAAGAAATTTCTTTCTACATAACACCTTTGTCAAATAAGTAGTATTATTTGATTTAATCGTATTGACAGAATGATTAAACGCAATGATATAATCTGATAAAGGACAATGCGGCAATAAACGCCCCCGGGGAATCTTCATTATTAATATGACAGCGATGATAAGAGAATGACAGCTGGTCAACCTTCTATGATCTAGCGTGCTGGCAAAATAAATCCGATCACGTCAACTTTTCAACTATATATACTGCTTCGTCCACGTTCTTCGACCAATTACGTCCACCTTCTTCGACCAATTATTGTTTGTTCTGAAAAAGTAAAATAAAACGAAACAAAGAAATCCAATTGTAACTTTAAAGTTATCAGCTGTTAACTTTCACTTTCATAAATAACCACCTGTTTTACAAAAAAACTATAACTGTCAGCATATGGTCAGTTTAAAAACTTCAAATGTGAAGGAAATCTAAATTAAGTGTTTACAAGAGGATCGTTTTCTACACCTATACAGATTAGCAGGTGGTAAAATATAATCAAAATACCTTTGAAAGTTAAAAGGGTGATTAAAATACTTAATCCTGTTCTTAAATATTTAATACTGACCCTACAGAGGTGTTAAGATCTCCTGTCTAATTATTTAAATTTTCTTCCAGATGTTTAGCCATACTTATATGTTTCACTGGCCAATCTATTCAAATTTTGGTGTAATTATAAGAAATATTTAATAGTGTCACAAGCCTCTTATCGTTTACTTTTTTGAAATTTGTAGACCCCGGGCAAAGATCACCTTAAATTACTGGCGACTTTAGAAATCAACCTAATCTTTCATACGTTGACGCGAAAATTCCTTAGGCAGAAATAATACTTTCCAGATTTTTAGTATTGTCAAAAATTCCCTATAAACACAAAATGGATTCGTCCTATAACTGATATTGAATTTGCGATTAAACCACCTGGCGACTTTTCATATTTATTATCGAATAAAAACATTCTCATTTACTTTAGTTTAATTATAACACAGTTGTCAAAAAGTGCATTAATACTGTAACTATTGACTGCGCTCCGGACGATTGACTTTTGTCCAACTGTTAATTTTCGTATCACCTATCTATAACGTTGATAGCTATCTGTTCGAGATTAGTCAATAAATAACACGCATCTGAGGAATTCTTTAACATATACCATCTGGCAGACTCAATGACTAGACCACAGTGTAAACAAGTTAACGATCGCATAAAGCTCGGCACAGTTGATCAACAGACGGCATTCACTTCATTATGACGGAAGATCCAAACACCTGTGAACGGCTTACATCCTCACCAGACAATTATCCCTCACCCACGGGACAAGGGAGTGGCAAAAGTAATTCATTAATGGATACACCTACTAGGAAAAATAAAAGGAAAAGTAGTGAACCCAGGAAAAGGACTGATTTTAGTATTAAGAGATTTTGTCCGGATAGTCCTGGAAGTGCATGTTCTGAAAGTGGTAAAAGTGATGATGCTGGATCGGAGGATAGTGTTGATACCCCCAGGGGTAATTCAGATAGATTAGAACAAACTGGGAGTAGTGATTCTGTATCTCCTCCATCAGTACCTCATGGAATGATGTTTTATCCAGGACATTTTCCTCCGGCTTATTTAATGCCTGGACTTCATCCAGCTTATGGACGTGTGCATTCTTTCACAGCTGCTGGTCTGGATTTATCTAATAATAATATAACTAATTATGATGAAAGTGTTCATAAACTAAATGAAAGTGTTCAATTAAGCAATAATGAACCACCACAAACTGTTCAAGACGATGACAATATGGACGATGATGACAACGAAAGTGTCTCGGGTAGAAGAAATAGAAAAAATTATAAAAATATGACACGGGAACGTAGAATTGAAGCAAATGCTCGTGAAAGGACAAGAGTTCACACTATTAGTGCAGCATTTGACGCTTTAAGGAAAGCAGTGCCATCTTATTCATATAATCAGAAACTTTCTAAATTAGCAATATTACGGATAGCTTGTAGTTACATTATGGCATTAGGGAAATTAGCAGGTGATGATTTGAACGGAAAGGTTGAGAATGTGTCATTTGCAGATTGTGTGGATATGTGTACTTCGACAATTCAAACGGAGGGAAGGGCAAGAAGGAGACATTAATACCCCCACGCTGTGTAAACTGATAGCATGATGAGATAAGGATTCCGAGTCCATGGCAGCCGATAAAGTAACATCTGGACGAAGCAGACGACGACTTACATCGATATATTTAGCGCTGAGAGAGTTCTGAATAACCACCGGCTGAGAAATTACGATCAAAAGATATGCCAGATGTTCTTCTCAGCGTTATGTTGCATTCGGTACCGATGATTGATGCATTGCTATATTCAGAAAACATGGAATCATACAGAGTTATTCACTAATCGACAGTTTTTCTGTTTTCTTGTTGATATGTTAAGTATTATGGCGTTTCTGTGATATTTATTTGACTTTTGTTTTTTTTCTTATTTTCTTCATTCCTTGTTTTCCCAAACATTAAGCAAAATGACATTAGTTGAGAAATTTGTTTTATTGGAAAATTTTGTTCAGCTTAATGTGTTTGGTTGGTGCTAGAAATATATAAAATATTGAAGATAAAAACTTGTACTTTATTATTTTTATGTATAGTTGCCTAGATAGTTGCATTGTTTTACTTCTAACGACAAGTACAATTTATATGTATGTTGTTGAACTCTTGACTATTAGATAGCAGAAACAGATGTTTGCGAAGTGAAAATAACTTATTCATATCAATCAATGAATAGACTAAATGGTCGTATTAAAGTAGATCTTTATTTCATATTATGAATATTTTAAATTTCCTGTGAAATATTGGAAATTATTTTCATTTGAAAAATATCACTTTTCGTCAGCATTTCCCTGTTCAGTTTACTATCTATTTTTAAGTGAAATTCTTAAGAAATTGAATTATAAAAATATTATTACAACTGTTTGCGAGGCAAATCGAATCCAATATTTTGCTATTTATATAAATTATAATTGTTTTTATGGATATGCTAAATGATTCACAATGTGGCAACTACTGCACAACTTTTAAGAAAATGTAAAGACATCAAGAAGCTAAATTCTGATGTCCTGCTCTTTCAAAACAATAACTGACACATATTTTTGAGCACTAGAGGGTATTTACAATACAACAAATTCAAAGAGAGAAAAAAATCTTACGAGATTTGTTCTTGTCCTAAATCATTTAGAAAACGGGCTAAAATTTACAATAATGATACCGTCTCTTGAGGATACCGTTAAGTCGTTATATGTTCGATTGGTACGATGTAAAAGGCAAATACAATAGTAAATCGGATAAAAATACTTGGACAATTCCACATTATTTAAAAGAGTATAAGGTTGGCAGAATATCAAACTTATCGGACTTGACTTGTGCAAGATAGTCTAGTATCAGGAGAATTGAGCCATGTGTATGAGACATATGAGACAACCTAGCAAGGTGCTAAAAGGACAAATAGACACAAAGAGTTTAACATATAATCTCCAACAAAAGACAGGTGGCTATACAATTAAGTTCCAAATTGGCTTAACATGAAGAAAAAAATCATGCAACTAAATTTAACAGGGAATACTGAATATTTTACATTAACACCACATTCTCAAAATTACAAAACACAAAGAAATTACAAAACACAAAGAAATTACAAAAACACGAAGAAATGACAAAACACAACCACTAACAAGAGTCCTGATGTATTCTGATACCTGGGTTATTTTTAGTAAACGTTGAAGATATATATATGTATAACTTTCACACGAGGAAATAGGAAGAAGATGTTCAATGAATGAACCATTGCATGTTATTCGACTTGAGTAGAGAAAATATAACTACCAAATTTGTATTTGACTGTGTCTTCTTCGGCATCTCATGTTTCTCAATTTTATTCAGATAACTTTGCAGCATTCTTCAAATTTCAGGACTGAGAACACATGTTTATCGTTTTCTCTTCACATACATTACAAATACATTTCAAAATGATAAGATAAGATACAAAGTGGTCAATCAACGATAAAAAATCACCAGGGTCGAAGAAAACGGACATCAACATGACCAAACATAACATCCTTGAAAAAACACCAGTGTTGAAACACTACATAGAGGAGGGAGAACTAACGATTGCAAAACATGAACCCCAAAAAAAATAAAAAAAATGGACGGGTAATTTTGGTTGCTTGATTTGTCCAATGACGTGCATAATGTCCTACGGAAGTATATCTTCGTAATTTACAATGTCCAACGAACGTATCTTAGTCACTTACAATGTCACAACTAGTAGTTGGTTATCTTTTTCACGTGTAGGCCTATAGCCCTAATGTGAAATATCTTTGTCACTTGTATTGTTCTATTGTTGTTTATCTTCAGGATCTTAGTCGTGAGTATACATGTATAGGCGATGGGATATTTTGATCGCTTGTATTGGTCTGTGGTAGAAAATCTCAGTCGCGTGCATAGTTCTACTTTTGGATCTCTTTGTCGCTTGCATTATCCTATGATTTCTTCTCTCAGTCGCGATTACAGTCCTTCGATCGGAGATCTTGGTCGCTAGCATTGTCATATGGTGGGATATTTTAGTCGCGTGTATAGAGTGATACGATGGAATATCTTGGTATCTGACATAGATCTAAGGATAGTTATCTTGGTTATGTGTAGTCTTACGATTGGATATCTTAGTCGGTTACATGGTCCTATGGTGGATTGATTTAGTCGCGTGCATATATAGTCCTACGATTGGATACTCTCAGTCTGGTCACTTGTATTCTCCTATAGTTGGCTATCTTAGTCGCGCGTATAGTACTACGATGAGATATCTGGGTTGGTTACATGGTCCTATGGTGGATTCTTTTAGTCGCGTGCATATATAGTCCTACGATGGGATATTCTGGTCACTTGTGTTCTCCTATGTAGGATCTTTGTCATGTGTATAGTCATTATATGGGATATCTTAGTAGCTTGCATTGGTCTATGGTGAGTTGTCTTTGTTGCATTTGTATATATATAATATATGTATAGTCTTTTGATGGGATGTCTTGGTCGTTTGTATTGGTCTTTGGTATGCTATCCTAGTCACGTGTATAGTCCCGATATAGGAGCTTGGTCAACTGTATTCCTTGGTTGTTCATTTTAGTCGCGTGATACAATGGGATATTTTGATCGCTATCCCATTGTCCAATTAGTTGAATAGCTATGTCACATGTATAGTTCTACCATGGAGGTTATATTGAGACTCATATAACCTCCTTGATCCTACGAAGGAATATCTTGGGTCCCTTTATTCTCCCATGGTGGCTTTTTGGTCATTTGTATAGTTATTATATAGGATATCTATGTAACTTGAATTGTTCTATTGTGAGTTATCTTTGTCGCATGTATAGCCCTACAAAGGGATATCTTGGTCGTTTGCATTGTCCTATGATGGATAATCTTATTTACGTGTATTGTTCTTTCTTTGTACTGTCTTATGTTTGGATATATTGGTGACTTATGTTGTCGTATGATAAGTTATCTTGGTCGCTTGTATAGTCGTGATAGTGCTTTGAATGGTTTCCATGCTCGTTTGTATTATCTAATGATCCATTTATTTTGTATTTTACCGTATTTGGATGTCTTGGTCTCTTGTAGTATGCTATGATTGGTTATCATGGTCATCAGGAATCACGGTTGCTTGAATCGATCGTGCAATATTGGGTTGCCTATCTTGTCGCCTATATTTCACAATTTTAGTTGCCTTAGTGGCTTGTATTTGCCCAAGTTGGGTTATAATGGTCGCTTGTATTGTCATTTGATGAGCTGTTTTGTTGCTTGTAATATCTTATGATGGCTGATCTCACGTATGCTGTGCTTTGAATGGTAATCTTGGTCGTTTGTTATATCTTACGATGGCTGATCTCACTTATGCTGTGCTTTGAATGGTAATCTTGGTCGCTTGTAATATCTTAATATGATGGCTGATCTTACTTATGCTGTGCTTTGAATGGTAATCTTGGTCGCTTGTAATATCTTACGATGGCTGATCTCACTTATGCTGTGCTTTGAATGGTAATCTTGGTCGCTTGTAATATCTTATGATGGCTGACCTCACTTATGCTGTGCTTTGCAGGGTAATCTCCGTCGCTTGTAATATCTTAAGATGGCTGATCTCACTTGTGCTGTGCTTTGTAGGGTAATCGTGGTCGGTTGTTATATCTACGATGGCTGATCTCACTTGTGCTGTGCTTTGTAGGGTAATCGTGGTCGGTTGTTATATCTTACGATGGCTGATCTCACGTGTGCTGTGCTTTGTAGGGTAATCGTGGTCGGTTGTTATATCTAACGATGGCTGATCTTACTTGTACTGTGCTTTGTAGGGTAATCGTGGTCGGTTGTTATATCTTCCGATTGCTGATCTCACTTGTGCTGTGCTTTGTAGGGTAATCGTGGTCGGTTGTTATATCTTACGATGGATGATCTCACTAGCTTGTGCTGTGCTTTGTAGGGTAATAGTGGTCGGTTGTTATATCTTACGATGGCTGATTTCACTTGTGCTGTGCTTTGTAGGGTAATCGTGGTCGGTTGTTATATCTAACGATGGCTGATCTTACTTGTACTGTGCTTTGTAGGGTAATCGTGGTCGGTTGTTATATCTTCCGATGGCTGATCTCACTTGTGCTGTGCTTTGTAGGGTAATCGTGGTCGGTTGTAATATCTTACGATGGCTGATCTCACTTGTGCTGTGCTTTGTAGGGTAATCTTGGTCGGTTGTTACATGTATATCTTACGATGGCTGATCTCACTTGTGCTGTGCTTTGTAGGGTAATAGTGGTCGGTTGTTATATCTTACGATGGCTGATCTCACTTGTGCTGTGCTTTGTAGGGTAATCTTGGTCGGTTGTTACATGTATATCTTACGATGGCTGATCTCACTTGTGCTGTGCTTTGTAGGGTAATCGTGGTCGGTTGTTATATCTTACGATGGCTGATTTCACTTATGCTGTGCTTTGTAGGGTAATCTTGGTCGGTTGTAATATCTTACGATGGCTGATCTCACTTGTGCTGTGCTTTGTAGGGTAATCTTGGTCGGTTGTTATATCTTACGATGGCTGATTTCACTTATGCTGTGCTTTGTAGGGTAATAGTGGTCGGTTGTTATATCTTACGATGGCTGATCTCACTTGTGCTGTGCTTTGTAGGGTAATAATGGTCGGTTGTTATATCTTACGATGACTGATCTCACTTGTGCTGTGCTTTGTAGGGTAATCTTGGTCGGTTGTTATATCTTACGATGGCTGATCTCACTTGTGCTGTGCTTTGCAGGGTAATCTTGGTCGGTTGTTATAATCTTACGATGGCTGATTTCACTTATGCTGTGCTTTGTAGGGTAATCTTGGTCGCTTGTAATATCTTACGATGGCTGGTTTCACTTGTGCTGTGTTTTGTAGGGTACATTCGGGAATTTGTATTCTGACAAACATATAGATATACCGAGGATGTAACATTCCTAACCAAGTCCAAATGTGCGTTAAATGCATGTTAAACTATATATGTGTGGTCTTTCAGTTACATCTTAATTATAATTTTGGTTATGCATATTATGATTCAATGCAAACATTTACCCAAAACATGAAGAATTGCACTTTTATCTTTAACTTCTAGCCATGGCAAAAACAGTTGTTGGCATATATAGATTGTATTATCAATGTAAAATAACTGATATTCTTTTAATAATCTATATACGTTTCATCATCTTTAGAATTCTCCCCTTGAGTGAAATCAGACACAACTCTTTCTGTTGAATAGAACTTTGTATAGATGTTCTTATTAATTTTCCTCTTTTACATCATTCAAAGTGTTCAGTCTCTTTAGAATAATACCGCCTTTTTTTTGTTGGAACCGAATTATATATATACATGCAGAAGTATATGCCATATTTTGCACGAACATGTCAATTTTAAAAGCATTTTCTAATTCTTTCAATATAGATACAGGGCAGCCTCTTGTTTTTGAAATGGCAAACATTGATAATAAAATGAAAATTGTTCCATCAAAATACGGTACTTCTATATCCTTATAGTAAATGTCAACCATAAAAGCTTAGTATAATAGTTATATTAAAGAAAAACTGTTATTAATTCGTTTATTTAAATATTTTTTTTGACAGAAATAAAATTTTCAATATTTGTATTACGAAATTTATATAGTTTGAAATTATCTTGTGATGTACAAAAAGAAAATTAATCATACAGGTTTAGTCTTGTCATCCGAACAGGTGATACTTAACGTTAAATAAATCTGGAATATTACACCGTCATGTTTACATCTTCAAAGGCCGTGAACAACGAAAAGGTATGTCATTTACAGACATACTGGAGACAGGTGTTTATCTACCTTTACGACGGTCAACACCTTTAAGTAGATTTATCTCTTTCTCATACCCTATAAATAAATATCTCATTTACTATATTATAGTAGAGTATTTGAATTTTCTTTACACATTCTGGTTAAAAAGTGACAATAGAAGAGCCTTTCATTTCGTGGGTGTTCTGCGTCAGTGAGCCCAGGTGGAGTATCGTTTCTAATTATCTGTCGTATTACGACCCTACTGGCGCCGGTGAGACCAGGAGCAACTGCGCCCCACCGTATGACCGTATTGTTCACTCAAGATAAGGTCATCAAATACCTGCTAGTGAATTTTATATTAAATACACATTGTATTCAACATGTTACACCGGATTTTCAAAAGTGTTTTATCTGTAAAATTTAACAAATATTTTCAGAAGGATCAATTGATTTTGACACCTTAGTTATGTATGCACTAAATTCCACTACCGGTGTCACACATTGACAAATCAAATTTATCATCGTAGAACAATGTCAGATAATTCAATAACAGAACATTGGTAGTTCGATATACATGTATATAATGTTACTGTAAAGAGATTTACAAACGAGTTTATGTAACATATAGCACATAAAGTGAACCTATAGTAATACTTTAGATTTTTGATATGCAACTATTGCGCAAAGGTAGATGTTCGACCAAAGTTTTAGACGAGAAAACACATGAAGGGTCCATCATATTTGCAAAATCGTCTGCACCTCTTGGATAATGTGTTTCTCTTAGACTCTATGACAAGATCATCTGTACTTTTATAGCGAGTTCAAGATGACAAAATCTACCTTGAGGGCTTGGTGAAACGGGTGGCCTGGTGATCTATGTGATGGATGATCGCTCATTTCAAAACATTTCCTGTTGTCAATATATAGTTATACACATACTGCACTTTTAAAGTTTACTCATGTTTGTAAAAAAATTATATAACATTATTTAGAAATTTGATGTACTTTTCGAGATGAAAAGAAAAATGGGACAAGAAAACTTCTGTCATCTATTAATTAGACCAGTCATTAAAATCGCATCCATTTAGTCATGTGGAATACATGTTTTTTATACAACTGCACCAAACTCTTTTTCCAATGGTGATCAAATGTTGGTGTCCTTGATTACAGTCTTTAGAGCTAATAGTACGTGCAGTGTACCTTTACTTTATAACCTGTTCTCGTTCAGATTCATAAAATATTTGCGAAATATAAAAGACGTATGACATTTATTTCTGAAAATACCAGAACCAGGATGCTTTTAGTAACTGTAAATACTTAGTACTGAAATATGAAAAGCAAATCGAAACCCTAATATACAGAAGTCACCATGTTCTGAATGGACAAGTCACATTAGACTAACCATAAAGTACATGCTGTATAATTTTGTGTTTTGCATATTTGCAAATGATGGAGAAACTGTTTAAGCATAGAAAGAATTGATTGTTGTGTGCTATTGACCTTCTCTTGGACGAATCTCGTCCTAAGTGTCAATGAAACATTTGCCACTGGACGTTTAGCAATCACCACTCAATCAATCAACCATGATCGAATCATATAATACGTGTTCTAACAGGAACATGTTGTTCAGTGGTTGTCATTTACTGATGTGGTTTATGAGTGTTTTTCGTTTCTCGCGTTTTTTATATAGATTTGACCGTTGGTTTTCCTGTTTGAATGGTTTTACACTATTTATAACTTGCTGTTCAGTGTGAGACAAGGCTGCGTGTTTGAGGCCGTACTTTGACCTACAGTTGTTTAATTTTTACTTACTATTACTTGGATGGAGAGTTGTCTCATTGGCACTCATACCACAACGTCTTATATCTATCTAAGAATTCACTATGCAAGTTGGACAATGGCCAAAAAATGGCAATACAAAATTCCTTCACCCCCCTTACAAAGCTGTACAGAAAGAGAGATAACAGCAATCATGAATCAAACCAATGTAACAGTTTCAAAGCGAGCCTGACAGCGACAGAGGCAGATTCGGGGAAAGGGGAGGCTATTCGCCCTGGTACACTTGAGGAATTTTATATAAGACAAATGCATTGACATTATACTTTACTAGTATCCCTCCAAACGTTGACTTGCTAGAGTCCCTCTTTTTCAAAATTCTGGATCCGTACCTGGCCTGTCAGACAAATGAAAACGAAATAAAAAGGAGTGCAACCAGGAACACGACAGTAGACGGGACTGACCCCAAATTTTCTAAGAAACATATTTAATCTGCATTAAACATCGTTTTACTATTACATTGCAATTTCTCTTGCAACAGTCTAATTTTTTTCTCCATCACCTATACTACTAAGTACAGATGCATGGTTAAATAAAGACCGTATGTAACATTTAACAACATGCCATATGTTAATTAGAAGATTAAAGTGCTTATTTAGTTATACAAGTTACACCTGTGCCTATGATTTATTTATTGTGATGGGACAACCTCAGTTTTCTGTCGCCTTCTCGGTATTTAAAATTTAAACTTGATGAATGCGATACTACACCACATAAAATTGTCTTCATTATATTGCATGCATATATTTAAAATTAACTGTTAGTTAAGGTTGTTTAAATTAGACCCGTGTCACGCAGGACAATTTTTTTCTTTACCTTTTTTAAAAAGTCAGTTAGGTGCACATTTTAATATTACGTTAAAGTTCTAAATTGAAGATAAGGAAATATCATCTGTTTACAACAAAGACAACACAAAACTCAAGAGGCACTCGAAGGAAAAATCTTCAACCTCATACCCGTAATTCAGCAGCTCCGGTTAGGTACACCAATGCCTATCAATTAGCTGTTATATCATCTACAAGTATTACCCTAAACTAGACGCATCTATTCATAATTCTCGACGTAAATATTTAACACCTGTTTGCCCCCTTGTTCAAATTCAATTTTTTTCAACCGTTGGTTCCTACAAGTCTGAATACCTCTAATATTGGTCATATTGTAAATACTATCTGAATTTTGACACTTGCTATTACTTAACAATACAAACATATCACGTTAACAGGTAAAGCCTTTTCTACTATCACACCTGTTCAACAACCCTAGGTTAAATTTCAATAGTGTAAGATATTGGAAAGATAGACAACCTGACTTGTCTTGAACCTTGTTTAATTTGTCAAAACTACTACCCACATGACTTCATGCAATACTATCGCGGCGACTTAGAGTAATGACAGGGTAAAGACAGATTTTATCAATCACTACCCCATTCATGCGATATATTAAATGTTCAAAAATCATTCATAACTTTTTTGTTGATCTGTAATAGGCAATAGAAAGTAATCACGCCTTTAATCAGTTAAACCTTCTGGCAAAATAAAGAAAAACAACATGTCTAAATCCGTTGGTCCAACGAATGTTAATAATGGAAGAAACATAAAAGACACATTTCCATTTTTTCTACCTTTGATGTCTATCATAGTGCGGAAACCCTTTTAAATTATACCTGTAAATGTCACCTGTGGTATATTTCTCCACTAATCGATTGTGTTATATCAGTTGTATGTTAAAAGCCAATCCATCCGCATAGAATTCGAATACTTTTTGGAAACAGTTTCTTTGTAATATATCTTAACATTATACCCAGTTAATCTGCTGAAATATTTAATAAGTGAACGAATCTTATTAAACATAATAAATTGTCATATAATAAGTATATCCGAAATCTCAAGAATGTTAAAAACCCGATGAGCAATCTTTCCGCTGATGTAAGCGATATAGTATCTGAAAAAAATATTTTAATTTATTAAAAAGCATATTTTTAATTATAACTATCTTTTTTAATTTGCGCATTTGCAAATTACACTCATTGGGGTCAAGCAAAAACACAAATTATAACACAATATCAACACATAAGATTAGAATGGACATTCTACAAAAATAGTTATCAAAAGTACCAGGATTTTAATTTTATACGCCAGACGCGCGTTTCGTCTACATAAGACTCATCAGTGACGCTTAGATCAAAATAGTTAAAAAGCCAAACAAATACAAAGTTGAAGAGCATTGAGGACCCAAAATTCCAAAAAGTTGTGCCAAATACGGCTAAGGTAATCTACTCCTGGGGTAAGAAAATCCTTAGTTTTTCGAAAATTCAAAGTTTTGTAAACAGTAAATTTATAAAAATGACCATATAATTGATATTTATGTCAACACCAAAGTGCTGACTACTGGGCTGGTGATATCCTCGGGGACGAAAAGTCCACCAGCAGTGGCATCGACCCAGTGGTGTAAATAGTTATCAAAAGTACCAGGATTTTAATTTTATACGCCAGACGCGCGTTTCGTCTACACAAGACTCATCAGTGACGCTCAGATCAAAATAGTTAAAAAGCCAAACAAATACAAAGTTGAAGAGCATTGAGGACCCAAAATTCCAAAAAGTTGTGCCAAATACGGCTAAGGTAATCTACTCCTGGGGTAAGAAAATCCTTAGTTTTTCGAAAATTCAAAGTTTTGTAAACAGTAAATTTATAAAAATGACCATATAATTGATATTCATGCCAACACCAAAGTGCTGACTACTGGGCTGGTGATACCCTCGGGGACGAAACGTCCACCAGCAGTGGCATCGACCCAGTGGTGTAAATAGTTATCAAAAGTACCAGGATTTTAATTTTATACGCCAGACGCGCGTTTCGTCTACATAAGAATCATCAGTGACGCTCAGATCAAAATAGTTAAAAAGCCAAACAAGTACAAAGTTGAAGAGCATTGAGGACCCAAAATTCCAAAAAGTTGTGCCAAATACGGCTAAGGTAATCTACTCCTGGGGTAAGAAAATCCTTAGTTTTTCGAAAATTCAAAGTTTTGTAAACAGTAAATTTATAAAAATGACCATATAATTGATATTCATGTCAACACCAAAGTGCTGACTACTGGGCTGGTGATACCCTCGGGGACGAAACGTCCACCAGTAGTGGCATCGACCCAATGGTGTAAATAGTTATCAAAAGTACCAGGATTTTAATTTTATACGCCAGACGCGCGTTTCGTCTACATAAGACTCATCAGTGACGCTCATATCAAAATAGTTACAAAGCCAAACAAATACAAAGTTGAAGAGCATTGAGGACCCAAAATTCCAAAAAGTTGTGCCAAATACGGCTAAGGTAATCTACTCCTGGGGTAAGAAAATCCTTAGTTTTTCGAAAATTCAAAGTTTTGTAAACAGTAAATTTATAAAAATGACCATATAATTGATATTCATGTCAACACCAAAGTGCTGACTACTGGGCTGGTGATACCCTCGGGGACGAAACGTCCACCAGCAGTGGCATCGACCCCAATGGTGTAAATAGTTATCAAAAGTACCAGGATTTTAATTTTATACGCCAGACGCGCGTTTCGTCTACATAAGACTCATCAGTGACGCTTAGATCAAAATAGTTAAAAAGCCAAACAAATACAAAGTTGAAGAGCATTGAGGACCCAAAATTCCAAAAAGTTGTGCCAAATACGGCTAAGGTAATCTACTCCTGGGGTAAGAAAATCCTTAGTTTTTCGAAAATTCAAAGTTTTAAAAACATTGTTATGACAATGTAACTTTTGCTAGACATGGAACGCATTTTAACAACTCTATAAGATTGCTTTATTAAGTCATAACATGACACGATGTATGACATACCTTTCTAAAATTATCAGGTATAAATTTAGTTGACCTTAGATGGGTTCGGATATAATTTTAAGTTCTTTTAGTCATAAAACTCCTGTTTTAGTTATTATATACATCCTTATCGCTTTCAGGTCTAAATACTCGGCTTTTGATCATTTATACAGAAAATAAACCTAGAAAAATACTTCAGAAGTTTGAAATTTATAAAAGTGTTGTTTTCTTTTTTCTCTAATATCGGAGTGGAATGTATATTTAGAGACAACACAACTTCATGAAGTTAACATTCACAGCATTCGTGTTGCTGTGTTATCGAATACGTTCGATTGCACATTTCTATTGCATCGTATCAAGCCAAAGAGCTTATTATATGACAACGTGGACAACTGAGTTTTTGTATTGAAATACAGTGAAACCTGTTATAAAAGAGAAAAAAAAAGTAGTTTCATTAGACAAATTGGTCTTTTTATACTGGTTCAACCTATATAAAATGTAGTACAATGGAATCTAAACTTAATGGTCTTATAGTACAGGTTTTTGCTTAAATTAGGTGGTCTCCTAAGCAGGTTTGACCGTATTTCATTTTATTTCTTTTTCTTGAAACAGATTTGAGAAAATACGGTAGTAAATGAGAACACTTTATTTGCCTTCTTTGCGACGTATACAGAATTCTACCTCACGTTTTAAGACGCAGCAGCTGCACTTTCATGTGGTATAAAGTTCTAAGCCATCTGCTCAGACACTATGACTACATTTACAATTAAACAAGGTAAAGTGCAAAGAATATCAGGTGATGTTTCATTCAACAAAGCATATTGGCAAATACAAAGCATCACGTTATAGGCCTGAGAGAGACTTCAATATGGACATTTGATATAGTTCTATAAATGAAATGAAACAATGAAATAATGATGGATATGGTTAAAGAAAACTGAAATATATGAGTTTCTATTCTAAATGAATAAAAATTGTTGTACGTGTCTTTTAAAATATACTACGAATCTCTTCAGAATCATTCCTTTACCATTCTATATATTATTCATTACAAAAATATACAGAGTTTATTGTTGATTTTATTCTGGATGAAACTTTATATGTCATTCAACTTTATATTTTATTTCTATATCGTGTTAAGTTAAATAGAGAATGGAAATGTTGAATATGTCAAAGAGACAACAACCCGAAAAAGAGTAAAATACAGCTGAAGTCCGTCAATGGGTCTTCGACACAGCGAGAAAATCCCGCGGACTTCAGCTAGCCCCTAGTACTAGTTCATTGAAAAATGCACACCGTAAGTACCTTTTTCAAGTCTCGTATTTTTAGTATCCTAAACGTGTTTGTTCTGAAATATAGACATAACTCAAAAATTGCCATTAACCTTTTTTCATGTCGAATAACTACGCAACGTTCACGTCTTTATATGGATGTAATTATAAAGATACTATATTAATGTTATATTCATCGGCAGAAAAGAGGAATATTCCTGTTTACCTGTACTAGTTTATTCATTTCAAATCTTTATATAATTTTTTCCTGTTTTTTTTGTTGGTTACACAATTTATTCTCATTCTGCCTTGGGCAATAATATTTATTTTTTCAGTTCTTGCCAGGAACGAATATTATTTCCAAAAGCTTCCTGCCCCTCCCCAACTCCCCCGAAAAATAGATTGGTCGTCTCTTCATTTACAACGAAAGTAACGACGATAACGCGTTTAACAGAGCATGGTAGGCGAAGTTTACCACTTCTCAGCCCCTCAAGGTTTTTGGGAATACGTTATAATTACAACAAACGTCAATAAAAAGGTTGTTGACCCTCCAAAGGTTTGGTTTTGAGCATACAAGGTAATTGCACAAACACGTGTTGAGCGCAGTGATATAATATCGTACGTTTTCTGCTAGCCTCATCTTCGTTTCTGTAGCATAATCCACATTATCCTTTTTTTTTTACTTTTTGTTATTTAAGTTCATAATCAGATTAAGTTGTGCTGCTTCCTTTTTGTCAGAACTGACCAGGTGTTCTGCTGAGGCCCATTTTGTACTTCTTTTCAATGTTGTATGTTTTTAGTTAATTGAAAACATTTTGTTTCACGTGTTTCTAATACTTTTGATTTGTTAACTATATGCCAATTTTCCTAAGTCATAATCATGCAATGGTTCCATTTGGTTTCTTTTTAACCACGGTTTTCTGTGTATTTATTTGTGTATAGCTGTTTATATTAACAACCCTGTGCGCTGAACATAAAACCAGAAAGGAGTGACTATAGAACGTACAAAAATTGATATGTTTAACTTTCATTTATGAAAGGGTGCCACGAAGAGGAGCACAATTTGTTCCATTTAAATATCCATCTTTTTTTTGAAAAACACACTCACATAACAGTGATTATATAGTATGAGCTAAGAATGAACAATATCATTATCCGTGTATGCTTACTTCTATTTGTACATTTACATTTTTTGAAATAATATGTGGGATGTACATCAGTGGAGAATATAACATGTGTAAGTGTTTTACAAAACTTTCACAGTAAGGGTGGTCCTTATCTTTTTTTCAGTCACTTTCAAATCAACAACTCTATACTTTAACGAACGACGATCTGTAGATAAACATTCCATCAATATATGTGATTGTAAACATTTGGTACATAAATATAATATGCTTCAAAGAATATTGGACAATTTTGATATATATCTACAAGACATAATGAAAGGAATTACACTTTAATCAAACGAATATGCAGTATGCTTTTTAAAACAAAGTGCTGAAAACAGATGATACAAAAGTCGTTCGTTTTGCCTTAGACGATCGAAAATATAGAATAAATCTGCATAGAACCTCATAGACGCCAAATATTACCGGATACCAGTTTTGAGGACATGAAAAGCCCAGGACAATTAGACTACTGAAGTCAGACAATTTTTATATGTATCGTTCCTTTATCTGCATCTGTATTTTGAATGGTACCTACGTCATCATCAGTACTGATGAACTGCAAGAAGGCAGATATCGACCAGGAAAACATATATCGACCAAAAAACAATTAAATAGAGCATACACAAAAACTGAATACTATATATAGTAATGCAAACAGGATCTGTAATTAGTATCAAAGGTATGTAATCAAAAGGTGGCAATTGCAAATTGTGACAAGACATGGTCACAAAACTAAAGATGTATGAATCCAGTGGCTTATTTTACAAAAAAGTAAAAAAATCTAATCCAAGACAGCAATATAGGGGTTGGATAGGGATTAGAGAACGTGGGAGTAAGGGGGAAGAAAGGGGGAGCCATAGTGGATGAAACTGTGGATCGAGGACGATAAGCGACAGAAAGGGGTAGAAACCGAGGGGAGTCAAAATAAGGAGGTCCTGGAAAACTAAATTGACAAATATTCGTCTGTGCGTAAGGAAAGCGATTTTTGAAATTATAAACACAACTTGAGCTTGTTCGTGGAACTTGCATCTGAATATCGAATAAATTGATAAAATAACTTTTGGAATTTGATGCGACTGTCATAGAAGTGAGAGGTTTTGCAAGCTTTAAAACCAGGTTTTATCCACCATTTTCTACATAAGAAAATGGCTGTACCAAGTCAGGAATACGACAGTTATCCACCCGTTTGATGTGTGAGTATTTGATTTTGCCATTTTATTAAGGACTTTCCGTCTTGAATTTTCCTCGGAGTTCAGTATTTTTTGTGATTTTACTTTTTAAACCCTCCGAAAGTCAGAAACTAAGTACATTAGTATCTCAAAAAAGTTCAATGGTCTTGACTTAAGTGTCATCTCTCAAAACTTTTTGTGATACACATTATCTTTTGATATGACATGTGAAGACCATTATTGTGTTTTATTGATAGGTAATTTATGGGGTTGTTTGTATACGTTTTTCGTAGAAATGACCTGAAAGTAAAATGACACGCCGAGACGGTATTTGCAGTGAAATCGTATTTTACAATGTTTGAGATGTTCATGCTTGATTGATTTATACGAAGTTGGTTGCCGCATTCAATTTGTATCATTTCAATATCAACCATATCTTTTGGAAGAAAAAAAAAGGAAAAAAGGCATTGAACAGATTTTCCAGAAATGACCACCAATGTCAAATATATCAACTGCAACAGGTATATTGATGCGTTCCGTTACATATATATATGGTCCTCGAGGTAATTGTATCATGGTTTAAACACCAACCAAAGTTGCAAAAAGTTGTTTCAAACTGGAAACCCTGATACAGAAATATGACCACATCGACGTCTCCTGTCTTCATTCAAAACCCATTCGGACTTTTTTTTTTTATATAGGATGCATAGATTAGAAGACTTGTTCATTCAGAGAGGCAATGTTAAATCAGATGCAATTTGTAAGGAACATGCAACACTATCTGTTCGTTAAAAAGTACTACGGTTACACCTCATTGAGGTAGTCCTATTAAACAGTAAAAATATCTTCACCGATACAACTTACTTTTTTTGCCTTACAGTGGCCATTCAAAAGAGAAGGTTTAAAGATTTTGATGTTCTTTTTAATTTTACCAAGATACCGCTTGTACATTTGATACCAAGTGATACAAAGTAAATTCTTTATGGCATATTTTATTAAAGATTACGAAGTCAAAACAACTTCAGTATGCATTGTTTATTTTGAAACGTCAGTTTCGTCCAATTTTCATAATTTTTAAGTTTTTCAGATACATAAGCTTGCACTCCCCATCCCCAATCCATAATTGTTTGTTTGCCTATAAACATTGATACCTTTTGACAACATACTATTTTAACTGGTAGTTTCTGGCTTAAATTTCTTTTAAGCTTTTGTGCCCACAAATTGCACATCATCCGCCATCACGTTTTGACCATTGTTATATTATAGTTCGTTTCTGTGTGTGTTAAATTTTAGTGTTGTGTTTCTGTTGTGTCGTATTTCTTATATTTGATGTGTTTCCCTCAGTTTTAGTTTGTAACCCGTATTTGTTTTTTCTCTCAATCGATTTATGAATTGCGGACTACTGTTGCCTGTATTTGACAACATTTCCAAAAGAATGAGTTGCTTTTGAAGTGCTCTCACGAAGAAAGCAGTAAGGCATATATTTAAAACCCATTTATGAACTTTTTTCATTTTCTATAAAAATTAAGATTAAATGCCAGGTCTTGGTAAAAGTATTTTTTTTCGTTCATTTATCCAGGTTAACCAACTTTGCAGACTGAAATAGCTTTTTTATGGTCCCTGCGAAAGGCATCGGGTATGTTATGACATGACAAAAAAGTAATTTTTCTGCATTTATAAAGTAAAGTTTATCAATGTTTTCTCCTCCTGACCATGCATGAAATATTTACCAGTGACCATTAATCAGAAAACAAGCAACCAATAAGTTTTTCTATTTTAGTTTTAAGTCTCACGCTAAAGTTTATATTTCATATAGTCTTAATTATTTTATTTCGGATATGGAAAAACTCTGATTAGATGCCTGGCTTGTATTGAAGTTGGACATACTAATTCTGTTCCTTGATTATATTCGAATGTCTATCTTAATTTCGTATTATCCTTACAGCTACAAACATCTGTTTGTTGTGATAGGTCCATACTTGGAATGGGTTCAAAATTGACCGGTGAAAGACTTTTTGGTCTTGTATCGTTGCATGTGTGCTTACACAATCATAATCATAAAATGTCATTGGATACCCTGTATTTATCATGCTTTATCCTCAAATAAGGTCAAATCCCTGAAAGATCTCACTTCTATAAATTATTGAAAGCTATCATTTCGCATTAACCATTTATCAGGTGTACATAACATATTATACACCACTGGGTGAACACCTTCAGGGAAAGATATATCGTTATACAGAACGTTTCGATAGTTCAGAGGATTTGTTGTAGCATTACCATATTAGTTTTGAAAAAAAGCCATAAGGCAGATTTTCCAGAAATGAACTCAGATGTCAAATTTTCAACTACATCAGACATATTTATACAATGAATACATATTCTTTTTGACTATTTTCAAACAAAGTTATTACAAGAAATATCGATTATAATGCAGTTCCGTTATACATATATGACTGGATAAAGGCAACAGTAGTATACCGGTCTTCAAAAGTCATAAATCGATTGAGAGAAAACAAATCTGGATAACAAACTAAAACCGAGGTTGTTTGCATTTTTTATATCATAAAGATCGTAGGAACTGCTTAGCATTTGGCAAGGGATTCAATTAAACACTGCAACCTTTTGGTTATAGAATATTTTTGAACTGAAGGTGTCGGCCTTAGTTAGTTTATTTTTTTAGGTAAAAAGAATTGACAACATATCTGAAATTTGCTGTCTACGGAACATATAATGAAGAAATTTGTATGACAAATGTGTGAAGGCTTTTGAAGTGAACACATTTAAGAACCAAACAGTGAACCTTCAGATATTTTTCGATATATAACGTTAAGACTGAAGACCAAAAATGGACAAAAGTAAACCTGGTCTTGTTGTTTCTTCATCTCGGTCAACCAACTTTGCAGGCTGTGACATACCTTTTATTTTGTTTGTCCCTACACGGGGCTTTGTAATGCTATGGAAAACAATTGTCACCAAGAAATTAAAGTTATCAATATGTTCTCGACATGAATATGCATGATATACTTGCCAATGATCATTGAACAGACAATATTCAATCAAATATATTTTTTGGGGGAATCAATTTTTAGTTGCTATAGTTGCTTGAAAGAAGTTGAATTTGATCTTATTTAATGGGGAAGCATAATAAATAAAAGAATTCTTTCTATACTGCAGAAAAAGTTGAATACATTCAGAAAAACACACGAGCAGTCTTGCTTGCTCACGGTTGACACGTATTTGGAACAACTTTTTGGAATTTTGGGTCCTCAATGATCTTCAACTTTATACTTGTTTTGCTTTATAACATTATTTTATCTGAGCGTCACTGATGAGTCGTATGTAGAAGAAACGCGCGTCTGGCGTATAATCCTGGTACATTTGATAACTATTGACTTGTTTCGGCAGTCCAATTTTTTTTATTTTATTGTTTAACTATATAAATTATACATAAAGGATTAGTATTACAGTCATTACAAGTATCGCCTCAAATAATACCGTGTTTATTTTAGAGCTTGTGGAGCATAATATTTCCTTTCGTTACCAAATGGGATTGAGCATGGTCTCGATGCAAAAAGCAATTCTCGGACATAAACATTATGAATAGAGAGTGTTGATAAACACGTAAAGCATGAACTTAAATTGCAAATTTTAGAATTATGCCTCATCTTTTTATAAAAATGTGAGAACTATTAAATCTTAAAGTATTACTGTATATCCCTAAACGGTATATACTATCTTATTTACGCTATGGTATATTGACAATGCCGAATATAGCTTTAAATAATTTATATCAAGGAGATCTTTCAGGACAGGACTTCGATCTTATTTGAGGATAAAGAATGATAAATGTATAGGGTAACCAATTACATTTTATGATATATGATAGTGTAAGCACACATGCAACATAGTAAGACCAAAAAGTCTTTCACTGGTTAATGTTAAACCCTTTAAAAGTAAGCACTCGCACAAAAACCAGATGGAGTATATCTGTACGTATAATAAGTAATTCAAAGATATTTAGACTTCCGAATGCAATCAAGAAACAAAATTAGTATGACTTTCAATATCGGCCACGCGTCTAATGGTATTAATCCCATAGCGGCTAAAATAAATACGTTAACATGGCGAAATGCCTCCTTTCTAAATAATTGAAATGATTTTCATTAACAAGTCTATATCAGATTCACACAATAAATGCCGTCATGGGTGTATTTAATACATACATATAGTTGGAGTATATAAATGTGCATGTAACCGATACATTGAATATTATAAAGAAAAATATCTTGCACAACTTTCTTTTTCTTTTGAGTTGAAATCGGTTAAATTCAAGTCAGGTGTAATAAACTTGATCTTCCCCTGTGCCTTTAATCAGATCTAGTTAGTGCGAACATATTGTCACCATATACTGTCGAAATTCAATCTTTTTGAACTAAAAAGACAATTGTCAGATCAGAGATAATATAGACCACACCAGATTTAATTAGTTGTGTACTGTCAACTATGAAGATAAAATTCCAATACCAAGTTGCGTAAAAAATAAGTATTTTTTGTGATCAGACTTGTATGTGTTTGGTTTTTAAATCGATATGTAATCAATTTAAAAGTTCTGCCGCGAACAACATCAACGTTAAAAATTGTCCCAACATGATTTCCCAATAGTTTTTCCTTTTCAGCCTCTTGTTTTATTTGCTCATTTTACAGTTTGACCCAATGTTTTCAATAACTTTCCTTTCAGTAAAAACGATTTACTTAATTCTTTTTTTTGACAATGCTAGTGTGATTAAGAAAACCCTCAATGATACATTTAGTAATCTACGGAAATTTCAAAAAACCTACACAAAGCATCATAAACCCGATCAGATGCTCCGGAAGGATAACAGACCCGTTATAGTAGTTCCTCATGGCAAGTGCAAATGATAATATAAGTCGTTTTGGGAGATGTCATAATCGAGCGAAGAGTACACTTGTGAATTCGACAATTGGAACATGTTTATGATCATTTGACACATCTATACAAAGCACTTTACCCAATTATGATGGCGACCGTACATTTTTTTGGAAGAGATGACTACAAGTCCTTAGTCCAATAGCTTCCTTGTATAATCAACAACTTTCTATCATGGAAATTTTGATAGGAAACTAAAGCTCTGTAAAATCTTGTCAACTGGTGCTGATGCTGAAATGTTGCTACATAGAAATGGAAAGTTCACAATTGTAAATCTAAGTTGTCTCTCTTGTCGTAAAATTGGTTTCAGAATGATTACAAACGCATTACTGTTTGAAGGGTTATTTTCTTTAAACCAAGATCGACCCTCTTATAGACATCTTGATACTAGTGTTTAACCAAGATCATTTGTGTAATACAACTTAGTCGTTGAATACACATGTACGATGGCTGTGCTATTATATTAAACTTTATGTATGTTAAACCCCTAACTTAACGACCGAGTTTCACTCCTTTTCTCTGACACTATTGGAGCAATTGATGCTCACTCTCTTTGAACGCTTGATGAAACACGGTTTTTAGCTGGGTTAGTGTTCCTCACTCTTAGATTCTTGTCTTTAGTTTGGAGTCTGATTGAAGATCTTGTTGTCTAACGCGCGTCTGGCGTACAAAATTATAATCCTGGTACCTTTGATAACTAATTAAACTTAAATCTAAACAGAAAAGGTAAAATGATGTTCAGTCTATGTCGAAATTGCCTTTTTGCACGCTTGGATGGACTTGAGATGTTTAAGGAACCCCTTATTCGTGGTTTCAATGCATACCTTTATTTTATACTAATTTTTCATTGTCATGTTTTATCTTTAAATAGGAGGTCAATACGTTAGAAGAATAAGATGAGTTGAAACGATTGTACTAACACTTTATTTTTGTTGGGTCCTTTGAACCACACAATATCTGGAAAATAAAGTAATTTAGATTATCTTGTATTGATTACTTGCATGATGATTAAGGATGAAATGTACAATATCCAGATGGTAACATCTGGTTCGTTCTCGGTAATAGGCAAGGTTGGTAGAATAATATACATATACGGTAAAAATCAATCAGTATACTCTTTTTGCTTTTGGTACTTATACCGGCGTCACACATCAGACGTACGTCAGGCGTGTTAAAAACTCATGTACGCTGCCAATACGCTAGTAATTTTTGATGCATTCAACCTGTCAATCATATCTGTAACGTGTGCACAACGAGCTTTAATTGTGTATTGGGCGTACGAGAAGTGTACCAAGGGATTTATCGGGCGTTCAAGAAACGTATATTGGCGTTTGCCTGACGTTTGTCTAACGTAGATGGAATGCAAGCTACGAAGGAAAAAAGTTTCTTAAACGTATTTGAGACGCGTCCCGGTCGTATCTTGGACGTTCTATTATTGCGTGTTTGTTACAAACAAACCCGCATACGTTTTAGTTAAAGTCAAACGATCTTGAAGCGTATACAACGTGCCCTAAACGCGTCTCAAACTTACCTGTAGCGAGTTTAACGCGCTTGTAGCATATGTGTTACGTGAGTGTAGCGTACAGGTATACGCTAGACACACGCTTGAGATGGATGAAAATTTTTATGCTGCATAAAAAGTTTCTCGAGTTGTAGCGTTCACCAAGCGTATGCCTTTGTATTTCGACGTACTTCAAACTTATGCAACGCGCGTTTAACGATTGTTTAGCGTTCCTCTAGCGTGCAACTAACGTTCCTCTAATTTTTGTGCTATTTTCACATTTCCTGACCTGTGTGAGAAAAATATTTCTCCTCACTAGTGAAAAATCTGTTCTCGGCAAATGATTGGTTGCAATGTAATTGTGACGTTAAATTTTCTTGTTTTCTTCTGAATTTTCTTATTGTGACGTCATGAAAATTAAATTTTAATCATTTAAAAAGCTCGACAGGCCTCGCGCTTTGAATATTAAAATTTAACTGTCTCGACTGGAGAAATATCGTAATACACTTGTCGCAGTTGTGGAATCTATATATACCGACTTTCAGATTAGACCGTTGGTTTTCCCGTTTGAATGGTTTTACACTAGTAATTTTGGGGCCCTTTATAGCTTGTTGTTCGGTGTGAGCCAAGGCTCCGTGTTGAAGGCCGTACTTTAACCTATAATGGTTTACTTTTTAAATTGTTATTTGTATGAAGAGTTGTCTCATTGGCACTCACACCACATCTTCCTATATCGACTTTGTCAATTTTCTCTGTACGTTTGGTGCACGCCGGTTTATACGCCAATGTGTGACGCCGGCATTAGGAACTGAGTTTATTGGCGGTCACAAGATTGTTTGAACTGGCTATAAATCTTTTGATAACACACACAGACTTGTCTTTGAAGGTTAGCAAAATGAAGTGTAAAATGTTTTATCAATTCTGATAATTAGTAGGACAGAAAAGACTTAGGTGATGCTTTTGCAGTTGTTGCTTTTGTTTGGTTTATATAATATCAGTTGCTAATTTCTGCTTCTAATCATTACACCATTTTTAGTGTCGATGTTCTTTTATATAAAAAAAAAAAAAAAAAGAGGATGTGGTATGATTGCCAATGATACAACTCTCCTCAAGAGACAAAATGACACAGACGTTAAACGCTATATGTCAACGTACGGCCTTAACATACTACATAGTCAGTTATAAAAGGCCCCGAAATCACAATTGTAAAAAAAAATTCAAACAATAAAACTGACAGCCACCAAAAGTGCCATATAAGCTGTACTATCATCCCCGCGTTTGTTGCCCGACAATTTACATTTTAGTAATCTCTGAAAAAACTACCAAGCCAATGTCACAGTGGACTTATATTTGCAGGACTAAAACTTGCATATAGAAAGTACTTAAGTAAAATTATCTGAAAATGAGGATTATTTTCAAAATTCTTTCTCTCTGAATTTATTATCCTCACTTTATATAAATCGGTATTTAGGGTAGTTCCCTTGGAAAACCTATATATAACATTGTTATCTCTACTCTGAAACAACATTAATATTAACTTAACCTTCTAGATATAATGCATGATACATGTAGTAGGTTTTCTACATATGATTCCCGTTTAATACTAATCGAATGTAAGACTTTCGTGTAATATTTTTCGGAAATCAATCCTAAGATACCAGAAAATTCGTTTAATCTGTAATTTTACCAGTTGAATCATATTCCCGATTGTGACATTTTGACTGAGTGTGGGTTCGCATATATATGCAGTGTTGTCAGTGTGGCATGCAAAGTTGGAGACGCTTACTCTGTCGATACCCTCGGTCTTTATACTTTTGGAGTTCTTGCGATTCCCTAATTTTATGTTCGCAACTTTCATTTTCATTTTCATTTTGATGTTTTTCTTTTTTGTCGTGTTGGCCTCGAGCGACAAACTCCCCGGCGATCCGCATTCTACTCTACACTATTTAATGGAGTAAGGGAAAGTAGTTTCGGAACGGAAATGATCCTAGTTCGAAATTTGCCAGAGCGAGTGCATTCCATCTCCTACTTGATTATGGACTGGTTGTCTCGGAATCTCCATCCGATTAGAAAAATTCGGCTCAGTGCAAAGTCGATTATAGTTATACCTCACCAAAATGCTTAAGTCTTAAATACGCATGTAATACTTGCCACTGTGCATTACGCTTCATAGTGTCGAAAAATGAAGATTTATTTTGAAAGTGTTCTTACCGTGAAATTTAACACGGTAATACGTTTATAATGGATTACATGTACATTTTCAGTATGCATATTATGTAATCAATTATCTTGTTTATTCTTAGTTTGCCCCTTTCTTTCCGTTTTTTTGCCATCTTTTCATGTCATTTGCTGTGCATCAGGATAAGCCAAATGACATTACCAAGGTCGATAAACAGAGATGATACAGAATAGTTATAAAACTATCAAATGGTTGCCAGAGTTGCAACCAACATCAATAGTTTTGTTTCATTATAGAAATGAACATGGTGGATCTATGTCGTAATAAAGCAATTGGTTTTCAATAACACCTGTTACTAAGATAATTCCTGTCTTGTTTATTTTTCCTCTACAAATAAACGCATTAACGTTCCAAAATACATAAAGGTTTTAGGAGAAATCTACATAGCGAATCGATTTCTACATGATAAAAAAGAAAAACAGCTGGCAGAAGTCCGCCAAGCGCTAAATATTAAATTTAATCTTCTTGAATATTGATAGGTCGATAGCTGACATAATCAATGCCGAATAAAACTAATGCTTTGTGTCAAGAGAGATTGTATAAAAACAAGAAGATGCATTTTGATATAACTTTTCAGAATTTAATTATCTATTTGAAAATTGTACAATCTTTTACTTATTCTCGTTACTTCTTACTTACTGCATATTGTGACAACGACGCATTTTTATGTGTCTTCATCATATGTTACCTCAAATGTGGCATATTATTACTGGATTTTCGTTAGTTTACAATAACTGTAGGGCTTGAAGACTTTCTCTATTAATTCTCACGATTATCTTTAGTAGAAGATAATGAAATTCAAACTCTGTTTCTTGATGCAGGGTATGTAGAGTATAACAGTTTTCAGGTCAAACCTTATTAGGAATACCTTGGTTTCTTCATTTCGCACGTTGTCTTTGATTTCAGATTTCGTTAGCAGGAAATGCATTGATTAACATGGTGATATTTCAAATTGTGTTTGACTTTCATTACTACTGATGCTACTGGAAAACTACTAATATTAATATAATGTAAATAGATATAGGAAGATGTGGTATGAGTGCCAATGAGACAACTCTACATCCAAGTAACAATTTATAAAAGTAAACCAGTATAGGTCAAGGTACGGCCTTCAACACGGAGCCTTGGCTCACAACTAACAGCAAGCTATAAAGGGCCCCAAAATAACTAGTTTAAAACCATTAAAACGGGAAAACCAACGGTATAATCTATATAAAACGAGAAACGAGAAACACGTATGAACTACATAATCAGACGACAGCCACTGTTCACCAGATTCCTGACTTATAGGACAGATGCAAACATTTGCAGCGGGATTAAACGTTTTAATGATACTAAAACTTCTCTCTTTTCTGATCGAAACAATAGTATAACATCACTAAATAGAGAGACACACTATAAAATATCAATTCGAAGGTTTATCTCAATCAAAAAACGCAAATTAACAAAGAAGTCCATAAGAATGTCAGCAACTTATAATAAGTCTGATTTAATTTGAACTTATTTCTAAATTGCCTCATATTGTTTAGAATGAATTGATTTATGTCTATTTGTGTTTCCCTGCAGCCAATACATTATTCACAATCAAATGTCCAATATGTTTAACCTTAAGTTAATTTACAACAGTTGTCCGAGTTTCTTGGACCGAAATTAGGCAACAACGATTTCAGTTTAAGGCTGCTATAGGGGAGACAAGAGGAGAACAGGGATTGAAACAAGTTTGCATTAGTAAAATGAAAAAGCAGAATTTGTTCACGTCAATTTTTAATTTAGACACAGAGGTATTCGTATGGAACTCGAGTTGCGAGTTAGAAAAGTCGATGTGCGACACGGTTTATATTAATTAATCTGTATTATACAATGGTAGTATACATAGTATTTAAAAAAAGATTGCTTTAGAAAAAAAGCAAATAAATAAAAATTGTTTGCACCCCGAACTAAAAAACAAAGATGTTATCTGAATATACGGAGAAAAATATGACTTTGGTACAAATCCCTGCCCTCTCCCAGAGAGGCAAATGTTTGCTTTTTCTTATGTTTCATATAATTGAAAAAACCCAGAATTAAACTAAAATTGAATATATACCTGCATTTTCATTAAAAGAATAAATGCAATATATTTATAACTGACAAACTGTGAAGGGACCCATTCAGAAATCGATATTTTTTAACCATATACACACAACATTACTTTAGTAATTTACTACGAAAAGGGAGACTAACGTGTTTTCTTTCATCGACATTTTATTTTAAAGAATGAAGAGTTGTCTCCCTTTTGAAACTGTTTGAATGCTTTTTTAACGTTGAAATTAACGAATTATTGTATGCTAATATTTTTAATTAATTTATTATTTAAATCTTGTTATTTATCTTCATATAAAACTGAGACATATCTAAATCTTGTTATTAAAAAGTAAAATAACAAAAATACCAAACTCCGAGGAAAATTCAAATCGAAAAGTCTCCAAATAAATAGCAAAATCAAAAGCTCTTGCACTTCAAACGAATGGTAAACATATCCTATTCCTGACTTAAAATGTAGTACAGGCATTTCCTTATGTAGAAAATGGTGGATTAAACCTGGTTTTATAGTTAGCTAATCCTCTCACTTGACAGTCGCATTAATTTCAATAATATTGACAGCAATGTGTGAATAAAACAAACGGACATAGGTAAAAATGTCTAAAATAGGGGTGCAGAAGTCAACATTTTTTTTTATAATTTTAATCTTTAATAAAAGCATACATCTTCCGTTGGAACAATGACACTCATATCAGTAACAATCGTAAAAAAAACTATTTCACGGGTTGCATGTGCATATTGTTAGAATATTTTTGCTTTTGTAAGTACATTTAAATGTCCCAGTGATTTTTTACTTGTTTTAAGTTTTGCACATAATCGAAACAATGACTTCAATATATTTATCTTTTACAATTACTTCAGCATTAACAACAAACAAAAAGGAGTTACGAAAGTTCTCTTTAAAGTAAAAAAAAGAAAATTGTTTTATTAAGATAAGAGACACTTGTATTTTTTAAAACAAGTTTCAATACTGAGTAACTTCCCTTTAGTAAGACCCATGATACATTTTTGAATAGCACAATTCATAGATGAAGAAAGGGATAACACATACATATACAAAAAAGAAGAAGGAGGGTCTGCATAGTGAGTCTCAGTTTTTGTTTTAGTGTTTTTAAGGTATCTGTGTTTTATTTAAATTTGCTCATGAAATAATCACACCAAACGTGTCTTTAAAGAGTCAAAAGAAATATAACACAATACGGAGAATAAACTAATAATTAATACCTTTAATTCTTTTTTGTTTTTAAATAGAATAAGTGAATAAAGATGAAAGATAAACACGCGCGTTGGGAGTGGAGATGTCATGTGAGGTAATGAATCAAGGCGAGTATCGGTCCCTGCTCATTTCTGGAAAAATGTGAGTACCAAATTAAATTCAAAATTCTTTAAACTTCGTATCTACCTTGTAATGTCCAGATTTGCGGAGGGATCATGGAACTAAGGAAAACTTGCGTGAAGTTCCCCGGGATAATGGTTAGCAACGTCCGGGGATATGGGTTAGCAACACCAAGGGGCCATGGGTTTTGTAACGACGTGCGTTAACCAATCGAAATCCTAGAAATATACTAAGCCGGGGATACTATATTATATTAGCAAGTTGCGTACTTGTTTCAAGTTACTGTAAGCATATTTGCTTATTTTGCATTGTAAATTGTTGTGTATATTGCCTTTATAACATTGTTTTATTATTATTAGTCAGTTCCAAAACCCGAAACATTTTTTATTTAGACTTCGCCACTTCTAACCCCGATTCTGCGTGTGAGAAGCTTTACATACAGTTATAAATATTCATAGAATCACCCAGAACATGCAGTTAGAGCAGGACAGCCAGCTTGTCAAAAAAGGCATAATATTTTTGTACATCCTCGCAATTTTTAGCTTTAGTGAAATGCTCATTCAAGGTAAACATCAAAAGTGCATTATAAGAAGAAAACTATACACAAATGCATTAAATTTAGCCAAATAAAAGGTAGTTCTTTCTCGAGGTAGAAGCCGAAGGAGGACGGAAAATATGCTTACTGATTAATTAAGATAAAAATACATGTTCTGTAAGTATTCGCCTCTGAGCCAACACATTTCTGCTCTTTCTTTCTCCAAATACCGTTCACTTTGACGGAGTAGCAGCTAATACTTGTTTTAAAGTCTTTAGCTGGGCATTGTCTGGTACAAAAGACATGATTTCAGCACACTACCACGATACCACTCATGACACAAGCTATTACAATGATTGAAGCATACAATTGACAACCGGAATTTATAAAAATAGGTATATCAATAAAATATACAAACAGAATTTTATTAAAAGTGTTATTATAAAAAAGAAAATATTAAAAAAATCATGTAACAAATATTTTTTTTCACCACAACACATATGTATAGTGAAAGCCATGTTGATCATTCTTAGAAGTAGCATACATGCGTACAATTTACGTTTAAGACAAAAATCTAAAGCATACACACGTATTTAAAACTATACAACCAGATTTTGTTGATGAATTTATAAAATAGGTGTGTCTTATAAAATATACAAACACAATTTTATTAAAACTATTATAATAAAAAAGAAAATATTAAAAAAATCATGGAACAAATATTTTTTTCACCACAACACACGGCCATTCTTGACCATTTTTAGCAGAGCATACATGCGTACACTTCATATGTAAGACAAAAAAACATAAAGCATAATGACTATACAGCCAGATTTTGTTCATGATTTTGTTTGTTCATAAATCTATTTAAACATCCAGCGAAAAATGCAAGTTTGGGGAAACATAGAACTATGTCTTATTTATATATAAATTTTCATATAATGTATGTTAGTGTACCTCTCTCTCTTTGCATTTTGCATTAATATTTTTATATACAAATTATTTGTCCAATATTGGTTATATGAAGTTTGAAAGATTTTCATTTTAATGTTAATTTTACATTTAAAAATGACATGGGTATATCCTAGTTGCAATTTCAACTTTTAACAAAGATTGAGTGTATTTTTGATTTTAGAACATCATGTAATGATAGAACTTACCAGAACAAAATGTAAAAAAAAAAAAAAAAAAATGTAGCCAAAAAGTCTTATTATATATATGTTTTTACCCCATTATTTTAAGCACCAGCAATCCTCAAATAGTCTAAGTGAAAACGTATAAATTGAGATATGAAAGCTCGGTTATAGATAAATCTACATACAAGGCAAAACATTATTCAGGGAAAGGTTTATCATTTTTTGGGGTTAAACTAGCTTAATTACTAGATCTGGTTTAATATGACTTTCTTATCTACTAAAATAACTCAAAAATTGAAGAAGCAAAATGACACAGTAAACTGTAGGTAATCTTATTTCAAGTATGCTTCCACCATTGGAGTCTTTTTGAATCCCATGCTGGTCAAGATCGGGTGAAAGTGCTTGGGTATCAGACCTAGGATAAGGTTGATGTGCGAAATTTGACGACTGAGAATGAAAAACTCTACCAGCCTTAGATTTATAGTAGATCTTTCTACCGCGAGATGGAGCAACTCCGGGGTCATTAAGGATGCCATGCTCATATGCAATCTTTCTTGGCAATAATGTTTCGCTTACAACCATGGACGTCAGAGGTGTAACAAAATTATATTTCAACGATAACTCCAGTGTTTTGTTTCGCAACACCCTCTTCATAACGTCATCGTCAGTTAGCGCAGTTTCTTTCAGAAGATCGTTTATCTTCATATACGCCCATAATTTTTCCATAATAGATGATTCCATTACATTCCCAACTTTTAAGGCTGTAGAATTAATGTTGGTGTCCAGATTTGTAACTGACCCCTGTCCCTGGACGTGAGCATCTAGTTGCGATTGGAAATGGTCGTTGATTTTCCCAGCTATAATTAACTCAGAACCTTGAAAATATTGTGGAAATCGTGTCGAAGTCAATGACGACAATTCAACGGCGTTGTTTGGATAATCAATTTTGACATCAATCAACGTTGGATTCTCGAGTTCTTTGTAGAAACTTTCTAGTTGCCTTGCCGCATCACTTTCTTCATAAACCCTGCGTGCGAATCCACCATTTTCCCAAGAAAGCGCTTTCAAGAAAGGCATGTCTACATCAAAACCGAAACCCAATGAGAATATAGAAAATTTGTGTTTATTTGCAGTGGTAACACCTTGTCGAATACTTTTTGTATTTGTAATCCCGGAAGTAGGGCGACCATCTGTAAGAAACACTATGATATTGCCCCTAGTACCCCCTAAACTCTGGGTTATATCCAGTAAAGATATTCCTCTCAATAGACCACTGTTTATATCTGTACTACCTCTTGCATGGACCTTATCGTGAACAAACATTTTTGCTAAGTTTACATTATTCAAAGTAGCTAACATGGGTTCAGAAAACCATTCTTTTACGTTATTATCGAACAATAAAATGTTAAAATAATCACCTGGGTGTAACTGACCCAAAATAGAAAGCATTGCAAGTCTGGTTTGTTCAATTTTTAGTCCCTGCATTGACCCACTGATATCAATTATAAAAATAATGTTTTTATGAAGTACAGAGAAACCAGAAGGTGCTAAATAGTGAACAAAGTATTCGTTTTCTTGTAAAATAATACCACCGACACTGTTGTGTTCTACGTCATAATATAAAACAACTTCACCGGATATTCCTTTACTGATGTCGCGGGCTTTTTGATAGTCAACTGCTGGTTTGAAATAAAGTTCTCTAGTATTGTCCGAAGCTTTAACTGTCGTTAACTCGTTTGAGCTAGTTTCAGTCATGTTGGATCCTGGCATTGTGTAATGAAACCTATTGATACCTTCCTGTTCAAATATTTTGGCGCGAAACACAAGATCCTGAACAATTTGGCGCGGTTGAAAACTTATTCTTTGTTTATAATATCCAAATTTTCTGCTTAGCAATTCGTGATACTGAAGCTTGAAGATTGCTTTGCTCTCTGCGGCAACATTAACAGAAACAGTAAATATTTTCATTTCTCTGTTTGGTTTATCATCTTGGCGGTCTATTTTAGCAGCAGAAACTCCCTGCTGCTTTGATTCTTCATAGATTTTGTTAGCTTCTTTCTTTTCTTTTACAATGGCTGTTATGCTTTTGTCTCCGACATACATAGTGAAATTAGAAATAAAAGCCGTGTCCGGTAACTGGAAAGTAAATTGTGTTTCAAGGCTATGATTTGCAAAGTTTTTCATCTGAGTTGTTACAAGAACACGTGCCATTCGTGCATGGATCTTGCTTTCTACATGCATAGATGCAATTTTCACTCTCGGCACAACTACTGCGTCATCACAGCTACATAATACAATTAAAACGGTAAACACACTTATTAGAAATAGTCGCATTGTCATTATGAATTCTGTTATGCACCCTTACATTGTAAAATCTGAAAACAAAAACAATAAGTGGCATTGACATATGTTTCGTTAAACCTGAGTTTTTTTTTGTTTTTTTTTAAATTCTTATTAGAAAACGCATTTTTTAGAATACCGACTGAGATATTATCGTCTGGACTTTAAGCATAAATCAATCATCTTGTTAAAGTTCTGCTGTTTTTTTTTTAAATTGTATTATCCTTTTATTTTATTTAGGAGGAACTGTATACTAACTGTGGTACAAGTATACAAAGGTAAAACAATGTAGATACAATAGCATGCAGGGCCGTAACTAGGGTTTGAATTCAGGGGAGGCAGGGTTTGTGGGCCGCCGACTGAGGCCCCTAAGATAGAGGGGTTGGGGGTCGCAGCCCCCCGCCGATTTTTTTTTCTCTCAGTAAAATGGCTAAAAATCACCCGTTTTCCTTCGATTTTCTTACTTTAAGAAACATCAGTATGCTTGAACCTGGAAACATTTATTTTTTATGCAAAAACAAGCTGAGATTGCTGTTCGGGGTGAGAATAGGCTCCGTCTTGAAGGCCGTTGTTTGACCTATAATTATTAACATTAAATACATTGTGACCGCGGATTTTTTTCTCAATATTGCAAAAATCACCCGTTTTCCTTCGATTTCCTTACTCAGAGAAACATCAGTATTGCTGGATCCTGGAAGCAATTTTTATGCAAACAATTATTATCTGTATTTAAAGATATTTTTGTTAGAAATCAAACTGGTAAGTTAAATATATACAGCAAGATCATAGAACGCAAGATCTTTTTTTATCGAGGACCTTGAATTTCAATATTGTTGAAAGCTGAACAGACATGTATATAACTACAACCAGGGATTTTCTAAACTAGTATATACTTAGTATAGAAAGTCCCTGCTACAACGAATGAGAGTGTTTAACTACTAAGGTATTGACCATAATGTTCTCGTACTATTGGGTGACGTTGACCCAACAGTTGATACAGCCGGTAACAAATTTCCGATATTATAAAAGATTCACAATACAAAGGGAACTTCCTCTGCTTAATTGAGCCCCTAAATAAATGTGAATAGTTAAGTTTTATTCAAAATTGTCGAAAGCATTGCTGCAAAGTTTCATATGTGTTCTCGAACGAATACTGAATAACAGACGGGCGGCCACCTGATTTTTTTTTTAAATACTGAAACGGTTCACTTTCGATCAAAAATCCGGAAAATAACAGATATGTCACGTATCATGATAACACTGTTAAAACTGTAAACTTGTGGTGTTTATAATATAAATTCCAGTTCTTTGTATACATTTTGTCAGTATTTCATTTTATTACTTTAAAAAAAAATTGGTGTAGAAAATTCAGGGGAGGCAACTGCCTCCCCTGCCTCATAGGTAGTTACGGCCCTGGCATGTATCTTTACGTAGCAATTCAGTTTATTTTGCAACAGAAAACAGACAGGTTTATTAAATAGTCTTTCTTATTTGGCTAAACTAAATTCGGTTAAATACAGAAAAAAAATCAGATGAAAGCTTTGAGAAAGAGTCCCGCCTGTATCTTTTAAAAATAACGCAAAAAGAAGAAAATGTTTACGGTCACAATGTTTCTCACTAGCATGCGTTATCCCCTTTTTGTTAATTCGTTTTTTGAAATATAAAACAAGAAATACCCACACCATTTCATTTAATATAAATGTTTGTCTTCACGTAAACGTTTAACTGGATTAGATAATACGATGTGGACGAAGATTATACAACAATAAAAACATTTTTTCCGTAATACAAAAGGAACAGAATTTAATTGCAGTTCTTCATCTTGATACTTGTAGTAAAGTCTTCAACAATGAGAGGAACTTGCTGTCTTCGTCAACTCATTTGGTGTGTAACCATTATTAGCAAATTATTGAATTGTCAAGAAATGCATAAAAAAATTGAGAAAATTCTAATGGGAGATTCCAGGGGTGAACTAATGTACTCTTAATGAGAATGCAGCTTTTTTTTGTAAGTATTATCCCTCTATCAAGAAAATGAAGATAGGAAATATAAGCCATGGAAAATCGAATTAAAGGGACGGGATTTGCAGGTTGATGAATTAATACATATATATAAAAGTCCACTTTCGTTTATCTGAAATCATCTCTGGTTTCGTTCATATTAAAAATTGTTTCTCAAGCAACACTCGCTGTTAATTTGTAAGTTTAATGATTCAGAGTTATCTGTATCCGTTATATCCTTTCTCTAAAATGTTAATGAGGTAGATGCTATCAACAAAGTCACCAAACTATGAATCATTATCTAATATGTATGAAGGAGGATAATGCAACCTGCATTTCATTCTTTTTGTATAGGTGTATACAATGTAGCAATACAATTAAGTTTATTTACTGACGTTCCTGATAAATTTAATCTATGCGCTTATAGTCCAAACTAGACAAGATAGTCAATAATAGGAGAGTAAATTTAATAGTCCACCTAAGTAAATTCTACATAAAGATTGTGTCTTCGTCATATGAAAAAGCACAATTCCTTCCGTTATGGGTTTAGTATCATACCACATATGTAAACATAACAATGATTCAAACCGAAAGTAGAAATTGAGGTTAATGCAAGCATTCTGATTTCTTTTGTAATTTATGTTTATCAAATACTGTTACTCGCAATAAAAAATATCTAACAAACTATAGCTTTAATGTGCAAGCCTTGAAAGTTGAATAATTGAATCAACTTACCCATTTCAAAAAGTATATATTGATATTACTACTGCGTCATATTCTCATATTCAATAAACATAAATAGACTATAAATACAGACCACAATACGGGTAGATTCCGTGTGGATCTTACAGAAATCAACTGATCATTCATGTACAAAACAGTTAAAATATAATAAACTAACAACTCGTTTTTGACTATTTAAGTAATTGGACTTATTTCTATAATCCTAATTCTCATTAATTCTTCAATGATTTTCTCTATTAAATTGACTGTCGCTTTAAAATGACCTATTTTTTCTTCATCGTGAACGTACTAATTATTAACCCACAACGGCGAAACGTGAAAAATGGAGCTACCGATCTACACGGTAGACGCTTTTACAGATGTTCCATTCCAGGGAAATCCAGCAGCAGTATGTCTGGTCAATAATGAAAAAGTAGGTTTGTTTTGTAATAGGAAGAAAGTGAAAAACTATGTTGACCTCTATATATCCTTTAGTTATTTGTGTCATTGTGTCATTGGGTCAGTACTGTTTCATATTCATCTCTTTTTCTGTATTATGTATGTATTTAAATATAAATCCGACGGTCACTATCATGCACCGCTGTATGGTTTAAGAACCTGTGTATTTCAATTTATTTTTCCTGACTCAAAAGTCTTGAATTGCCGTATAGTTTTGTTGAACATTATTAGCTTACATACTGCTGGTGGAGATTTATTTCCCCAAGGGTATCACAAGCCCAGTAGTCATCACTTTTTGTGCTGACATGAATTATCATTGATATGGTTATATTTATAAATTAACTGTTTACAAAATTTTGAATATTTTGAAATACTAAGGCTTTTCTACCTCAGGCATAGATTACCTTATATAATTAGCTGTATTTGGCAAAACTTTTAGGAATTTTGATCCTCAATGCTTTTCAACTTCGTACTTTATTTGGGCTTTTTAACTTTGTTGGATTCGAGCGTCATTGATGGGTCTTTTGCAGACGAAACGCGCGAGTCCTGGTATCTGTGATGAGTTTTTATACACTATTAAATGTTTTTGTTTTCAATGTAAAATGATGAAGTAATCATGAACAATTATAGTACTATGGTGTGAGTCTAGAATGAACATTTTAGTCCTGCCTTTTTTTAGTTGTTATGTCGGTCCTGTTTTTTTATTTTCCACTCTATTTGGTTCGGCCTTTTTTTTTTTTTTTTTTATTCTGACTTTCATTTATAGAAATTGTCATCCTGCCTGTACGGATCACATTAGATAAAGTCTTTTTTCTGCGAAGTTGCTGATCCTGCTATTTGTTTTTAATCAAAATTCCTGTCAAACTTATTTTTTCATCAAATTTTATCCTAGCCGATGCATTCTTATTTATTTATTTTGACTTGCGGAGCGTATATTTTTTTTCATTTTTGTACACAACTGTCTTCTGCATTTTTGTGTTGCAAATAGTTATTTTCTTTCTTAATGACTTCTGCAAGGTTATTTATTTTCAACTCCTACCAGGTCAAGCTATTCATTCTCAAATTATGGCCTTTCGTCCGACCTCCTCCTCTTCGTCAATCAAATTAAGTTGTCGCAAATTTATAGGAAAATGTTGACAAAAACAACTTTCACTTTAAAAGCCAGAATTGGTATCTTCAACGTACTCATACAGATACAAGCATTTGAATTATTTAAGTTGATTTATACAATCCTCTCTTTGAACGTGTAATCATGATCCTCTTTTGTGATTTCAAGTACTACTTGATATTTAGATTTTGCATCATTATATGACCCTTTTAACCTGTAGTCATTTTTAAAATACTAAAATTCTCATTTCATTTCCTTGTTTTCTTCACAGTTATTGTCAGAAGAAAAATTGCAGCAGATAGCAGCTGAAATGAATTTATCTGAAACCGTATATATCATAGATACATGTCAGACAGGATTCACATTAGGTTGGAATTTATTTTTATAAACATTAATTAAAAAATCTTAGGTGTAGAGAAAAAAAAGAAAAAAAAAACAAGTCTTGCCATCTATTTCACTGTAGTCGAAGAAGGAACGACAAAAACTTACACATAAGAAAAGAAAACACAAAAAAACAGAAAAACATACACTGTAACAACAAATTATTTTAAAGATGAATTAACCAAAGTCTGTGTGTGGACAATGCAGGTACTCTGGTAGGTTGATATGTTCCTGCGATTCGAATGACAATATATGTGTTGTTCATGAATAGAAAAAAAAACGTCGAATTCGTCGGTGGTAGTAAACGCGGTAATGTGGATGTAGTTTTGGTTATAGTAGTTAAAGGCAAATTCAAGCGATATTTATAAAAGTTATGCATCAAATTAAGCTTAATCATTTTCAAAAACAACGAACTACACAGTACAAGGATCAAAGATGAAAGCCTTACCAAGAAGAAAGATTTTATTCTACTACAGTTATGAATATCATTCGAGGGGTTTACTGCTTATAATACAGTTAAGGGATGTCAGCCGAACTAGTGTTGGGGTAACTAGTGTTTTAGAGCAAATATTACGAGATGTCATATATCTCCATTAATGGTATCGATTTTGAGGATTTGCTATCATCTGAATAAAAGTTTTATTCAGTTTTCAAATAGTATATAAAGGCAACAGTAGTAAACTCAAACTGAGGGAAACACAGTTGTCTCATTGGCAATCACATCTTCTTTTTTATACATTATCTATAAGAGGGTAACAATGAAAAAACAGAAAACAGAAGTGCAACAAAAAACAAACAACAGTGCACCATACATAGAAATTAACTATTAATTAGCAACTGCCATATTCCTGACTTAGTACAGGACATTTAAGAAAAATGGTGGATTGAATCTGGTTTTTGTGGCTAGCCAAACCTCAGCGTTTTATGGCAATGTTAAATACACAACTAAAATGACAACATTACATAAAGGAAATACAGTACAAATAAATGCAAGAACACAAAAGACAGAGAATTCAATTATAAATAAAACAACAGTACATTTCTATATGTTAACCACAGAATAACAACACATAACTTAGATTAATTTAGGACACTACATAAAAGAACGTAATAGAATTACGAACTGTGTCTGTAACTGTTCAAACCATTGGCACAGATGTTTGCACCAGCATTAGTCACGTGAGCTATGAAGTCATCTTCAGTTCAAGTAGTGTCTTGTTCTAGCTGAATTATATTCTTCATTTTGATTTCTTTAATATGTAGGTGATCGATTTAGAATTCGATGGTTTACACCAACAAATGAGGTTAATCTGTGCGGCCATGCAACGGTAGCATCTGCTTCTGTTTTGTTTTACCAGCTCAGTAAGTAAAACAACTAAATTAATAGTTTTTATCAATATTGTTTTTGACATATTTTTTAACCCCCTTATACACGATCAAGAGAATTTTAAACAATTTTAGAAATTTCTATACACCAACTTCATGATAAAAGCAAATAGTAATTTATTGCTTAACACTACTGATGGATAAACCTTTCATCGAATATTCAGGTAAAATTGATTATTGCAAATAACATGTTTTTGTAAACTTTTGAATCAAAGAACATCTATGAAAAGATATCAATTATTTTGTGGTAGCATGAAAATTATAAATTTTTCTCGAGAAAAATTGATTATTTTTTTGAATAAATACTGAAAATTTAAGTTTCGAATAATCTTCAGATGTACATATTTGATAAATTATAACTAATTTGGACTCATGTTAGAACAACCTCAAATTATACTAATAAAGCTTTAACAGTTTACATTTGGACAAAGATTCCAAGGCTATCGGAAAAAAATGAGAGGAAAAATGTTTTACAAATTTGTTTTCAAATATTATATTTGGTGCCAAAAAATTACCGAATATAATCATCTGCTTGGTAAAAAGCCTTTCGTCGGAAGAAAATGCCTCAAATACGCCCACTCATCAAGCGTTTAAGATACTTTTAAAATTAATCTACAAGTACGAAGAGAGCTATTACTGAAACCCCGTGTTAATTGTTTATAGACAATCAGTCAGACAGAATAACTTTTGATAGTGCCAGTGGACCGTTGATAACAGAACGTGCACATCCCAATGGTATTACAATGAACTTTCCACTGAACCCACCAGAGAATCAGGTGAATATTTGCTTTAAAATGCTTTGGAATGAAACAGTTTTCATCAACATATATTGTGTTATTTTCTAAGTTTATTAAATAAGAGTTGAAGTTTACAATGATAAATATTGCCTTGATGTCTTTTAATCCATCGTTTGACTACATTATTTAATAATATAAACCCCAAAACCCCATATCTTATTAAAGAACGGTATACAAGCAATGTTAACGTAAACACATCATATATAATCATATATACCATGATTGAAATAATAAACGGCAGTTGTTTGTTTGGCCTAAAAAAAGACGAAACCCAGGAGAAAATTTGAGATTATTATGATCTGGTCTTTTCAACTACTAGTATAAATGAACGTCTTGACACATACTTTGTATTTTGGGATAACAATACCTAGTAAACGAATTTTGAACTGAAATGGTCAATTTGAATAGAACATCTACTGAAAAACTGAAAAACATATTAGACATGTATGTTGTCTGCTCTATGGTCAGGTTGTTGTCGCTTTGACACATTCCCCGTTTCCTTTCTCATTTTTATGTAAAGTCTTTCAGTCAATTTTTTAGAATTATCCACAGCGATAACAGTCAAATAAGAACTGTTCAGTTTATGTTTAGACTGCTTTATGTAGCTGTTTACCTTTGTAAAACAACAACAAAATGAGTTGTTTGAAAAGACACTGAACAGTACTGGAATAACTGCAAGCAAAATGTCTGAGCATTATTTGAATAATTGCTAGAAAAATTTCTTCACATTTCTGAAATTAAATACAGGAAAATATCAGAAAATATCTTTTAACTCCTAACCAGACTAGTTTACGGTGTAAACTACTTGTCAGCTGATGCTAAAATAACCTTTTTAGACTTAACATTTATTTACAAGTGTATGATGCTAGGATTGCAGGAGACTCTCACGCTATAAACACAACATGTCTCACCATATAGCTTTGCATATGCCTTTGCTTACATTTTCATTATTTCAACTCTCATTGATATACATCTTTCAAAGGAGATGTAATGATGATACCTTTTTTTGACTACTTAAATAAATTTATTTTTTAGTAAATATAATAATGACATAGCACAATGAACAGGCGCTTTGACCAAAAATAATAATACAAGTGTTTTTGCTAACGTGCTGATAAAAAGTTGGGTAGGTAGGCAATATCATTATATTTTACAAACATTTTTAGCGGGTCACCGCTAGGGAATCTATCTAATTTTAACAGTTCCAAAATGAAATATTAGGGTAGGTAGGGTTAGCGGAAACACATGTTTTATATTGTCTTGCCTTGTATAAATTATGGACATATTTGTCGAGCCGGGAAGGTCAGTGTGGATGCATGTTTCACTGAGGAAGCCAGGGGGTTAATTAATGATGTCATACAACAGGGATGAATTTCTATAGTAAATTAACTAGCTTTACTTTTTTAATGTAAGAACTAAAATTGAAATAAGTTTTAAAACAGACAAAAAATATGTTTTAATTTAAAACAGAAAAAAATATGTTTTATTTTAAAACACACCATTATATATATGTTAATTTCTTAAACGTATTTTGCTGAGTACTGAAACGACAAAAACCTGGCTTTATTTACTTGTGTCATGAGCTAAGTATTAAATTTTCGTATGACGTAAAAGCTACTTGTTCCGAACAGGCATTAGAGTGTCAAGTTTGATTCTATTCAGAGATACAACATATAATTAATTGTATATACTGTACAGTTACTAGATAGTTTCACGGACAACAACAGTCACTGTTTTGTTTGACCAACAGAACAAAGTGTTTCAAGAAACTGGAGGCTAAGGGTAACACGTTTGTAAAATTTAATGTTCGTGTTTGCTTTGGATATGGAAATGATTTAGATGTCAAATTATTTTTGTAGGACGAGGAAGAGATTGCCAATCTCCTTCAGGTAATAGTTTATTGACTTTTCTGATATTACCTTTTTGTTTTAGAACATTGTAAAGTCAAATATATAATGCTACTATATGTTTGATTTTTTTTTTAAATAGTATTAAGATTAGACTTTACCTGCTAGAGAACTTTAATTTTTCTATTTTATACTTTAAAAAATTATGATGCATTTTTGTATTTTAGTATTGTTAGTGCTAATGAAATAGAAAATCCCGTTAGAATTACGCATTCTCGAGCACTAATATTTACTTAAAATTTTTCCATTTTAGCATATCGGTACAACTGCACGTATTCACTCTGTTTATATTTGCAAGACTACACATAATTTACTGATTCGTTTAAATGATAGTACCACTCGGTAAGATTACTGCTTACATTTTTCAGCTCGTTTTACCAAAGAATAAAATACATTCCCTCCATTATTCACAATCTACAAAGAAACTTTTAGTGAGAATGACTGACCACTGTACACGGTAAGGTGATTTTGAGTGTCATGGTATTTACTAATATGTGCTTTTGTGACCAGTCTTCATTGCAAGCCCATATTGTGAGAAAGACAAAAATATGAGCATAACTTAGAAACTGATTAGTGTATATGGTCCAAGAAAGTCTCGTACTTGATCATTTAATCGCACTATAAAAATTATTTACGACATTGTCAATAATCATAACCAATCAAAGTTTTATTCACAAGTGAGCATTCTATATTCTATTATAGGATAAGGCTGCTGACAAGTAAACAAATTTATTGGACAAATTTGTTAAAATAACTTCAGATATACAAAGCAATTCACGTGCTTAATTTTACTTTTTGGTTAAGTTGGTTCAGTCTGATTAAAGTTTTATTTTCATTGAATGGTTCGTGTCTCTAAAAAATCACGACAAACTTAAATCTCTGAAATCACTCACTGCTGGCATTAATAAAAATTTCCAACTTTCAAAAGCTTTTTACATATAAAACACACAAAGTTTTGCATAACAAAATGGAAATACCCATACATTTTTAATGTTCAATGATTTTTTTCAAATCTTCACGTTTTCCCCAAACAGTGCATATTGTTTATTTCATTGTGGAACGATTTTATAAAAGAGAGACACGATTTTATTAAAAAACTAAACACATTTTGAGTTTTAATTTATTGTGCATGGTCATTTCTTTTCCAGATTAGAACTCGAATCACTCAGACCAGATACTACAGCAATGATGAATGCTGAACCAACGGGTAAAGTTAAGGGAGTAATAATCACATTGAAAGGGACTATAGGCAATGGATGTGTTGACAAGGCTGGCGAAGCATACGATTTTATTTCGCGTTATTTTGCACCATGGAATGGTATACCAGAAGATCCTGTGACAGGTGATAATTATTTTTAGAAAATATGCTATTTTTGTGTTGTAATTTTATATATACCCCTTTAAAATAATAATTGATTAAGTTCATTAGATTATATACATTGTTTCAGATTTCTGTTCACCCAGTAAACTTGTAGTGGGTAAGGTTATGTAGTGATTTCGTTGATGTCTTTTTCTGTTAACACATACTTTTATTAAATTTTTGATGTTTGGTGTAGTCTGAGTTTTTTGTGGTTTCCATGGTATTCTTTATATTGATAATACTAAAAAACATCTGTTAGTTCATAATTTTTATAATCAATTTTGAATTGAATATTTTATCAAATATAGCTTGAGTTATCTGTCTTTTCTTACACTACAATTAGGTTCTGCACATACTGTTAGTGGTGCTTACTGGTCAGAAGTTTTACAGAAGAAATCATTATACGGTAAGAGAAAATATGCGGACCGAACGTATCTACGCTTCGTGTTCTATAATGCTAAAATTGAATAACAACAGAAAAAATATGTTTGTGACTGATATTTAACTATCGTTTAGAAACATACAAAAATCTGTCTTTATGAAACGATTTTCACTTTTATCAACTGCCGATCGGTTGGATAGTTAAAGTATAAGGTCAAGTGATTTTCGAAGAGACATGATTTAGACTGAATTATAATCATTGTGCCTTTTTCTTTGGGTTTCTGTTGTATAATGAAGAGTGTTGTTGATTATGTTATTAAACCTGCATAATATGTATTTTGTTTTTAAGACCAAGATGACTAATAATAAGATAGGGCGAACAAAATAAGTGATATTTATAAATCTTGAAAGGATAATTTTGTCTGTGAAAGTTTACAGAAATCTAATAAATATTGAACACATTAGATCTATGACACATTCCAAAAGAGCTCAAGCTAAGTCGTTCACTATCACTTCAAAGTAACGTATGGTTTTTGCAACTTTAAAAATGTTGAGCAAGTACATAGCAGTTTTGAAAATTATACAGTAACATACATTTAGATCTACTATCAACTGGAAGTAGGGAATATTGTTTTAACTTAAGAAAAGGATGTTTTTGTTACATGAGACCTTTACCATAATAATTAGCTATTAATTTGTATTGTATTTCAGCGAGACAATGCTCAAAGCGGGGCGGAGATGTACGGATACAAATAAAGGATGACGGAAGAGTTAACCTTACTGGACAAAGTGCAATTGTTCTACAAGGCACTTTTATCCTTTCGTGATATCTAATATCGTATGTCTTTATTCCTGAATGTTAAATAAATCATATTGACTTTGTCTATAGAGAGCATATGTTCCATTTTGTAGCTATTTTGTTTATAGTGATTAAAGTTATAACCCAATGTTGACGGCTGTGCACCCTAATTTTTGACAGTTTTACTTATTATGTCTGTTTGTTTTGCTCACACATTGTTGTCAATATAATGAAATTTTATGAGACTGTCATACAAGTGAGAGGTTAAGATAGCTTCAAATCCAGTTTCAATCAAACATCTTATACACTAGTCAGCAAAAGAAACGACACAAGGCAACGTACTTTCCATATAATATAATGATATTGGATATACTTTTCCACGGTAAAAAAAATGCCCAATTGGTCTAACTTTTACAGAGTGTTATTTTCTAATCAAAACCATTGATTTAAAGCAAAAGTTATTTTTTGGATTTCGTAATTACCACAAAATTCAAAAATCAATGTTGGAACTTAAAAATTTAAAGTTAACATGGTCTGCTTATCATTGTGAATGCCTTTGCTGATAATTGAATACTTAATTCTCATGTTCGAAATTAAGTGCCGACTTTTGTCATAATTTTCACCAAAATACATTCGACCTCTGTGTTCAATAAATAAATATTATTTAACTTTCAAGTTTGCTCAAATTCTTTTAGCTTTATGGATTTCCTTAGTGAATGAATGTTTTTATTGGACAATTTAACAGTTTTTCCTATTAGTTATATTTCGATGATCAATCGGAGTTCAAACTTGTGTATCGTTTATTTTGTTGACTAGTATATATAAGGACATGCCTATATGAAGTCAGACCAGTTTCTGATTACCCTTCCGGAGCACTACAGATCATCCCTCCGGTTTTCTTTTTGGTTCGTGTTACTTAGTCTTTAGTTTCTATGTTGTGTTTTGTGCATCTTTGTCTGCTTTTTTGTCTGTTAGTTCTTTTTATTAGCTCTGGCGTTGTCAGATTATTTTGTTTTAGTTTTAATGTCCCTTTTGTATCTTACGCCAATTTGTTAACAATTCAAATTTTATTTTTGTAAGTTTGCCTCAATCTTAACTTATTCTTTTGCACTATTATCACTTTGTTACGAGTAGGTGAAAGGACATTGAAAACTTTATCAAAATAAGTACAAAGGAAATGATGAAAATCGACACCGTATAACGTTAGTTTAAAATGAATCTTTTTTTCGTTTATTCATGACTAATCAACGTGTTCATTTAAGTACATACTTTATTTTTTTTATTTGAATTTGGCTTCAATACAAATGATTCATTAAAATCGTATATAAACGTATATATATATAAATATAGGCGTAAGTGAAAAAAAAATACAAGGAAACAATTAACAATACCATAATGTTAGAACAAAGGTTTTTCGGATATCTGGTTTACAGTTCCAAAAATTATGAATCGTTTCAAATCAGTTCAATCTAACTATTATTATAGCTGCAATGGATGAGGCACACATAATTTCATCCTGCCATTTATGTCAAACAAGTGGAAAAGTCAAATGGAAATGTGTCAGTTGTCAACTATTAATGTGCAATATTTGCAAATCAAATGTGCATCCAAGATTTAAACTTGCTGATACTCATTTTATCATCGATATTAAAAGATGTGGGGACAAGCATTGAATACACTTACAAAGAAATCGAATATGAAAAATGTAGTGTGCACGTAAACCAAGACAGGTGTTGCTACTGTAAAGACTGTGACAGTTTTGTGTGTTTGCAATGTGTATCCGAAACACACCAACAACACGTGTTAATTGATACCGATCAAATACACACAGAGAAAGTAAGCCAAGTTTCAAAACTTATTGAGTTATATAAACGGAAAATTACGTCAATTCGAACAATAAAAAACATTGGTCAGAAAAAATATGAAGAATCTAAAAAGAAAATAATCGAAAGGAAGGAAGATCTGACAAAATTATTGGATGACCATTCAAAACATATGCTATATCAACTAGAGGAGAAATGTAAGACTTCGGGAATTGGTAGTAAATCTGAAGATTTGAGCAAAACGTTGGATTTGCTGCTAAATTGTCAACGATCAAAGCGTGCAGATTTATTATTAGGAACTTTGAATACCTTTCAAGATGCAGATGTACAACAAGATCAGACAGCATGTTTCCCTAGATTTGTCATGGGAAGGCCATTATCACCCAAATTAATTGAAAAATTCGGATCATTTAGAGAAGAAACAGTTATTTATCCTAACGAAGAAATAGAATTGTTGTTGAAGAGTTCTCACATAACATCACTACAAATGATTAAGCGAATAGTGGAAATGTCAGACGAGAAATTTTATGTCATTGATGAGTCGTCACTTTATTGTGTTGAAATAAAGAAAGGCGAAAAGTTGCATATTAAAAAGATTGTCGACATCAAAGCTGTTGACATTGCTTTTGACATTACAAAGACCAAAGAAATCCTGATAGCAATGGAAAAAGAAGGAAAAATCATGATTCTAAAACCTTCACTTAAAATAAAACTATTTTTCTCGCGTTCTGGGTTTTCACCCAGTGCAATACATATTACCAAAGACGATAAAGTTATTATAGGTGTTCGTGAAGAAGGTGAGTTAGAAGTTTCATCAGATGAAGATAGTAGACGACAGATAATAGTATTTGACAAAAACGGACAAGAAGAGAATGTATTTGAATATGACAAAAAGGGGAAACGCATCATTTCAACGCCAATGAGAATAAAAACGAACACTGATGAGGATATGCTTATTATTGACATGACTTCAAATTTCGAAGGACGCATTGTTTTCCTAACTAAAAATGGTAGTGTTTCTTGGGTGTACAAGGGAGAAGAATCCCCATATAGTTTATTTAATCCATATGATCTGGTAGTTACCGCACGAGATAACGCTATTATTTCAGACATAGCGAATCAAGCTTTTCATATCTTGAACATTTATGGAAAATTGATTAAAATTCAGAGATCAATTGATATAGGAATTTCTCTTCCATATTCTATGTCGATGAACCGTAGAGGTGACCTGTTTGTTGAAACATACCCATATAGTGTCGATCAAACATGTAAACACAAATATATGTACATTTCTCGTATAACCGTCAAAGGATTATGAATATATATCAGGACATACTGTTTTCCCATAATTTCTTTATAACATTATCTATTGCAATACATGTTCGTTCTGTTTTGAAAAAGAGTTCTCACTGTTTTGCTACCATTATTTGTAAAAGTTTACAGAATATAAGATTAAAACTCGCCTTCATTATGTTTCTGTGAATATTTTTCTCATGGGCAATTATACAAAAACTTCTTATTTTTCTTTCAACCGTGGTTTTGTATTCCGAAATCCAAACCTTCAATGCATTCTGGGCACATATTTAACTTTCTTTTTTTTTTAAAGCTGCTCTCATTATAGTGAGATTTTCCGTCCGCATATTGCAATGTGTTAGATACTTTTTTGTTTTCCTAACTAAAGTTAAGCCATAAAATCGTGTACCTGACATTTGTAAACTTGGAAAGCTACTACCAGCTGGTCGTCACCGCAGACGGATGATTTGTATTGGCATGGCTTAGACAATTTATTTTCAGTTTATGAAATTGTATTTTAGAAAAGAATTGCATGCTACGTTGTTCTCAGATGGGATTGACTTTTATATGTTCAGCCCCATATCTTTTTATACGACCGCAAAAATTGAAAATGTTTTGGTCGTATATTGGTATCAAGTTGGCGTCGTCGTCTGCGTCGTCGTCGTCGTCGTCGTCGTCGTCGTCCGAATACTTTTAGTTTTCGCACTCTAACTTTAGTAAAAGTGAATAGAAATCGACACAAGGTTTATGACCACAAAAGGAAGGTTGGGATTGATTTTGGGAGTTTTTGTCCCAACATTTTAGGAATTAGGGGCCAAAAAGGGCCCAAATAAGCATTTTCTTGGTTTTCGCACTATAACTTCAGTTTAAGTGAATAGAAATCTATGAAATTCCGACACAAGGTTTATGACCACAAAAGGAAGGTTGGGATTGATTTTGGGAGTTTTGGTTTTAACAGTTTAGGAATTAGGGGCCAAAAAGGGCCCAAATAAGCATTATTCTTGGTTTTCGCACCATTACTTTAGTATAAGTAAATAGAAATCAATGAAATTTAAACACAAGGTTTATGACCATAAAAGGAAGGTTGGGAGTTTTGGTCCCAACAGTTTAGGAATAAGGGGCCCAAAGGGTCCAAAATTGAACTTTGTTCGATTTCATCAAAAATTGAATAATTGGGGTTCTTTAATATGCCGAATCTAAATAAAGGCAACAGTAGTATACCGCTGTTCAAAACTCATAAATCCATGGACAAAAAACAAAATCGGGATAACAAACTAAAACCGAGGGAAACGCATTAAATATAAGAGGAGAACAACGACATAACACTAAAATGTAACACATATAGACAAAATCCCACGAGAATAACAAATATAACATTTATATATAACATCAAAACCAAATACATGAATTTGGGATAGACAAGTACCGTGACACGTCTTATCGCAATGTGAATTTACACTCAAAAATAAGAGAAAACAAACGACACAACGTTATAATGTAATACACACAGAAACGAACTATAATACAACAATGACCATATTCCTGACTTGGTACAGGGCATTTTTAAAGGAAAAAATGGTGGGTTGAACCTGGCTTTGTGGCATGCCAAACCTCGCACTTTTATGGCCATGTGAAATATAACATCAAAATGACAACACAGGACTACAATATAAATAAATTGGAGAACACAATTGACAAAGAATCACACGAACAACAGCCAACAAAAGGCAACAAGTTCAAAATTTTAATACGCCAGAAGTGTATTTTGTCCACACAAGACCTATGTGTGACGCACAGATACAAAAGTTTGAAAGCCGAAACGAGTACAAAGTTGAACAGCATCGAGGACCAAAAGATCAAAAAGGTTGTGCCAAAAACGGCAAGGGTTTTCTGTTAAGTTACCAGAAAATCCCTATAATTTAGAGTAATTTATACTTTTGCAAACAGTAAATTTAATAAAATGAATATTCAAAAGATGTACATGATAAAGCTGAAGTATTAACTAATTACAGGAAACAACTGAAATACATTTACATAACCAGACATTTGAAACACAAAAGTAGACACATCCGAATACGTTTAAACCTCTACGCCAAGTGACGTCCTATTTGAAACTGAAAAATGACGAAAAAATGACGTCATTTGAATTAGTAAAACAGAGCATCGAAAAATGAAAAATGACGTCACATAAGAATGAATAAGATAGAATTAGGATTAATTTAAGATTATATATTTGAACTAAATACTGATATTGCATTTAATAACAAAGCACATTTTAATTCTTATTAATATAAAACTGAGGTAGCAATTAACTATATTATAAAACTATGTCAGGTTTGTTATGAATCTAACTTCAAACGTAAAATATCGTACTGATTACTTTGAACGAAATCAAATCTGATAAATGAAGGCGGTGATTAATTTTCTTTACAATAACACATAAATATAATAGAAAAGACGTCAACACATTTGACAAAATCCGATGAGAATTACAAATATAACATTAAACATTTAAACTAAATACATGAATTTGGGATGGATAAGTACCGTACCACGTCTTATAGTAATGCGAGTTCACACTCGGCAAAACAGTCACAATCGGGAATAAGTCACGTTTGGTAATTAAAAGATTAGACGACATTATGACAAAACACAATCTACCATGTGGTAAAAATGTTCTTAGCTAGTTTGGTCAACGAAACATCGTATGGATCCACCAAATCGTGATGGTGTCCATAAAATTTACGGAGTGTCAATTTTAATCTGTCCTCCTCATAACTTTGTTGGAGCAGTTTCTGCGTAAGGAGCACACTCCTGTATATGAAGTCCGTATAGTGTGAACAAGCACGTGAATAACGTATCAATTGTGATATGTAAACACCATACGAAGGGGCAGAGGGTATGCTACTGCTGAGAAATGGGAAATTGATAATTGGAAAGTTAAAATCGTCCCGTTTATCATAGATTTTCGTGTGAAGTCGTCCATCTACGTCAATATTGAGGAAAAGATCAAGGTATGAAGCAGTCCTTCTAGTATCAGTGGTATCCTTAATTTCAAGTTCACTTGGATATATGAGATGTAAGTATTGGCTGAAATATGGGTTATTCAATGATAGAACATCATCAATATATCGGAAAGTAAAATTAAAGAATTTCGCAAGGTGCTTTTTCTTTTTGTCTTTTAGAAGGTTCTGAATGAATTCTGCTTCATACGAGTACAAAAACAAATCAGCCAGCAGGGGTGCACAATTAGTACCCATTGGAATACCGACTGTCTGTTGAAATATAAATCCTCCAAACTCAACAAATATATTGTCGATCAAAAAGTCCAGCATTTTGATAATATCATTTTCTGTATATTTTCTGGGAGATTCAGTGTGATTTTTCACAAAATATGAATTATTGTAACCCAAAACAAGAAATTTGTATCTACGATGTCCATTTTTATAGAAAAAGCTCTGTTTTATGAGATGGTGTAGTCGATCTTTCAACTGAGCATGGGGAATAGTAGTATATAGCGTAGAAAAATCAAAAGTTTTTATGTTGCTGCAAAATTGCAAAGATTGTGATTGAAGGTTAAGCAGTAGATCTTTCGAATTTTTGAGAATCCACATCTGGTTAACACCACTGGTAGAATATATCTCCTCACAATATTTTTGAAGCCCATCTTTAACTGTCGAAAGAATAGTAGTCAGTACTTTAGAAAGATGTTTGGTTGAACATTTTGAAGACCCAGCTATGTATCGTTCTTTATATGGAGTTTTGTGTAATTTGGGTGTCCAGTATAATGAAGGCAAGTTTTCTTCGTTTTCTTTGATGTTGATACCAAAAGAAAGAAGGACAGATTTATGATTTTGTAAAATTTCGTCCTTGGTAAATGATGTTAAAGAATATGTAGGATTACCAGTAGTTTTATCAATTCCAAGCTCTGTAGTGAGACATTGCAAATAATGTTTTTTACATATGAAGACAATATTATTGGAGGCTTTATCTGCTGGAACAACGACATATTTGTCTAACTGTGTATGTAGATTCTTAATTTTTTGTGCCGTTTTCAAATTGGTCTACATTAAGGTCCAAAGGGTCCAAAATTAAACTTAGTTTAATTTTAAGTTTAACAAAAATTGAATCTTTAGGGTTCTTTGATATGCTGAATCTAAAAATGTAATTAGATTTTTGATTATTGGCCCAGTTTTCAAGTTGGTCCAAATTGGGGTCCAAATTTAAACTTTGTTTGATTTCATCAAAAATTGAATAATTGGGGTTCTTTGTTATGCCAAATCTAACTGTGTATGTAGATTCTTAATTTTTGGTCCCGTTTTCAAATTGGTCTACATTAAAGTCCAAAGGGTCCAAAATTAAACTAAGTTTGATTTTAACAAAAAATAAATTTTTGGGCTTTTTTGATATGCTGAATCTAAGCATGTACTTAGATTTTTGATTATGGGCCCAGTTTTCAAGTTGGTTCAAATCAGGATCCAAAATTATTATATTAAGTATTGTGCAATAGCAAGAAATTTTCAATTGCACAGTATTCAGCAATAACAAGAAATCTTCAATTGCACAGTATTGTAGAGTAGCAAGAAATTTTCAATTGCACAGTATTGCGCAATAGCAAGAAATCTTCAATTGTACAGTATTGTGCAATAGCAAATATTTTCAATTGCACAGTATTGCGCAATAACAAGAAATATCTAATTGCACAATATTGTGCAATAGCAAGATATTTTCAATTGGAGTTATCTTTCTTTGTCCAGAATAGTAGTTGAATCAACTTAAATCATTATTTTATACAATATACAATGTATATTCACTTTTACTACCAACTGATAAATTAAAACAATCTTTACCATTCAGTGATAACAAGCACTTTATTTTACATTTTAATATTTTATGATGTATTTAAATGAGTAGTTATTGTTGCAAACTCCATTAGAAATTTGAATTGAGATCATTTTTGGAAAAAGGGAAAGGGGGATGTGAAAAAAATGTGTGTGTGTGGGGGGGGGGGGGGGGGGGGGTTCTCATTTCAGATTTCATAAAAAGAAAAATTTCTTCAAACATTTTTTTGAGAGGATTAATATTCAACAGCATAGTGAATTGCTCAAAGTAAAAAAAAATATTTTAAGTTCATTATAGACCACATTCATTCTGTGTCAGAAACCTATGCTGTGTCAACTATTTAATCACAATCCAAATTTAGAGCTGAATCCAGCTTGAATGTTGTGTCCATACTTGCCCCAACCGTTCAGGGTTCAACCTCTGCGGTCGTATAAAGCTGTGCCCTGCGGAGCATCTGGTTATATGATGTCTTCTTTACATTTGATTCACACGTTCATTTACCATTATACCTGATAGGGGTATTTTAGAAACAAGTATTGTAAAACAGATATTGATACAAACTAATCGCCGTTTATACACTGAATGAGAGTATACATTGCTTTGCAGTTGATGTACGACATATAAGCACCATTTATTGAAATCCCTTTCATACTACTAGGCAGGCGATACTGTTAAAGAGCTAAATATAAATATTTATCTTAACGGATACTTAATTTCGCGTTTTACAATTTCAAGCACACTTCTTGGCGATTAAAGTTCGTACAGAAAGTTAGAAAAGGTTTGAGTGACGGATTTACATTCGGATGTTTTCTACACGCGAAAGTCGCGAAAATAAATCATTTGTGAAACTGAATTGGAAACGGTATAATGACAAATAGGATTCTAATATGACGACCTATTATTGTCAACCAGTATAATAACAATATATCTACTTTTAGCGCAAGCGCATAAATACACCAAATCGGCTGTTCCGCTTTACGACCAACTTATTAATAATACCACATTTTCGACATCAAAACCCCAAGTATGTAGGCCAAGATTCAGATACAATATATTTATTTCTATTCTACAGCAAAATAAACAAATCAGTCCATTTCAATTTATTTTTCATGATAATTTCATAAAACACTAATTCCGCGAAATGATGTTATTGTCTTGGCATGGCAACGAAACAAGGTGACGTCCCAAGTATGTTTCCGTTAACAAAATATCAAATGTAAATACAGGGCGTTATAAAGCGTCTTGTACCCCTCAGAACGAATAAAATTACATTGGAAGAAAACATATAAGTACAAAATGCGATTAAAAAACAATAATCATTGAATCATATAACGTTACTAATAGTATCAAAATTGGGTAAAACGGAACAGCAAAAACAGTATCGTACGTATAGGGCTTTCACGGTTAACAAAATTACCGAATTTACCCTATTAGAATCGAAATAATTCATGGCAGCCGTAGATTTGTTTTCATTTAACCATGGGTTAGGCATTTATATTCGTATTTTACCCCTAGCTAACACTCAGGGTAAAATAATCGAATATAAATGCCCAACCAATGGTTAAATGAAAACAAAACTACAGCTGCCATCAATTATTTCTTAAACATACAATATAAAAAAAGAAAAAAGAAAGTAAATTTAAAAAAAAAAACGAACTCCGAGGAAAATCTGAAGGGAAAGTCCGTTAGTCAATGGCATGATCAAAATTCACTGTATAGCAAATTTTTAGATAGAAAAAGTAAAATAACAAAAATACCAAATCCCAAGTTGAATTCAAATTGGAAAAAATAGCATGCCCAAATCAAAAGCTCAAACACATTTAACGAATTAAAAACAATTGTCATATTCTTGACTTGGTACAAGAAAACCATGAAAGATTTGAATATACTAGTGCTATGAGGTTAAAACTGATTAACAAGACACTGAAAGACGTCATTGTGTTGTTATATATATAATTCTATGATAGAAATCAATTAAATTTTCTTATTGTGAAGATTCCATTTCTGAGATACTACTTTCTAGCAGACTAGATATGGACTATGTATATGTTTGATACGGTATTTCGGGGCTAGCGTCTCATATAATGATTTCAAGGAAAATCGTTGAGAAACGGTTGCTGAGTAAAAGATTGATATAAAATCAATGACAAAATTGAAGGTGGTATTGCTTTAGACAAATTAAAGACGCCATTATGATTATTGAATATCTATGTCACTAATCGTTGAACTGTCATCTGAACGCAATCTGTATTATATCTATAACGTTTAAGACAGAATAGTGCACAGAGAACAAGAGTAGTAGCTGCCATTTTATTTATTTTTGAAAATAAATTGAGGTATTTTATTTAACTATAGATGCACTACAAAGCAAACACTAAAAACACTATTGAACACATGTTCAATATATGATTAAATTTGTATAGAACTAAGAAGACTTTAACGCACATTAACCGTCAGTGACAATAACTACTGTATTTGTGCATTTAAGCTATCTTTCATAGTGTATTTCATATAGAGGAGGATCAGTTAGTATGCACCTACGATTTGATGACGGATAAATATGTTATTAGTTTTCTGTCATGTTTTAAATAGTAACCAAATTTTACAGATAAGATCACTTACAGTTTTGATTGACGGTCACATTGACCAAATCTTTTATTCAAATATTCTGATCCAGAATATTCAGATTTTTGAGAAGAAATTACTGAGATAATATTATATCTTCAAACCACTACGGAATTTCGTTTATACTGATCATAACAATGCAATTAAATAAGATATCAATGCGAATGCAAAATCAGTATTAAATGCGTTCAAAAAAGCTTCCATTTTGCAAACACATGCTACCATGCATGCTTTTGATAAAGCTGCGTCAGGTAGTTTATGACTATTGCGTGGTTACATGACGCGATATGAAAATAATAACCATTTGTTACTAAGCTTCATCTTTATAAAGGATGAAAATAGCCAACACATTTTTTTCAGAATATCTTACCGACCACATTAGTATTTTAGCCAGATCATCTTTATACTGGTTTTGGTTTTACCCCCAGGTAATGTTTCTAAATAGAATATGCAAAACGTTTTTGTACATTAAGGTTGGTAACATATGCAATAGGTTATACCTATTCTAAATGGTTTGATGTATGATGAAATCAATTATGATTTATAGCGGCATTAGCTGTCAAATACATGTTCATGGATTTGGCTCAAATTCTCATATTAGATTTATAACAAAAACACAATACCTGTATCGTTGCATTGCATAATGTCATGGTTTTCTCTGACTGTCTTAACACTAAATCCATTTGATGTTGGATGTGTACTGAATGATGATTTAGTCCTGGATTATTGGCTGTGAACTGACTGTCAATAACCGCGAGTACTCCTAGATCTCTAGTTAGTGATTTTTTTGTTATTGCAATGTACAAGTGCTCTGCTACGTAAAATCAGTGTTTTTGATGGATGTATTTCTGTTTGTACACATCTAATGATTTAAGTCTTTATCAACTGACCTTTATTATTCATTCTTATGTTGAACTGTCACACCACTGTCCCAGTTAGGGTAGGTTTGAGACCCTGCTGACGCGTTAAACCCCGCCACATTCTGTATGTGTCCAAAGTCAGGAGCCTGTAGTTCAGTGGCTGTTGTTTGTTGTAGTGTTACGATAATTTTATTTTAAATGAATTTGGCCGTTAGTTTTATCGTTTGTAAATGAGATGTTTTACATTTGTCATCTCGGACGGAATGGTATGGGCTTTCCTCATTACTGAAGTCCATACGGTCACATATTTTACACGAAAAGATCGTTTGAAAGACCCAATTTGGCATAAATAGTAAACCAATAGTTCCAAATGGTGAAGTTGAAATCATTGATTCGTAAATTTTACGGACGCATCACGAGGTGGTTGACCGTTATGGAATAACCGTTTCACAGATGATATCGGATATGTTCCCTATGTCGTAACTGCAATACCCTTCCCTTTTCACGAAGGTGAACTACGATATTCGACTAATTACCTGATTTGTAATAATATAAGCAACACGACGGGTGCCACATGTGGAGCAGGATCTGCTTTACCCCCCCCCCCCCCCAACCCCCCCCCCCCCCCCCCCCCCCAACCCGGAGCACCTGAGATCACCCCAGGTTTTGTTGGAGTTCGTATTGCTTAGACTTTAGTTTTCTATGTTGTGTTTTCCGTACTACTATTTGTCTGTTTGTCTTTTTATTTTTAGCCATGGTGTTGTCAGTTTATTTTCAATCTATGAATTTGACTATTCCTCTGGTATCTTTCGTCCCTCTTTTGATTCAATTGTAAGATAAATGCAACAATATACAAATAGTCTTTTGGAAAAAAAGATCTGTTAGATATTAATTTATAAATTTTAATAAACACGGTTAAAACCTTATACATAAATTATTTTTACAAACAAATTTACATTATCATTTTTTTATGAATTTATGGTAGGATTCCGAAAATACAATTTTGAAAATCCAAACAAAATGATGTTTAACAACTGCGTATATATATAAGTGGGTGTATTGAAACAAAATAAGGAAAAATTTCACAAAACAATAATGTTAAACAAAGGCTATCCGGATATCTGGTTTGAAGTTTGAAAAAGCATATATTGGTTCAGATTTCCCGTTATAAGTAAACAAAAAAGTTGTGTAGCTGTCATGGATGGAGCACAAACTATATCAGGTTGCCATTTATGTCAAAGAAGTGGAAATGTTAAATGGAAATGTGTCAGTTGTCAACTATTACTTTGCAATACTTGCAAATCAAATGTACATCCAAAATTTAAACTTGCTGATACTCATCTTATCATTGATATTAAAGATGTAGGAACAAGTATTGAATACTCTTACAAAGAAATCGAATATGGAAAATGCAGTTGGCACATAAACCAGGATACAAATTTGTATTGTAAAGATTGCAGTAGTCTTGTTTGTCCTAAATGTGTTTCCGAAACACACCAACAACATGTGTTAATTGATACCGATCAAATATACACAGAGAAAGAAAGCCAACTTTCAAATCTTATCGAACTATACAAACTGAAAATAACGTCGAATACGAATATAAACAAAATCTTTCAAAATAAATATGACGAATCCAAAGGGACAATAATCAAAAGAAAGGAAGACATTGCAAAAATATTGGATGATCATTCAACAAAAATGTTATATCAATTAGAGGAGAAATGTAAAAATACAGATTTCGATAGTGAATTGGAAGATTTGAACAAAACTTTGGATATCCTGCTAAAATGTCGGCAATCAAGGCGTGGAGATTTATTATTAGACACATTAAAGACCATTCAGGACACAGAGATACAACATGATCTGGCCGCATGTTTCCCTAGATTTGTGATGGGAAGGCCAATATCACGCAAAATAATAGAAAAATTCGGTTCATTCAAAGAAGAAACAGTTCTAGATCCTAACGAAGAAATAATACTGAAGTTGAAGAGTTCTCACGTTACATCCCTCAAAATGATTAAACGAATAGTGGAAGATTTAGGTGGAACATTTTATGTCATCGACGAGTCGTCTCTTTACCGTGTTGTATTGAAGAAAGGAGAAAAACTGCAAACAAAGAAGATTACCGATATTAAAGCGTTTGACATTTCTTTTTTCAAGTGTAATGAAATCCTGATAGCCATGCAAACAGAAGGGAAAATTATGATTCTAAAACAATCACTTAAGGGGGTTCGCGGGTCTAAATCATTTATATAGGATTTCTCTATATTTTTCTATAAATGAACTTTACCTTATAGTTAATAGAAAATTAAAATAAAAAAGTGGGGTCACCGTTCATTTGCGCTCACAATCTGCCTTCGAAAGAAGCATACATTTTTGTAAAGGTGGTTGAAGTAATAGGAGAAATATACGTAATATCGAAATAAAAAAAGAAATTTATTACAGAAATCGCTCAAATTTTACAATAATTTAGTTTAAGTACAGCTTATATGGAAATTATATTAAAAAATATATGTCACCGATGAGTTAAAAAAGATATTTCAATTTTAAAGCCAAAAAAGGGCATTTTTCCACCAAAGGGAGATAATTTGGAACTTTTTCAATGATGTACACATTTTAAATGTTATCTGGGGCCAACACGAATTGATTGTTTTGAATGATTTTTGTACCATATGATAAAGTAACAACTACAAAAGGTAATAAATAAAATTTGTAGTGAAAAACAAATGTTTAATTTTTTCTGAAATTTTTATACCCTCGAGCCTCCTTAATATGAAATTATTCCACTCGTTTTCTGGTCTTTTACCAAGGGCAATTCATCGTACCAAAGACGATAAAGTTATTGTTGGAGTTCGAGAGGCTGGTGAATTATTACTTTCGCCAGGTGAAGATTGTAAGCGACAGATCATAATACTCGACATAAACGGACTAGAGGAGAACGTATTCGAATATGACAAAGATGGACAACGCATCGTCTCAATGCCAATGAAAATAAAAACAAACTCTGATGATTATATGTTAATTATTGATATGATTTCAAAACTGGAAGGACGCATTGTTTTTCTGACTAAAAATGGTAATGTTTCCTGGGTATACAACGCAGCCGAATCCTCATATAGTTTGTTTAAACCATGGGATCTGGTTGTCACATCAAGGGATAATGCTATTATATCAGACATAACGAATCAAGCATTTCACATCTAGAACAGCAAAGGACAATTGATAAAAATGATGAGATCAATAGATATAGGACTTTCACTTCCATTTTCCCTTTTAATTAACCAAGAAGGTGACCTGCTTGTTGGAACAAGTATAGATGATAGCGTAGATACATATCAACACAAATCTACATACATTTTCCGTATTACCGTCAAAGGGATATGAATAAAATCAGCTTTACTTCTAATTTGCAAAACTAATGTTCGTAGATTTATTATTAACGGATATTTTTTAATTTCGTTAATAGAAGATTTTAATATTCAGTGTGTTTACTTTTAAGTAATTGTGTTTTCTCCAACACATAAAAATAGATGAACAGTAGAAAATGCTTTAATATACGTCAACTGGTGGTAAATTTGATTGTGTGTAATCAATCTTTATCTTCTTATTGTTATACCCCGCTTTAAAAAAAGTGGGGGTATACTGTTTTGCCTCTGTCTGTCCATCCTTCCGTCAGTCCGTCAGTACGTTAGTCTGTCAGTCCGTCAATCCGTCCGTCCCATGAGTATTTTCGTCACATTTTGCTCAAGAACTACAATACAAGGATTTCTGAAATTTAGTTTCAGGGTTTATATATACGTTAGCTACACGTTTACCGTGTGATGCGTTTTCAGATTTTCACTCAACAACTTCCTGTTTACCAAAACATTTTGGCGGGGTATCATCAGTGAGCAGTAGCTCGTAGTTTCACTTAGTCTATCCAACTTTATATTGTAAAATTGGAAGATACTAGTTAAAACTGATTAATTGACTTACAGACAGTCTTCGTCATGTTGTAATGTGTATACTGCTTTGATAGAAAAGCAAAAAATCACACTACCTACCTGAGAAACTGAATATAAATCTTTCTATTAAAAGAATATAAAAACATTTGAAATCCCACAATTTTTCTTATTCTTTATCTTATAAACAAATAGTTGAGTATTCGTAACAGATGTTATTAAAATAATTGAATTTCTGATTGAATAGAAGATTATTCGTTTGTGTGACGAGTATGTCAGAAGTGGATAACCATTTGGGATAACACATTTGTTCTTGTCTTATCAACTAGTTCTTGTTATAGAAGCTTATAGCATATTCCTTTAACTCCACGTTCTGTTATATTGATGAGTAATTACATACGTTGAATCTATCTTGTTGATATTTAAAATGTATATACTACACATGGTGTCTGTTCAGTCTATTACGAAATCTTGCCTTCCTTTATGAGATAAGAAATCATTTATAGATTTATTGTGAAGAGTCGTTTTTTTTTTCATTCTAGCAGAGCCCATATATCGACTATATTTATATGTTTGATACGGTATTTCAGGGCTTACATGTAATATAAAGATTGCATTATTACTCCTCGATAAATGGTTCATGCGTAAAAAGTAAAATAACTAACAACAGACAGTGAAATAATAATAGGACAGTAATTGTTAAAAATGCAAACGCAAATATAGTAATTGGGAATGAAAAATGAATAAAATAAAACAACAAAATACCGAACTTCGAGGAAAATTCAAAACAGAAAGTCCCTAATCAAATGGCAAAATCAAAGCTCAAAAACATCAAACAAATGGAATACACATGTCATTATCCTTACTTGGTAAAAGATTGAAATTAAATCAATGACACAATTGAAGTAACTGCGCCTCAGAAATATTAATAATACCCTCAGGATTTTGTTGACCGAATATCCATGTCCCAGATGACTTTACACATGTTCTAATTGTCGTAGTATGGTATTCTGAACTCATTTTGAAGAATATCTAAAATGTTAGATACATTTTAAACAGAGCACCTGACTAGTGATGGCACGTTTTAGATACAGCTGTTTCACAAAACACGCCATTTGGAGAGATATACTATATTAATGGATAAATTGTTTTGTTTGTGTACTGGTTCCCATATATGATCTTTATGTTTCATCTCAAAGAGACATAACCGTGGAATGTTGCCAGTATAAATAGAAAAATAAAGCGTCAGCCTTGAATTCTGAGGGACCAAAAGTGAAGGAAGGGATTGTACAGAAGTTTAATTTTGGAAGAGAAATAGTAGTGTATATTCCATTCTAGGATATAATTTTTTTTTCGAAACTTCATTGTTAAAGTGGTACAGTTTTAGCCGTCAAGGGAGTTTTTACGGGAACTTGCAATATCTATATTTACATACTAGTATTTATCCAAGAAAATAAATTGAAGTATTTATAAAACTTCAAATGTACTGCAAAACAAAAACAAAACATGATTGAACACATATAAACAATATATAATGATTGAATGTTTATGTAACTCAAGTACGTGCATAGCTGTCAGTAGTAACAACTGGTGTGTTTGTGCATTTGAGTTATCCTTCGTAGTACTATGTATTAAAGCGTAGGCAGTTATTAGATATGAAGACTAATAGATTGGTATTTCTCTCATGTTTTGAGAATTATCCAATTCTTTAAGAAGGGTGTAGTCATTTTCGGTTTCCACTGAAGGTCACATTGACAAAAGCTTTTATTTAAGTGTTCTGGGCTTGAAAAAAACAATATAAAGGGTTTTGGAGGAGAAAGTAAAGAGATAATAGTTTACTATATCTGCAAACCAACATATAATTCTGATTAGACTTATTACAATGACATTTTATGAAAATGTCAATATTAAATGCATTTCAAAGAAGCCTTTCATTATGCAAACAAATAATTACTTTTGATAAAGCTGCACAATGTAGTTTATGACTATTGCATGTTTACATGACACGGTAGTGAAATAATATTCATCTATCTCTCAGTTTGATCTTGATAGAGTATACCACTAATCAATACGTTTGGTATACGTTTGGTATCTAAATATATTTCCTCCCACATAAGCAGTTTAAGCCTATTTATCCTATAACATGTTCAATAAACTGTTTAAAAAAATATTATGTAGAACGTATTTGTACATTAAGGTTGCTAACATGTGAAATCGGTAATATATAATATGAATGGTTACGGCAAATCAATTGTGCTTTACAAATGTACTACAGTATTTGACATTAAGGGAAAACGTCCGATGCACTTAAGAATGAATTAAATCCTATTTATGCAAAATTTTCTTCATAATTATTAGACAGTACCCAAATTATATTCTTGTAAGAAGAGAAAATAAATGAATCAGTTTAAATACTCTTATAATAGGAGGAATATCCTAATCATCCTGGATTCTAATACATATTAACTATAATTGATTTTGAGAGTCATATATAATAAGAATCAACAAAAAATATGAAAAAATCGTAACTATTTCGGACATAATATATCTAAGGTTAAGGAAAAATCGTATAATACCTGTTTAGGAGTAGTTTTCTACCAAAGACATCACATTCATGTTCAAACCGATACAGTAGGAGATAGGCTGAAAAAATGATAGCTTTATTAATTGTTCAGACAATTTTAATCTGCATCATTATCTAATAGAAGCACAACCACATTAAAAGACTTGACATGAGTAACTATAGTATTATACATATAAAAACTTCGTATCTCGCCTTTGAGACGAAAGCAGGCATTATCAGCGAAGTAACATTGTCTGAGGAGAAGTTATCAGCGACGTTACCATATGAGAGGAACCAATATCGAAAGAGGGGTGAAAGATACCAGAGGAACAGTCAAACTCATAGATTGAAAATAACCTACCAACGCCATGGCTAAAAAAGAAAAGACAAACATGCAAATAATTGTACACAATGTTGCTTTCGTCAAGCGTAAAACTGTTTTAGGGAGGGGAAAACGACCAGTTAAATGACGACAAACAGATCATCGGGTTTTCTTCGCAAGGATACTTTAAAATATAACCCGCTCAACACATAATAAAGCTTTTTTGCTTGTTCGTTCCGCTCACTCCCCAAAAAAGGTTCACATTTTTACTAACTGTGCGAGGGCTGAAATGCCAGGCAAGTCCGTTAAACACTTCCATCATCAACATTGTGGCTCGCGGCTGATATTTTACAATATTAATGTGTGGAAAACCCGATAATCTATACATAATATGGAATATAAAAAGCGCGTTAAGGTCACATATGACTTATTAGTAGAGCAAATACAAAATTAGTGACAGGCAAAATCAAATCAAATCAAATCAAATCAGCGTCACTGATGAGTCTTATGTAGACGAAACGCACGTCTGGCGTATTGAATTATAATAATGGTACCTTTGATAACTATTAAATGCCGAAAATTACTTAAAGTAGTACCCAGCAATCATAGGGGTTTCAAAATATTAATAATTTCATAAATGCAACATTTTATAAAAAGAAAATTAACATATTTGCACGACTTTAATACACGTAAATGAACTACCCATAGATAACAGGATTGACATTTTATATTTACGTCAGACGCGCGTTTCGTCTACAAAAAAAACCATCATTGACGCGCAAAGAAAAAACTGTTAAAAAGCCAAAATTAAATACGAAGTAGTAGAGCATTGAGGACCAAAAATTCCTAAAAGTTTTGCCTAATACAGCTAAGTAATCTATTCCTGAGGTAGAAAAGCCTTAGTATTTAAAAATTCAAAGTTTTGTAAACAGCTAATTTGTAATTATGAACATATCAATGATAACTCAAGTCAACACAGAAATGCTGACTACTGGGCTGGTGATACCCTCGGGGAATGTAAATGTACTAGTAAGTGATGGTAATATAATGTACTACATAGATTAACCGCTTAGAGACAAATGAACCATTAAAATCGTTTATATGTCTATATAAATACTGCCTGAGAAAACGGAAATAATGATAGTATTTAGACCCTTATTTGTAAATTTGTAATTACCCTATAAACTATAAAGCAAAACATTTGATCAAGAGATACAACAAAAACAGAAAAGAACCTTAAAGGTAACAATGTCTTTACATAATTAGTCACGATTTAATTACATAACAAGTTTCTATGGTTAACCAAACAGTTTTTGTTACAGTTATACATCCATATATATTTACGATACTTTACAGCAAGAATTGAAAAAAAAGAATTGACAGTACAACACTACAAACCAACCACTAACATAAGACAGCTTAAATGAATTCAAAAATATTTTGAAAATATATTCAAGATACAGGCAACACGTGTGTTGGGATTACACCAGTTTGATATGTAAAAATAATCTTTCTGTTCTATATATCGTAAAAGTTAAACAACCGAGTAAAACCCTGCGCAGGTGATCTAAAGACAGGATGACCAGCAACATGAAATGAAAGTAACTTATACAGCAGATTCAACTTATTTTCGCTACTATAAAATGATAGCTGATGTAAATTTATCTGTCGATTTAAGTCTGTATCTTTTCGCCAAACGATGTCTATATTGTACTACTGTATTAATAACTATAAACCACCTTCTTATAAAAAAAAAATATTGAAATCATATTTATACTTTTCTACATATTCCACGTTTTATTTGGCATATCCTATTTCATTCTTTTGACGCATACCTTTATGTGAATATTTGTAGGATTGACCTTTACCTTTTACCGCAATGTTTTTATTATCGAATAATTTGACATTTTCTAGTCGATGCCAAATCTGGGTTATATTGAGAAAGCCATTTGATATTTGAAATATATTGTAGCATTTTCTAATAACCGTGTGTCGCTTATCCCTGTTTATGAACTCTGACTGTAACCTTTAGGGATTTTCAGGGATATTTTCGTGTCCAGACTGAGACGGGTTTATTCTCTTTGTAAGATTTGTTAAATATATGTGTTTTTATTCTAGACATATCAAGTACCAGTAATTTGACTTTTACCAATACCTCAAAGCATTTCTTTGGGTGAACAATTTAAGGATTAATATTCAGGCATTATTGTTGTTTTTCAATACATAAAATGACTGCACAGTACACAAAATAATAAAAATGAATTCCAAGTAATCTGTAGACTATATTGTATTTCAATTACCATTTTTAGTTAGTTGTAGATGAAGTGAGACGTGTTTAGACCAACTACGACGAATCCGGTTCATTTCATATACAATATTTTCTTATCCTTATAGTGTTTTTTTTAAAGATTTTATATATTGAAAATATGAAACCGTAGACAACGTAGGCAACAATCTCAATTCCATTTTCTCCAAGAAAGAACAGACATTTACTTATACTGTATAGTTTCAATTCGTTACTTAACTAACCAAATTTCATTTTGTTTGCGTGTGTTTTTATCGTCTTATTACAATAAAATTGCACCCCATAAAATGTTCATCCGAAAAATGTACATTATGAAATTTTCAAGTATTTGTTTGAATGTGTCTTTTTTATCCAAATTCATCCTCTTAATGTGTGATTCTAAGGAATGTTTAGAACACTGGCATCATTAATCTTCCTTTACGCTTTAAGCTATTAACCTCAAAACAGTTCCTTAACCATATTATTGATCGATTGTGGCAAACAGATGAAATTGAATTTGAAGATGAATGTTTCGCTTAAAACAATTTGTTTTATAATACACTTACCATGGAAACTTCATTTCTATAAACACGAACAGCGACATAAAATAAATTCCTTACTTTTTATGTAATTATGTTTAAATGTTTAACATTCGGTATGGTATGAATTACAGAGCTAATAAATATTACATTAAACTTAATATTCAAAATTGTTCTCGAATTATGTATTCAAATTCATGACCATATTACAAAATTCTAAAAACAAAATTGAAGAGGTTGAAAAATAATGAAAAGAACCTATGTTTAATCTACAGTTCAATCTTTTTTTATTTTTTGTCAGATAAAGCTAATGTCTCGATGCCATAAAACCTTGATTTGATTCACAAGACAATTTTGAATTTCTTCAACTTAACTATTATGTCTGTTTGTTTTGTTCACGCATCGTTGTCGATATAATTGAATTTGGTGCGACTGTCATACAAGTTAGAGGTTAAGAAAGCTTTAAAACCAGGTTTAATCCACAATGTTCTACATACCTGAACTAAGTGAGGAATATGACAGTTGTTATCCATTTGTTTGATCTGTTTGAGGTAATGACTTTGCAAATATCATAGAATTTTCCTCGGAGTTTGGTATTTTGTGATTTTACCTTTTAGTAGATTGCCAGAAATTTCAACATCACGTCCACATATGCAATTTTATTTATCAATTTTACCATTGAATTGTGCAATTGTTTTGCCCATTTGAAGTGAACATATATCAAACTTCAGGGATGTACTCGTTAAAATGAATAAACACTGAGAATCTGTGACAAAATAAGTTCAAACGATTACGATGATAACAATGTTTAATAGACTTTTCAAAGACAACATCCAACATTTGTGCATGTTCGTTTTGTCGCATCATAAACTATCTGAAAATGCAACATGTTACAAAACAAAAATGAGCACACAAATTTCATTAATTCCCATAATCGATGGAAACCACATAGATATTGAAATACAACAAATTGAAGCACAGAAATCGAAAGAAAAACATGAACTAAACTTGAAACTAGATTGAACTGGGTTGCATTATGACTAGAAAGGGCTTTGAAAAAATAACCAATTTATATTATGTCATAGAAAGTCCATATGTATTATAAGACCAGGAAACATTTATAATTGTAAAATAATACCTTATCATTCGTAAAAATAGGTCATATTTAAGCTTGTACAACACAACGAAAGATACCAGAGAGGCATTCAAATCATTACCCTAAAATAAACAGACAACGTTATCATGGTTATGGCTAAAATAGAAAAAGACAAATAGATAAAAATAGTACAACAAACACAACATATAAAACTAAAGACTCAGAAACACGAACCCTACCGAACCTGTAGGTGGTGCCTAGTGCTCCGGAAGGATAAGCAGATCCAGCTCGACATGTGGCACCCATCGTATTGCTCATGTTAATAATCTAAATCGATCTAAATCATGATAGAAAATCCAAACCTGGAATATTGTTTCAGCTGAGAGATTTATAATTTCAAATCGAAAAATTGCGTAACCCCGTAAAGAATCTACCAGTGATTATCAACTAGACCATGATTTAACCGTGTCTATAAAATTGTTATATTGAGGCCAATAAGATGAATTGGCTGACATAAAATTGTGATTTCAGCATAAAGATAAAAGTTACAGTACTTGCATTGCTTTAAGTTATAACATTATCAGGGTATCCACTTTCAAATTTGTAGTTTCTATCATACCAAATGTAATAAATACTATAATTAAATTATTTCTTTCGAAAAAAACTATTTTTGAAAATTTAAGAACCGTTTAAAAATTTAGACAATTTTGCAAGTTTTTCTGTTATGTACTTAGATTTTTAGTTGGCGGTTTTTATCTTGAAAGCAATACAAATAAATAAACTTAATCATGTTAATTGTTGGTTGCAATTGGAAAAAAATCATTTCTTTCATATATGGTTTAATTTAAAAAGAACATCATTGATTTGTCACGTTGATATCATTTCACTTCAAAACCAGAGATAAAATAACAATGAGAAAACAATTGACAGTTCTTTCTCTCTAAAATAGTCTTTAAATTGTATTTGTTATAGATTAATCAATCGACATTTCATTAATTCCGTTATGTCACTCGTGTACTTAAATAATCTATAGCTTTGGATCTCATTTAGGAAGAATATGATATTCCAAGTAAATATTTTTTTAAATATCAGAATAAAAGAACAATAAGACAGCTATGAAACATGTGATAAATTTCGGGACAATGAACTTATATAACAATGCTGATTTTGAAATGACTCTGACTAATGTATCCTGTGGCTCATAATGTATCGGAGCATCATATTAATCCCTTTGAAATTGAATAAGATTTGCGACTATCTAACTTATTTCTAAGGAATGTCATGAAACATCTTATAATGTTATTTTTTATCATTATTTTGAGGTTGATGAAGACATGATATATTGAGGAGGAAACACATTGTGGCTTGATATGTTTCACATAAATGAGATACACAGATACTGATACAGTTATATTCATCAGCCTTGTTGATCACGTTTTCAGTTTTAAGTTTAACATATTTTGGCATTGCTAGAATAATATAGCAATGTATATTAGCTAACGATAGAAGGAAGCAAAAGCCACAGGATATATTATTCTTGAAAACGAAGACGAAACGAATAATGCAAGAAAAAAAGAAAAACAACGCGTTATAAATTTTCATTCGTGCGAAGCGCATTTGTGGAATAACCTCCGCCAGGAACGATCAATGTCCAAGGTTTGAAAATCATTGATGTATATACGAACCGAAACAAGTTAAGAGCTTCATGATAAAAAAAAAGAGAACCAAACACAATAGCAAAATCCACGTAAGGGATAGTCCTAACGAGATGAACCTTAGATAATTCATATTTTTTAAATTTTTAAAGACAATTTTAGACAGATTTGTTATAAATTATGTGCTGATGATAACTTTGGGGACTGATAGTCCACCATCAAAGTATCAACCCAGTGTTGTAAAACATAACTTCTTTGAGTTAACGTTATTGATAGCATTCTTGTACGTCCATGATTCCTGGTGTACAGTTTCCTACCAGAAACGAGTGAGCCACCTGGAATGTATATTGACATGATTTGAGCTTGGCGCTTTTTGGTAAACCATTGAAACCACATGACTTTCGATATACATGCATTACCGTTTCCCCTTTGAAATAAATGTTTTGAAAAAGGATATAGAAAATGATCAACCTTTCGTGACTGTCGTTGTTACATTTTCCTTTCTTGGTTAACAAAGCGACTGTCATGGTTTATTCAAGATTCTGATTATTTCTTTTTTATTGACTTTGTTTAACTTCTCGATAGACGTTAAATCTATTTGAACTTCAGTTGGCTTTACGGGAATGTTCGTGAGAAGTTCATAAACAAATGTTGTCACGTTTGGTATCGATTAATATCTTAGACGACTGCAGCGTACTTTTAATTCTGTATAGAAAACGAAGCGAAATGAAATAAGACCACGAATTAATGAACATGAGTGGTATTTTTCCTTACTAGTATGTCAAAAGTACGTGTATACATATTATTTTATGTATATTTATTTTTTCTAAATTCAGAAATTGCAACAAACAGCGGTAAAGATTTTTTTTTATTATTAAAATACAACTAGAAATTATAACAGATTTTTATCAAGAACCAAGTAAAAAAAAATTCCATGCAGGAATGTTTTTCCAACCGGCAAGAGAAAGACACTCGGATTACTTTTGTAAAACTTTAAATATGTCCAGGCATTCTCAAATGTAGAAAATGGTGGATGCATCTTCGTTTAATGAGCAAATGTCCTTTGGAAACATTTATTTTTGCTGACCTCAATTTTACAATTTGTATTATCATTTTTTCAATTAATACTTTTGCAATGTTTCTGTCATCAGAGAAGACGTGCACACGCACCGACCTTAGTTTTGATGCAGTTGTTCATTTTTGGGAAGCGGAAGAAAACAATGGTCATTTAAACACAATCAAATCATTTAACTTAATATGAACTGTTTCGTTAGGTATGTTAAAAGTCATTAACAACGTCTAGCTGGAACGGAAACGGTCTGATCAAAATTCAGAACCAACTGTCGTGAAAAGTTAACTTCAAATAAATTATCGGCTTTGGTGGTTTGTATTCTTTTCACACAATTTATTGAAATTAGAAATAATAATTATGTTCTTACACAAGTAAGTTATAATCCAATATCAAACCGTGGAAATGACTTCATGACGACTGACGATAATTACTCAGATTTTTGCTTGTAAACTAAAAAATCCAAATGAACGGAGGTGTGTTTTTTTTTGGTAAAATTAAAACAGTTTTTAGCCTTATTCTTTGCTAATATGTATGAATGTGGGTGTGATTCGATCGATTCTTATTTCCAGAACCTTATTGCGAGCACCACTATAAAAACTTATTTTACAATGCAAAAAGTAAAATCACAAAAATACTGAACTCCGAGGAAAATTCAATCGGAAAGTCCCTAATTACATGGCAAAATCAAATAACAAAACACATCAAACGAATGGACAACAACTGTCATGTTCCTGACTTGGTACAGGCATTTTCAAATGCAACATAATATCAAATCTTTCTGAAATGTTATCATTATGTACTAGTACTGATTGGACACAGCTGCTGGTATACTGTTAGTCGCCAATGGTATGCTTAACCTATTCATCACTGGTTCGTCCGGAATATAATTAATAGCAAACTTTCTTAGAATGATGTTGATAAATTCAGAAATCACCCAGAAACTACAGTTGCAACTCTAGGAACACAAGTTGACTCTGATGATTTCGGCTATTTGAAAAAGCTTTTCTCTTGGTATTTATTAATCATTGACTTTTCCATTTGATTTTTAGCTTTCCAGATGAAGGTTAACCCATATTTATTTGTTTTTATATAAATTGCTATCAAAATTTGAATTTTTAGTAGAGATATCTGTTTTTCAAATGATAAGTTACTTATCACACGGAACAGAGTGTAATTGGCGATATGAATATGCAATACCACAAAGGCATACATTTGGTTATCCTGTTTATATATATTTGATACAAAGTTGTGATTTCTTCGTTGACAATGTGTTTGTTAATGATCACTAGATCAGGTCAAACATCAATCAATTTGTCTAAATTGTTTAAGTAGAGAAGTTTTTTTGTAAAAGTTGATGGGCTAACGACATAAGCTATCGCCAAGTGCTATCGCCAAGTAATAGCAAATGCTCACACTTACGTTCTAATCATGGTGAGCTAATCATACTCGTACTTTGTATTAAGAACAGTATATGTTTTCATTTATGGTTATTTCAATATATCAATTTTCTAGGATCTTGTAGTTCAGGAGTGTCATAGTTCTTAGCACGCTGAAGAAATCTTAACTCTATATCGATCACATTTCATCTTGTGTTTATGACTTTCGAACAGCGGTATACTACTGTTGCATTTATTTATCGTTTTCTGACAATATTACCGATGTAGAATTTGACACAAACTGTAAGATCAACTTACTAAGCAAGTTAACGGTTTGTCGAATGTGTGATAATAAGAATTTTTAAAAAGTCTATGTGCATGCCTTTGCATACTTCAAAAATATATATTGGCGAAGAGTGTATCTTTCCAACAATAATAGTAACATTTCGGTCCTGACAAATTAATGTTTTCTACCAACAGCAAACAGCAACATGCTAACGCAGTTGGGAGTTAATCCTTCAGATAGTGAAAACACTTCTTGATTTTAGTCAAAGCAAACACGTTTCAAGATTACAAGTAATTCATGTAAACGAAGTGTGTATTTTACGCAAACTAGACAGCAACCCAGCGAAAATTTTTATTGTAAAAATTGTAAAAAACGAGGATCTCAAGAAGTTGTGTCAGCATGAACAAATTATAGACATCGTTTTTTCTACATATCGTACATATTGAAACCTTAGCTCTTGATTTAAGTGAGGGGCTAAACATCAAAGCATTTCTATTATGTCCATTATCAAAAGATTGATTGCAGAAACTGACAATTGTATTGTATTGTGTTATGTAGAGATTTATAAGCGAGTATGATGTGAATTAATTTACTTACAGTGAGTAAATCTTCAACAATGTTTCTGTGCTATAATTAACACCATTAAACAATAACATGTCTAAATCATCAATAAAAAAAATATAGATGAATTTTTCCAGGGTCCGTTTTTTTGTAATGCTAACATTATAATGAAATTAATCTCCATCGTTCTTTCTGTACACATCAGCTATTCATAATCAAATGTCCTATCATTTAGAAATGATTAAAGTGAGAAACAAATAATGCAGTTCAAAAGTTTACTGAACAACAGAAATATAATTCCATCAACGAAAATATTAAATGGTTCATAGCACTTGAAATATTTTGGTACCTTTCATTTGTGTTTTAAAGATAAATTTCTTCATTGAAACCATTAAATTATGGATTTTTGTTCTTAACATTAAACAAGCGAAATAATGTACTCATTATTTAATATTTGTTATTAGACTTAAATTTAGAATGGAAACTTGGAATGTTTCAAAGAGAAAGCAACCCGACCAAACAGCAGAAAACAGCCCAATGCTACCAATGGGTTTTCAACACATTAAAAAAAATATACCACGACCCAGCGAGCAAATCACGTACCCGGAGGCCAACTTCAGCTGGTCCCTAAACAAAAATGTGTATTAGTTTAGTGGAAAAAGACGTCACGCTTATTTCCGAAACAAATAAATGAACTAAAATTTAAACAAAAACAAGACTAACATAGGCCAGAGGCTCCAGATCTAGGACAGGCGCAAAAAATGCAGCGGGCTAAATCATTCTTTGCGAGATCTCGACCCTCCACTATACCTTAGGACAATGTAGAATAAACATACAAACAGCATTATTCACAGTAGAAGTATGTTTAGAGGTTATGTGCACTTGTGCTCGAAGTGTTCAAATATTAAGGGAAAAATTAAGTCAAATTTGAAAGTGATACAAATGAGCCACCAAGAAGATAAAATTTAAATCGTTTTTTACAAATTATTTTTGATACATGTCATGAAATCAGACTTCAAAAATTTGTGTTTATACTATTGCAAAAATAGTTATCAAAGGTACCCGGCTTATAATTCATTACGCAAGACGCGAGTTTCGTCTACAAAAGACTCATATGTGATGCTAAGATTTAACTAGTTAGAAAGCCAAACAAGTTTAAAGTTGAAGAGCTTTGATGCCTGGGATATAAAAAAAATCCTTAGTATTTAGAATAAATCATACTTTTGCAAACGGTAAATTTATAAGAATGACCATACAATTGAAACCAATGTCAACCCCGAGGTTGACTACTGGGCTGGTGATACCCTCGGAGACGAAACGTTTCCCAGCAGTGGATTCTACCAACATGATTTTCCAATTCTTATTCCATTTTATTGGGTCACACGATTAACAACAGTCTTCCATGTCTTCGTAGTTTAATCTTGATGGCTGATTAGGTAGCGTCTTGTTTGTTTTAAATCAAGTTAACTAGCTTGGTTAAATTTGAAAATAAAAAGATTGGAAAAAAAGGTACGCAAGATACCAGAGGGACATGGCTAAAAATGAAAAAAGCAAACAGACAAACAATAGCACACACGACACAACACAGAAAACTCAAGAATAACTAATGCCCTCTTAAGCTTCAATGCTGCTTTATTGTAGACATAGTAACAATGGTGGATTAATGTCTCATTGGTAATCATACCATCATACCATCTCATAGATAATTTCTCGAATCGTTACTCCTTTATTAACCACCAGCACAACAGTTACACCAGACGATGTAAAATTACTAGCATTCACAAATAATTTTTCAATATGTTTTTGAGGATGGGCTCCTTTATAAAATTAGACATGAAATATTTATATCCTCATCACATGGGTTTTCGTACAATCAAGAACGCATTGTGACGTTACAATTACCTTTAAAAAAGCATGCATAAAACGAATTCATATGGCGTACGAAAACATATAATCTAACCGTATATGTTTTATTTGATGTGTTTCCCTCAGTTTTAGTTTGTAACCCGGATTTTTTTTCTCAATCAATTGATGAATTTCGAACAACGGTATGCTACTGTTGCCTTTATTTGAACGGAATACCAGAAACGTATGTCTACTTGAATGACAATTTTAAGAAGAATTCTTTTAAAAGCAAACTTCATTTTATTTTATTATTCTGCATGTCAAATTCTGATTTCAATAACATGTCTGTGTTTAAAATGTTATTGTAGTATTTTCATCGAATCAATCAGTATTTTGTAACTTGCAAATTAAAGCAAATATCATGTGTGGACTAGTTTTTTGTATTTTATGCAACTTTCACTATGGTGACACATGAGGGTTGTGAGTAAACCTGCATATTTTTATTTGAGGGTATAATCTTTATAGTGTCACCAACTTGCAAGTCGGTCACTAAAACTGCTGGACTGCTTGAAATGTCAGAAAAGTTTATAAACGCTTTAGTTACGGGCTTGTTGTTCTTGTAAATGTTAATATAGATATCTATCGTGGCACTCATTATTACTGCTGATATGAGATAAAGACCTTGGATTTCGCAAGTAAAAATTCCAGTCGACTTGAAAGAAGCCAGATTTGATATGCCGTAACTACTCTTGATTGAATTAAACTTCATTGCTGTACCAACTGGAATACTACTACCACCACCGCATGCAGTAAATGCCACTCTTTCATCCTGATGTGCTTTCAAACTGGAAATATTCGCAGTGATTGTATTTTCTAAGCTATTTATTCTACTCTCTGATTGAATCGTTTTGTTATAAATCATATCGATGCTGCTACCATGCTGTACTTCGAGACTTTCCAGTGCAAGAAATTTGTTTCCTGTCCCTTTTTTCAATTCGTTCATTAAATTCATTGAATTAGTGGTGATGTTATAAAGAGCTAAAAAGTCCTGGTTTCGAGCCAGTTCATTGTTAAGTAAAGAATGTACAGATGAATCAAGAGTACGTACTTTTTCTTGCACATTGTTTAGAGTACTTAATTGTTGTATACTTTGTAATTCCTTCAATGCCTTCAATTGTTGTGCAAGTTGTTTCGTTTCATTCTGTGAGGAGAGAACAAAATTAGTAAAACTTAGCTGTAAAGAACACAACTTTCTGCTCAAGTCCGAATTGTTTTTCTCCAACACTATAACTTGATTCTCAAAGAGGGCTATTTTATTTTGGCAGGAAGTATTTCCGGTGTCACTTTTAATCTGACGTTCGATATCTTCTAGACGTTGTCGCATCTGTGCCGTAAGCATATTAATAGTGTTCTTCTGTTCATCTCGTATTTTCTCTAAGTCATGAATGATTTCAAATTTGTCATCTATTGTTAGGTAATGGCCTTTAATCTGTGCAGTACCACTGATCTGCGGGTTTTGTCCATCTAAAAGAAAACCAGAATTAAAAGCAAAAATCACAATTAGGATGAATAACTGAAACATGGCAATGTACACGTCAACGTCTCATCCTACAAATCATATCATATATTATTTTGAAATAAATAAAGATAATTTGTATCGTATGCTATCTAATTAGATAAATAATTGCGACCCTGTTGGCATATACATATAATTTATCAGCTGTTCCGTCCGAACATGTTACTAGATATACTTTGAATATGATGTCGCCACAGCTGATTAAATCTTTCAACATGTGATCTCTGTTAATAATGTCCTACATAACATAATAACCGGTATACAAATACACTTAGATATGTAATTCGTATCGATGATATATGTTTTAAACTAAACAAATAATGTTCCGCGTTACAAAGGATTGATGAACATTGTTGTACCAACGATTCTTAAATACAGCATACTGGACAAGTGATACTGACTATTATATCAGGAGATTGGTCTTTTTTTCAGTTTCATACTGGTTAATTTCAAAATATACTAGAACACACCCGCGAAATCGCGGGCATATACAGATTGTGAACTGTTGTAGGATGATTTTTTGTAAAAGATGTTATGTATGGAGAATTACATAAAAGGTATCAAAAGCCCTCTCCCTTTTTCCAAAGTCCGATATTTGTTTCCTTTCTGTTAAATTCAATTATATTCGTGTTTCTGGCCTACGTCCACAATTATTCTTCTCCTTTGCTTCAATGCTTCTTTTGGTAAAAGACAAATCAAATTAAAAATTTGCACCGTTTCAAACATGAAATAAATGTAACTGCTTATATATAGATAAACTTATCATAGATACCAGGACTAAATTTGTAGACCATTATTAGTCTAAAATATATGCTTCTGTGACAAATCATCAGTGCTTTTTTTCTTTGAGAGCGTTATTAACATGCCAATGGTCGGATTTGAATCATGTATAAATGACTAACACCGACTAAGGCTAATTTGAGGGGTTGTCGGAGGGGTCCTGATCACGAAATCCCGGGCTTAAACCATGAAATTCCGAGATGCAGAATTTAAAGAAATTCATATCCCGAAATCGAAAAATATATTCCCGGATCCCGTAAGGATCAATCCCCAAATCCCGAGCTAAAAAACATCCGATCCCGACGCCCCTCTAATCTCAACCTTTCTTTCATTTTTGCCAAATCACTATTTTCCCTTTTAACAATAAATTTTTATGCCCCAACTATGGGCATTATGTTTCTAGTCTGTGCATCCGTGCGTTCGTTTGTTCGGTCGTCCCTCCGTCCGTCTCGTCTGTCTGTCCCACTTCAGGAAAAAGTTTTTGGTCGAGGTAGTTTTAAATGAAGTTGAGCATGTTTTACTTATTTTGATATATATGCAAGTGGTATGACCCCTTAAATAGTAAACATTTTAAAGAAAACAGTAAACAGAATCAGGGACTTTCTATACTAACATAGAAATTCCCTTACAGAATACAGAGAGTCTCTATATATTAAAGTAGTATAATCGTAGTTTACATGTAGATAAACGCGAAATATATTTGTCCTCTCTAAGGAGGTATAGTAGTTGTGATTCTTGCGATCTAAACACCATGATATGGAGAACGCTTTACGATTGGTTGTACTTGTGTCACATGTTTTACTTATCTTAATATATATGCGTAGTTTACATGTAGATAAACGCGAAAAATAATTGTCCTCTCTAAGGAGGTATAATAGTTGTGGTTCTTGCGATCTAAACACCATGATATGGAGAACGCTCTGATTGGTTTATCTATTTTTCATTTTTGTTATCTATCATACAATTGGTTGTATTTGTGCATGTTTCAAACCGGAAGTCTTATCTATCACTAATATACAGTCTGATGATGGAATCATATCCGGACTCCTTTTGTCGTTTTTCTCCCAAAATAACTCAATCTGAATTATCATAAGAATGAATGACAAATGCGACTATGCATGTTACCCATAGAACACAGAGGCATGATGATTGATTTATTGTGCAAGGAAGAGAAGCGACACACAAAATGAGGTCTTCTCGTTTTATAGTATAGATATATTTACACATATTATTGTAAACATTTTTGTTACTATAGATTCTATAAAGTAAAATGTAAACCAAATGAATCTTTTGTATTATCCAATGTACACGCTTCGACATGATCTTTTGAGCAACATGATTTGGACGTACGTTTCAAGCAAAGGAGTAAGTTCGCTCATAATTTTGGTCCCAAAGATCTAAAAACATTAACTGGGATAATGCAATTTATTGCAAATGTTGATGTCATTCGTGTCATTAGTAATCTGATATTCATATTTTATTTTTTTTAATATCTTTTTTGGTAGAGGGATGGTGGTGTTATGATCGGATATGGGGTAATCCCTCCTTTCAACTTGTGAAGGAAGGAGGAAAATAACATTTCAGATTTTTTTTGTTGGCTTTGTTTAATTGTACGTATGTATTTTTTTTATGTGGAGGGGTATATATATGAATACAGAGGCATTGGAGCCGGAGAAGGGGACCATACCCGCTTTTCACACCTGCAAAGGTGTACAAATTTGTTAAAAATCATTAATGAAGGACAATAACTTTTATTATTCCATATTGCTAAAACTTTAGTAGGTTTTTCTATATGAATTGGATTTTGAATAAATAAGCATATTCACCTGCGAAAAAGAATATTCACCGCGCAAAACGTCGCGTGATTTTACGTGTATAATTTTGGTAAAAAACGTTTGATGTACAATTGATTTTGGTAAATATTTTCCTTTACATACATTTCTACCGGAATATGGAATAAAACAATTACTGTCTTTTGTTTCGGTAAATATGTGGTTTTATTGACTTTTGAAAAACTGATATTCACTTCGGCCGTTGGCCTCAGTGAATATCAGTTTTTCAAAAGTCAATAAAACCACACATTTACCTCATCAAAAGACAGTAATTGTATAACATTAGTTGACTGATAATTTGGCCTAGATGTTTACGAATTTGTAGATCTATCTTTCTGATATCAAACTAAAATATTGACAATACAAACACACCAATATTTTTTTTTTGGGAGGGGGGTCTCTAGTGTACTGATAGGATAAGCCGATCCTGCTCCACGAAGGATTATCAAAATAATGCGTGACAGTGTGGGTTCATTGAATTAAGACAAAGGGTACTTTTCTTGGCAACAGTTAATCCTTCAGAATGTATATCTTTTAATCCTTTAACTTTTCAAAAGTTTGAAGCCTTATTAATACAATGTATGTCTCTCTGAAAATATGTATCGGAAAGAGATATATATATATACGCAACAGTTTACACCTGATTAAAGGATAAATCAATGAGATAACAACCAAATATTAATATCCCAAGGAAAGCCTCATACCAGATTTGATACATGCATCTACTCTTATCTTCCTATTTATAGATATAATGTAGGGGAAGATACAATAAACAAAAACAATAACCTTTCAGCATTTATCTGCACAATATTAAAAAAGTGCCTAGTGGTGTAGAACGTATATGTCCAACAAAATTTTAACAGCATTTAGCCCAGACACGTTTATTTGTCCCTCAGTAGGATTCGAACTACAATTGTTAATGCAATCATCAACAGGTATCAGTAACAACAACCCCTTAATTATGTACACAGTTCAGAGAAAATACTTTAATTATTAACAAGCAAATATGTTAAAAGAGTACTATGGGTTTTTTTACGTAAATGAGAACAACTTAACTTAAAAACAAACTTCAAATTGAATTGAGGATCTTGAGGAGCCGCTTTAACATGAACAATATTGTAGACATTTATTATTCTATATATTGTGCATATATCTTTTAAAATAGCTTTTCATAAAAGTGAGAAGCTTAGCATGAAAACATTTCTGATCAAATGTGAGTTATTAATAGTTGTAGATTTCTATATTAGTATTAACTCAACAGAAGCAAGCTAATGAATTGAAAAAGTTAATCTTTAGAGAACTTATCCCGTGAAAATTATATTCATATTCTCCGGTGTCTCGTATGGGCAGAATTTAGCCTGCATCTTGTTATTCTTTTTCACCAATGTTAATTACAAACAGATTTATTTCAGAAACTGACAGTTTTATAGTGGAGATTTATTAAGCGTATTCATGTTCCTCCCACGATAAGTGAGTATGTTGAGAATCGAATTCCCCAAAGAACCATACCCAAATCGGAAAACTCATCAACTCTAAATTCCTCAGTTTGTCTAAATAGCATTGTCTGCTAAAAAAAATTTATGTCGGAGAACCATGCCATAAAACAAGGTTAATGTCTAGATTACTTTTAAGGGAAGCTGTTTAAAACTGATATTATAGTAAAAATCTAACAAAAATAGTTCTATGATCCGGCGTCAGTTATCAACTGAATCCAATGCTTCTAGAAATGTTTTGTTCACAATGAAAGAGGTAACTTTCCACTAGAAAAATCATAACGTAACAGTCTTAAGACTCCCAGGAAGTCAACTTGCAACAATTTATCTGTACATTTACAAGCACCAATAAACACTTGTTCTTCTACACAATCAATCAATTAATCAGATGATGTTTTCAATGGTCTGCTTTTGTCATGATAACTGTTTATTACACATCAGCTTTTCAAAATGAATTTTCGGATAATTTAGGATTTGAATTGAAAACACGAACACATCTTTTAAAAGTTAACGCAACAAAAGAAACATACTAAACGACAATATCAAATCAATTGGTCAACAGCACTTGACATGGACTTTCAGGAAATATATCATAGCCTTTCTGTCGTGCTTCAAAGAGAAGGTTATTCTATGAAACCATTTGATTTTTAAAAATGACTTCTTAAAAAAATACATAATATAAAAAGGTTTCAAATAACATTAAATTGTCCGTCTCCTATGGAATATAATGGTTTTAAATATATTTTATTTCATTTCTATATTCATCCAGTTAGTAACATGTATTTGAATAGGCCTGCAGATGCCAGAATATGTCCTGATATATGTATCTTAATAATTTCTCTATTTATCAACATATTAGAATATGCCTGCGGATGCCTGTATCTTTCATGAATTATGTGCAGTGTATAGAATAATTATGAGTGATTATCTTTTGTTCGTGACTTTAAATGGCGGCAAATTCCAAGTGCAGTTCATTGATTCTTTCTTCGATATTGCACGATTGGGATGTAGGTTAAATGTATCAGGTATTAGACATTCTAATTTGAGTTTATATGCGATCATTACCATATGTATTGTGCCAGACAAACATACGTTACTATGGGGGCGTGAAAGTTACTTCATTTCAAGTTTTGTATAGATATTATTGTTATAAGATTTAATATAATAGTTATATGAAACACATGTTGTGTTAGGCTCTGATCCTGTCCATAACGTTATAGTATGGTATTAGTTTTCTGTTTTGCTTTTTTCAATAATATTGTGTTGTAAAATGATGCCCTTTATGGGCTCTTGATTCGATTAATAAAATTCTTATTTTAATTCTTATCTTATAGAGTTGTTTATATGATGCACTGTTCTATTTAAGTACTACCTATTAAGTTACACTTACAGATGGAGACAAGGTGGGTAAGTAAAATTGAACGGGGAAAATTAAATAAAAACACTGTTTCTAAGATTCGATATATCGAAAAAATAGTTTTTCGAAATAAGTTGGTAGAATATAAATATTTTACTTAGTAAAAGTAGGGAATCAACATTGTAATAAACTTAAATATTTATCTGTATTTTTGGATATCACAAATAAATTCAGGACCGAAAGTATAGTAACGACTGTTGTCTATTTTAGAGTTTCTATTTTGTACTCGGCAAAATATAACATGGTGGGAGATTGTTTATGGAAACATGAAATATTGATTTCAAAATACCTAAAGTATTTTTCAATGGTTTAATGTGACGTTTATCACCATTAACTGTTCCGAATGTTATATCCCATGTTTTATAATCAATACATTCAAGTTTTGCTGCAGTTCTGGAACTGAATCCGTTAACAAAGATTGTTGCACTTCCGCATCTAATTATTGGTGCGTCCTGACATCCTCTAATTAAGTATTCTTCAAAGTTATATGCGGCAAGAAATAATCAAAGATGAAGAAAGACATGCAACCATTTAACAAGATAAACGCTGGATTTAAAACCTTTCGTTACAAGTAACTTTACATTTACACAGGCATATTATGTACGTTGTAAATGTATGTTAATTCCAGTCAGCTGTTAAGTCTGCTTCTGTTTAATTTGGTTGTTGCTCAATGTATTATTGTTTTCGATTGCAATGTTATCCATTATTCAATAGTTTCGTATGTTTTACAGTTTATATCCATAACCACTAGAGAAATTCGTTAAGCAATTTACAAACGGTATTTTGTTATTGGGACACAAAAGAACTTTGAAGAATAATGAAAAATTCGTTTAAATTTCCATAAAAGTTTTTATGTTCTATAAATTTCATAATTTTCCGAAAGAGTTTACCTTTAAGTTAAATAATTTACGTAGTTGTCTTTTCAATGTTTAATTTTCCACCCAAGAAAAGTTTCTCATTCCCTTGGCTGTCAAAGTGAAGACCATATTCTGTGTTGATAAAAGTCTGTATCGAAAAACTGTTTATTTTATATCTTAACTTAATATAAATGAGTGAGTTTCATAAATGCGGTTTTCTATCGCTACTCAAAGTTTATAAATTTGTTCATGGCTTTTAGATAAAGAAGATAACTTTTGAAACAGCTTTTAGCTAATTTCCTAGCTATATCAGTTTTTTCAATCAATAATTTAAATGTTTGGGGACATGCAGTTACCTCTATCAAGTTCATCTTCAAAATCAGAGGCACCTTCTTTATCTATTTAATTGTTTTTGTTAATATCATTTACTGTTATATAAAGTTGGCTATGTAGTCATCAGTCTTTTGTCATCAGAATAGAAAAATGAGGTCACTAGTATCTCTTAGCAGGACATGTTAGATAACATCAATCCTATGATGTAGTTCATCAAAATCTAAATAGCGCGCAACTGATAACGTCAATTCATAAATAATGATCAATCGAACATCACAGTCCATGAGTCCTACGTTTGAGATAACATAACATAAATCCACCAATTATAGATCAGCAAATGTCACGTGTTTTATCAATCAACACAGTATGACTACCCAGCAGCACACATCAGATCACTGTGGTTCACCAATTAAGACCGATCAAACAGCTTATCAGAACACATCAGAAGGGCATTCACCAATCGTGACCGATCAAACATCAAAACAGAACATATGAAAAAGTGAATCCGAAAGTATGAACGATCAAAGAATAATTCAGCAGTTATTTGGTAGAGTAGAAAGTTGATGAAACAGGGGTATGTCAAAGAACGTCTCGTTCTTTTTCTAAAAAAGTTCATCGGAAGGTACCAAGACCTTGTTGATAAATATTCCGTATCAACTTCTCAAATAATACACGATGGTCTTGATGTATAGATTCTTCGTACTGATGTTGTTTATCATCTTAACAACGTGTTTTATAGTTCTTTCATTTGTCTTTGTTCTATTATTGATATTACTTTTACTGTTAAATGGTTTCATGTGATATCCGTTTCACGTGGCTCGGTACTTATACATCTCGTCAATGTGTTTGTATTGGCTTTCATTTTTTTGTGGTTTGTTTTGTATTTGCGACTTTTTGTATTTCTTTTGTTCTTATAACGTGACTCTGTACTTTAAAAGATCCCGTCAGTATGATATTGTTCTATTATATGTCATTATGATATATTTCTATTATGAATTACAATATACGTTGAACCACAAACGTCAAAATCATTCAATCGCGTAGTGGTATTAACTATTTTTGGATTCTTATAAATTCTATATATAACTTTTGGACTAGTTTAAATCTCGGTCTATTTCTTAAATTTATTCTTACATACTTTTGATTTTTTAACCCTGTATGCTAACATTCCCATGAAAATTTTAAAATTGTTTGTACGCACATTGAACGACAAATTTATGTGACGTATAAAATTTTCTGACGTCAGACACTCAATAAATGTGTTCGTAGATAGTAGATGTTTTTGTGTTCTGTTAAATTGTTCCTTTTAAAATTGTTAAACGATGATGACTGATGTACCCATATTTTGACTATTATATTTATTGTGTCTGTTTATTTAACACGTCAATGTAAAAATATCGGAAATTGATGAGACTGTCATTACAAAAGTGAGAGGGTTAGCGCTATAGAACCAGGTTTAATCCACCATTTTCTACATTTGAAAATGCCTGTACCAAGTCAGGAATATGACAGTTCTTGTCCATTCGTTTTTGATGCGTTTTGTTATTTGATTTTGCCATGTGATTATGGACTTTTCCAATTGATCTTCCTCTAAGTTCAGTATTTTTGTGATTTTACTTTTTGGTAGGTAAATCCACACATTATGACCAATAAAAAATCCCGTCTGCATTTATGAGAAACTTTTCCCGTCAATCTAACAATTTTTGACAATCAATATAATCAATCAAACCATTAGGAACGATCATACATCATATAATAGCACATGTTGGATGACGTCAGTCCATCAAATATGACCGAGCATATGCAGTATAATCTTTTTAAACAATACCATATTATTGATATGAATTTAAGAAAATTTTGCATGTACGTCAAAGAGACGAAAAACCAACGACAAAAATAAACGATCTTTATTTAGAGGTTCCCATTGATTTTTTTTATTCTACAAGGAAGTCTTTGGGGGGACTGTAAAAATTTCATGATCACTAAATCTTGATAGACTGGTAGACAGAACTGTAGATCGGTGCTGTAGATAAGCAGCTATAATATATTTGTTGCTCACGTCGTATCACTATTTATGTTACCTCAAACGAATTTCTAGGAATACTACTGGTTAAAACCGTCCACATAGAGACCGTGTATATTTCAAATTGGGTTAGTAGGCGTGTTTTTTTTTATACACGATTAGTAGTGGTGTATATATTCATCATGGCATAGACTAAAATTACGTTCCCTTTTTAAAATCGAATACAAGACAGGACTCAAATATTTTACAAAGGCAAAAAGTTAGCTTACAAAGAACAACAGAGAAGAGTACAATGAGCTTGGCTCTGAAATTATGCCAGATTCACCAGGTGAGACGTGCATGGACCATGGGGAAATTAAAAAGCACTAGTCGAATAATAAAATTATGACCAAAAGAAAAAGGGACGTAAAACTCTACTATCCATCTATTTAAAAACCAACTCTATTAATAACCGTATATCAAAATTACGAGGTCTCCACGCTGACGTTAAACCAACGACATTCCTAGAAATGTATAGGAGGTAAGAACAATACATGCACATTTTACCATGTGATAATAAAAAAGCATAATAATGACGGAAAGAAAACTATGAAAATACCAACACCATCCCACAAAAAATACACTAAACAACAAGTTTGAGCAGTCAACAATATCTGATTATAGACTGATATACATGAATGTATGTAAATACAACAACTAATGTTTTTACTTTGTTATGAATATACATAGAGTGAAATATGTCTTGGTGAATCACCTGCATTTACTTAATTGATTACATTCGGTATCAGGCTCTGTGTATTGTCCTGTTTCTTCAGATGTATATATTCGTCGGTTGCATCTACCAAATGATCGTTTAGGGACGAAACAGTTGAAAAGTTTTTTTTATTGAAGTTGCTGATTGGTACTAAATTTATTCAATTAGAGAATAATAACTAAAATAAGTTTATCTCATGCAAATTTTATGATACCTATACACAATAAAAACTACTACACAGAGTTCAAATTTGAGCAGTGATTTCTTTGCCGTTCTAGAGTTCTATCCTTTCTAATTTGGTAAATTTCAATGGTTTAGCAGGGCATTTGTGTCCGTCCTCAGATACATTCTTCTTTTATTCTATAATACAATACAAGTAATATACACACGCTGTTGACATCGTCTCATACATGCAATTTTTTTATGATTTAGAGGAGAATTTTCTGGCCTTTATCAAATATCAAATACTTGTAATTACTTAACTTAACTTTACTGTTATTTTATTTTAGATTCAACCCTTTCTGACCAAGCATTATAGTTGTATGCATAAATATTGGAACAAATGTGTCTCCTCTGTTAAGGATTTGTAGTGGTTATTTCTGAAAACAGGTAGTGAACAAAATACGACAGATATATAATGCACAAGCAAATATAAAGGGAATGAAATGGAAAGCGATCTCCAAACATTCCCTTTGTGTTAGGAAAATAGCTTCTATTATCATGACACTTTACGCATTATAGGAGATCTTCTTGATTAAACGAGATAATGCATAATCTGCAAAATACAATCAAAAAGCCATCAGATATGATCCGGGATTTTTACAAGACAGTAAAGGAGTAGGTCCAGTAAGACACCTTTTTGGCCCCAAAATATAGCAGTTTTACAAAATTGTTAAAATGTAAACTTTTAGTTATTTATTGGACAGTAGAATGCTTCTGCTACATAAATATGGGCTGGTTTTGACAATACAATGCACATACATCGGGTACTAGCACCATTAAGTCATGCTAAATTAGTGAAATCTTCACAATTCCAGCATTTTAGTTAAATTTTAGACGGTTTTCGTGTAAAACGAAAGTGGCCGCATTTTATGTTCATCCTTAATATTGAAATGCAAGTTGTATCTTGTGATAATACATAACATATATAAAGGTTGAGGATGAACACAGATGCGGCCACATTCATTTTTGACAAAAACCATCTGAAAAGTGACATTTTTCTGCATATTTGGTAGATTTTTCATATTTGAGCTTGAATCGGATCGTTTTTAATGACTAAATCAGTTAAAATCTTTCACATATACTAATTGATTTAAATGAAGAAGACACTCAAGTGTTTTTAAAAAAGTGGTCAAATCTTTCGTCAGATGAACCTGAAATTTGAGGCCAAAATCGGTCCTTACCGGACCTACTCCTTTTATATTTGCTTTTTTGCAGACATGACATAAATAACATTAATACAGTCATGTTTTAATAAATATACTGTTCTATTCGCAGTATGATTTGAACATTTAAAAAGTTTTTCTACCATCTTGGAATAATTGCCACAGCAATATTGAAATATTCTATGAGAAGATTTTGGTTGTTAGAGCTGTTTAACATTGTCTTTGATATGGTGTATTAACTTTCTTTGATATTGCGTGCCAGTTATCTTTTATATTGTGTGCAAACTATCTTTGATACGAGCTCCACTGATGTGTCTTATATAGACGAATCGAGGTATCTTTGATATGTATGTACAGTCATAGGGTTAAGGTTTATGTGACAGAAAAGAAAATATTTCATTAAAGCTTAAATTTAAAAGCCTGCTCTCTTTTTCTTTTTCGTCTGATTGAATGTAATATATGTTATGAAAAATGAAAATAAAAACATATTGTCCTTCAAAATATAAATATCTATCGCATTAACGTATGCCCACATATCATATTATACAAACTTCTATATATTAATTTGTATTCAAAACATGGAGAGAGAAAAGACAATTCCTGAAATTGAAATGGAGATAGAGTGATCTTATGAAATGCAAATGGGATCAATTAACATTGGGCTCTATAGCAACGTTCTAGACATTCTATAAAAATATATCACAATTAAAGCCTTGATATTCCTTTTCACATACTAAAGATAAGCTGTGTTTACATTTGACTTAAATATTTATTACACTGATAGGGCACAGTCCGACTTTTATTTGTCGTTCTGCTGTTTCAAAATTATATATGATATTAAAATATGTTGCTAAATTTGCAAGAATTTAGCACATTTATTTTAACTAACGTACCAAAGTGACTTACAGATCGAGTTTGAGTTTCGTTCTAGGTGACCTACTTTTATTGAATAACATCCCTTGGAATTGGGAACATCACAGACACTTCTAGTAATGAAATTTGTTATGTAGAAAAATGATAAAATTGAAAGAGTAAAACAAATGGAATGCAATAATTGCAATGTGTGTGTTTAAACCCTTACGGAACACCATAGTTCACCCCGTTTATGATTGGGTTCGTATTAATCAATCTTTAGCGTTCTATGTTGTGCTTTGTTTACAGTTGTTTGTCTATTCGTCGTATTTCGTTTTTTGCCATGAAAATTTTAAGTTTGTATTGACTTATCAGTTTGGATACCTCTTTTGTATCTATTGCCTTCCTTCTATTGTGGGAAGGTTTGCAAAATTATTTGTTAAAATCAATTAAATAAACTTCATGACCACTTACAACAAATTTAAGATGCTGAAAGTAAATGTATATTTGATAAAATGTTTCTGTGTCTTTTTAAACGGAATTCGGTATCATATGATACTGAAAAGTTGGGTTCTGAAAATAAAATTAAACCTTCGATCTCACTATCTAATTTTCTGCCGAAGTACATTATATTCTAATAGCTTCCATTCTTTTATGGAAAATAATGTTTTAAGGATATAACGCCTCTTTGTGTTATATATATTTATTTTTGAAGCCATAAAGATGTATTTATAACATGACTTTTAGTTTTATAGCTTTAGACAGACGATTACATAACACAGTGGAATTGATGCACATTGTTTTATATTACAATATGACAATATATTACGAACAAATGTGCAAAAAAACAATGTCATTTGATTAGTTATTATACAACATCACACTCTCAGTTAGCCAAACATTGAGACACTAAACTCCGTTAGAAGAACAAAGATATTAATAGAATATTTCGTATTAACGACATAGTTAGAATATCCCAAGAGGATTCTAATGATTGAAATGGAGACACGAATATCTAGGACAACAAGAATACGGATCAATAAACTTTTTCAAGAGAGCAATAGACTTGTATAGATCCTTCTTATGGAAACTGTGTCTGCTTTATATTCTTAAAAATGGTTTACTTTTATAGATCATCGTAACAAAAAATTGAAAATTGAAATTGGTATTATGTCAACGAGATAATATCCCGATCAAAGAGCAGAAAACTACCCAAGACCCCAAATGGGTCTTTAACAGCAATGGGTATGCAATATGTTTGTCTTTATTTCAAACTGTTTCCAATTATGTGATGTTTGAAAATTCAGTCTTTTTATATCATGATATTACGATCGAAATATGTCATTGCAATGTACAAATTTAGTCGTACCTTGTTTGATGAGGATCACAGAAATTGAAATAACACAATTCAACGAATTATGAATACGTGTTCTTAACGCTTTGTATTGTCTCTTTTCTTTTGAAAAAAAGTGTGATATGGACCATCTTTAGATAAAAATGATTTTTAACTTACATTGAGATAAAACTGTAAATAATAACTGATTATTTAGAATACAACGTAGTATCGGGTTATACGTTAAAAGTTTTATTAAGCCGTTTATCCTATTTTAACATTGAATTTTTCTTTTATTTGATTATCATATCAAATGTTGATATGACTTTCCTTTTTTAGTTGAATGACTCTTGACGTATTTATGCTTCAAGCTATCTGGTTATTGGTTCCTGATACAGTTGAGTCCATATGTCCACTGTGCTGTCGTTACTGGACAACATCGTTGTTATTCTTCAGTTTGCATGTTACTAAGGTACTGTACTATAATATGATTTACTATGCGTTTATCGATTCTTTGTGCTCTTGCGTTTGTTTGCACTGTAATCTGTCACGTAGTGTTGTCATCTTAGCGATATTTTTAATATTGCCACATAAGTACAATGTTTAGCTAGCAATAAAACCAGGTTCAACCAACCATTTTCTTTTAAAAAATCCTGTGCCAAGTCAGGAAAATGGCTGTTGTTTTCAAATATTCGGTATCTATGTATGTTGGCGGTTTTTTTGTTGAACTTCAGTGTTTCTGTTGTTCCGTTGTTTTTCCTTTTATAGTTGATGTGTTTTCGTCACTTTTAGTTTGTAACCCGGTTTTGTTTTCACTCAATCGATTAATAGCTTTTGAAAAACGGAACACTACTGTTGCCTTTATTCGTACTCATGAAAGTTTAACAATGTTGTTTTCTTTTTGTTTACCTATGAATTTATATTTGACTTAATTTGTTCTTTATCGAGAAATGTTACCGGAAAATGTCTGTACCAAGTGATAATTGTGACAGTTGTTTTTCATTGGTTCCGTTGGTTGATATATTTTAACGTTTCATTTTGTCAGTTACATGGACTTCCCCTTGGATTCCGGTATTTTTATATAAAGCGTTGTATTAAAGCTATGTGTTTCGTTAGAAATACACATGTGATTTATCATTATTGTATACTGTTCTTGATATTTGATTAGCTATTTACTGGTTTATTAAGAAAAAAAACAGTTATTATTCATATAACACTTTGGTACGGTTCAAGTCCTATTGTTTTCTGTTTGTTAATTCTGACTACTGTTCGTCTTGAGTGTTCGTTTTTTAATTGTTATTCTAATTAGATCATTCGACTATGGATGTTCTAATCTACGATATACCATTATTTTGTCCGATCATGTCTCAACTAAAGTTGGCTTTTAAAGATGCGACCATTAGTGCAACTCTGGTGATAAAATAATTTCCCCTTTAAAAATATTTATGATATCTTAACCCTATGTTTTCACAAAAAAAGTTTCCTTTTGAATTTTGTTTTTTTTAAGGTACCAGGATTATAATTTAGTAGACCAGACGCGCCTTTTGTTTACATAAGACTCATCAGTGACGCTCATATCAAAATATTTATAAAGCCAAACAAGTACGGAGTTGAACAGCATTGAGGATTCAAAATTCCAAAAAGTTGTGCCAAATACGGCAAAGGTAATCCATTCCTGGAATAAGAAAATCCTTAATTTTTCGAAAAATTCAAAGTTTGGTTAACAGGAAATTTATAAAAATGACCACATAATTGATATTCATATCAACACGTAAGTGCTGACTACTGGGCTAGTGATACCATCGGGGACGAAACGTCCACCAGCAGTGGCATCGACCCAGTGGTGTAAATAGTTATCAAAGTTACCAGGATTATAATTTAGTAGGCCAGACGCGCATTTCGTCTACTTAAGACTCATCAGTGACGCGCATATTAACAAATACAATAAAAATCAAGTTAGATTAGTTGGTTCTGTATATCTTGTCACACAATTTGGTATTCACAAATACAAGCAACCGTCAAGTTTAATTAGTTTTCAATTTGTAGTTTTAGATTAAGAGTCGTTGGACTTGAGCCGTCAACAGATTGATATTTCATCAATTACTTCCCCAAGACTCAATTTCACCTTGGTATGTATTATTGCAATAATCTGATGATCAGTTAAATCTTATACATTATATCTTAGTACAAATGGCAACAGTAATATACCGATGTTTAAATCGATGAAGAAGAAAAATCAAGTTAACAAAGAAACAAAAAGGGAACTCAAAAGGCGCAATATCGAATGTATCGACAGGGAAAGTATCTCCTGCAACGCATGCATCATCCGCCATGCGAATCCACTCTAAGTCAAAATTATGCCATCAGGCAAAGGTCACAATCAAAAAATTACAGATTTGACAACTATACTTGTATCTTGTAAATTGAGACATAGACATATCATGAATAAAGATGTCAGTTCATATCAATAGGTAACTGGGATTCTTAATGTTTAGCGTATGGACAAAAAGCAAGCTCTCAAAACAGAATACGGATAGCACTTAATAGTACAAATAAACAAGTTGTAAACATCAGCGACTAATGTTTGAACGTTTACAATGAATTCCGTAAACTGACAGGACTAACTAAAAGATCTTGAGTATTACTGATGTTTATTTCGCCTTATGTTTACCACTCGCTTACATGAAGGACACTCAAATCAAATAGTTGGATGATCAAATTCAAAACGAAGATGAGCGCATGGAAAACAGAAATTCCGGAGAAAAGTTGTTACAAATAACGCCACGGCCAACTGTTTGCCTAGAGTGGTAATTGATAGTTTCGAACTTTACTCAATTCTATTAACATAAAATCAACAGAAATGTCTGTATAATGGATATTTTTCTGTCGACACAGAAGTGAAGGATACTGAGCATGTGATACCACCATGGGGCAAAACATCAAGTAGCTGTGACATTCCAACCTAGTGGGTGTAAAAACTAATTAAGGATACCAGGCTTATAAATTGTACGTTTTGTGTACCAAATTATCGATGGCTTTTAAATAAAAAAGTTGGAAGGTCAAGGAGAGTTGTCTCATTGGCACTCATACCACATCTTCCTATATCGATTGAAGTGCATGAAAAAAGATGCCTGAGGCAGAAAACATACTAGTGTTGAATAAGAAAAAGACAAAAGATAAAGATGTTTCGAAATTTTCTAACCAAGCATAAATACCTGATCTGTGTTTCAGATTGAAAAAACATAAATCAATACTAGCAAATGAAAAACAAGTGTTAAGGAATATAAAAATCAAATTAAATATATCAATATATTTATACATGAAATTTGATAACCAATATTTTCATTCAAAAATATAGGGAATCGATCATTTTTCTGTGGTCTTTCGTCAGTTGCTTTTAGCAATTGTGTTTGACGTTTTTCTTATACTAGGGTTTTAAATTCCAATGAAGGTTTCTTCAACTTCGTACTTTATTTGTCTTTCTTAACTTTTTTTATTCGAGCGTCACTGGTAAGTCTTTTATAGACTAACCGCGTATCTGGCGCAAATACAAAATTTTAATCCTGGTATCTATGATGAGTTTATTTTTCTCTATTTCAGACGATGAACAGGAGTACTCTGGGTGACCATCTATTAATCCGTCAATCGAATATGAACAGACAAAAAACACTAGTGGAAATGAATATTTATGCCGTACACGAAAAGAACAAAAATCAAACTTCTTAAACATTCTACAATAATCGACATTTTGCTCGTACTACAAAGGTTTAATAAACTTGAATATTTGGTTTCACTAAAGGTATTTTCTCAATCAGAAATATAAAAGATTGTATATGTCAATATTGTTAGCAGAAATTGTTAGTTTACCGCCTTATATTTAAATGGAAAGAAATGATATAATTTGTTATTCCAAAGTTATATGGCACGATAAATTGAATACATTCTGTGGGAAACGGTGAGTTGTCAAGCCACAGAATATTTTACATTAGTCTTTATTTTTTTTGTTATTAGAGCCAACAGCTACATTGCTTGGGTTAATTAATGGGTTTGTCGTAATACACGACAGATCTCAGTGCAAAACGGACAAAAATTGTTGACTAGTGTACTTATAGCTATTTTTTATTGCAGACATTGTATTTTTTAACGTCAAATGAATTCAAGAATTTACAAAAGTTCGTAGTTTAAACTTAAAATCACATTGTTTGTATGCAATAACAAGTAGTTATGTTCATTACAACCAATCGTGTGTTTACATCAAGACTGTAAAAGGACTCCTTACAAGGGTTTTGCCTTAATTTGTTCTTGCTATGAATGTGCATGTTTGCCCCTAGACATAAAGAATTAAAAAATCGATCAATCATTATTTAAACAGAATTGATTATTGGCAAAAATGATCAACAGTACAAGATCTACAAATTGGTGGTTTTTACTTTCGTGATTGTTTTGCCATAACCATGGATACCAGGAAGACAAAATATGAATATATATAGACAAGGCAGACATTGTATGGAAACTCTGTTTAGGATTCGTTGCCTTTAAAGATGATATTTGTCCATTTTTTCATATTATACAAAAATTAAAATTTTTGAAGACAAACTGTTAAAAAAATATCAACAAGACAAGATCTACGAATAGATCAGTATAGCGAAAATTGTCAGTCAGAAGATACTGCACTTATATCATAATTACCAATGATTTATTTATTAAAAATACTGTAGTAGATACAGATAACTGTAAACATAAAAGCAAAAATGATGAGCAAGATCAGATCTACAAATAGGACAAAAAAGGCCTAAATGGTTAGTCCTTTTCTTCAGCAAGTTATTTGCATTTAATCAATATTTCTCTGTCTTGAAAACAAAACCAACATTAGAGATATTAAGAAACTGAAAATAGTAAAATTTATCAGCAATACAAGGTTAAAGAAAATGAGTTGTTATTCATGGATTTTAGTCTTCAAAGTTCATAGATCAAATTTGTCAAATGAGACACAAGCTCTATAGAACAGTTATAAAAAATACATTTATTGAGATCTATTTTCTTACATTGTTCTTCAGAATTCTGTTTTCTTTCTAATTATTCATGTTATTTTATGTCGAACCAAAATAGTTATCAAAGACATTAGGCTTATAATTTGATACATCTGGCGCGCGATTTGTCTTCATAACACTTTTTTGAATTTTGATCCTCAATGCTCTTTGTACTTTTTTGGCTTTATAACTATTTTGATTTGAGTGTCACTGATGAGTCTTTTGTAGACAAAACGCGCGTCTGGCGAACTCAATAATAATCCTAGTACCTTTGATTACTATATTCAGTGACGCTCAGATCAACATAGTTAGAAAGCCAAACAAGTATAAAGTTGAACAGCATTGAGGACCCAAAATTCCAAAATGTGTCAAAATATTTCACAATCTGTAGTTGGGGAAAGCTTGTTGACCCATAACGTTTATTAATATGTTGAAACTAACGTGATATAATATACATTTTAACAAAAGTATGAACAAATTAAATTAGTTTTGGGTTATGCCTCAAAGTACCTGAGTTACATGAAATAATAGTAAAAAAAAATAAGTAAAGGTATTTTTTTTAAGATCTTGTATAACTTTTACTCATTGTTCCGTCTACTATTTATACTTTCAAGACACTACGTGATGGAAATTACACATGTGACGGCAAATTTTTATGACTCTTATTGATTAACAGTTTTTGTGTTTGAGTAATCTGTTTGATAAGTAATAGTATTTGCAATACAGACTCGACATGTAAGTTACACAGAATACTCTACCCACTACAGTATAAGGACCACTAAAACTATCAAACGTTACATGACAAGACAAAAATAAATTTTCATAAAACAGCATACCTCCTCTAATGTATATTTGATGTTATAGTTCCATATTCAAACAATCATTTCTACAGTACTACATCTTTGCCAAAGAGCCATGCACATTTAGAATGGAATTACATATCATCTCTCAATCTTAAAATGTTTAAGAAGAACTTACTATACTGATAAGATGACAGATACTATTACTTATCAAACAGATTACTAAAACACAAAAACTGTTAAACAATAAGAGTCATAAAAATTCACAGGCAAATGTGTACTTGACACCCTTTTATTTTTTGTGTTTGATTTATTTTTATGGACGATATTCTTTGGGGTTTTTTTTATTTATCCTGAGTTTAATGATATAATTAGATATCTATTATTATTGTTACATAAAGTGTAAAGATATGGCAGTTTTGCAATTGATTTAAAAAATATTGTAATAAAGTTGTTTAAAAAAGAAATTGCACATAATAACAGAAGAAACATTGTTTGATTGATATTATGTATTAACTTTTCCTTCATACAACAATTTGCACATGTAAAACATATGGTATATATCAACTAGCATAGTATTATTATATTCTAATAACAACTGTATGTAAGTGATCTGTTTTGTCTACATTCACTTTCTTTTTTAGTAATATTTTCTTTTAAAGAACCCACCAAAAAAACGTAATGTCAGTAAATTAGAATAAAATCATGTTTCTAATTACCTTGAATAACCTTTCAAAATTTCATATTTAAATAAACAATACCATGCTCCACACCATCAAATTATACCATGATATAGTACTTTGTACTATTCCATCGTACCATAACACAAACCATACCATTGTGCCATACCTTGTTTTACAGTATGCCATATTTTTATACGTCAAAACACAAAAGTAACCCTTTAAAAATCTTACGTCAAACTAAAAAAAAAAACTACAAATATACCAAATTGATGTTCATTGTAGTATTTATCATAACCTCTCCAAGAAGTGGATTAAGGCTATGCGGAGATTTATTGGAAATTTAGTAAGTTTATTGACGCGACTACTGTTGGCACTACTAACATGCGTAAATGATCCCTATTGTCAGGTTTCTGTGATTTAAGTAAAATGTTCATTTTCATTAACTACAGAATTAATGATTAAAAAACGTCTGAACATTCTGTCAATAAAGAGACTATGTATTTAAGTGCCGATAGAAATAGAAATCAACAAATAAATGAGCGGAAGAAGGACAATAACCACATACATATCGATATTTTGTTTTCAATCTTGCTGTACAAATCAAGGTCAAGAATATCAACTACATCGCTAAAAAGAAAATACCAAAAAAAGGAAAAGCGTAAAAATATTGGACATTAACAGACCACACCAACGATTTGTGAGCTAATTAGATAGCAATTACACAAGGGTTAAAAAAATGTCACCAGTTATTTTACAACATTAAAATTTGGAAAGGGAACTTTGCACGCAAGAAAAAAACTGATAAAAGATACTAGGTTTTAATTTGCTTGAAAGCTAGCTTTTCTTTCTTCGTTTAGTGTTATCGAAGTGCATATAATTTCAATATCCGCAAAGCAAGAATTAAACACATCGTTTTCATTTTTTTATTTTTACTTTATGTTTTTTTCTTTAGTGGTGACTAGTCGTCAAGTAATTCTTGATACTCGTATAATTTATATTTGATTTAACAATCGACGAAAACTTTCCCTTAATTTTCTTTTAGAATCAAAACATTCATTCGAATTTATTTCAACTCGGCAAATAACAAATATTGACATTATTACTGTATTTTGATCTTTTCTTTTTCGTTATTTGAATCATCAAAACCATTTATTCAAATGGAGGTGAAATTATATTACTCACTCGGTCGTTTATTTTGGCCACATTTTATCATGACAACAAAAAAGGAAAAAAATCGCAAAACATAGTTTCTTTTTTGCATGAGAGGAGACGATTATGATGTTGACGAACTCGGTCATCTCTTCTTTTGATTTCATGAAATTCTCTCAATTTTTGTTCTCTTGTGTTGTCATTTTCCCAAATAGATTTTCGTGTTTAAATATCGTGAATTTTTGTTTGTCTTAGATGGATTTATTTTTACAATTAATGAAATAAAGAGTACAAGCAATCTAAAATATAAAACTTATCATCGGAGAAAAAATAAGAGGACATATAAATAAATTCATCATAGATATCAGGACAAAATTCTGTATATACGCCAAACGCGCGTTTCGTCTACATAAGACTCATCAGTGACGCTCGAATAAAATAAAAAGTTAAAAAGGCCAAATAAGTCCGAAGTTGAAGAGCATGGACGATCAAAATAACTAAAGGTTTTGCCAAATACAGCTAAGGTAATCCATGCCTGAGGTAGAAAAGCCTTAGAATTTCAAAAATTCAAAATTTGGTAAACAGTTAATTTATAACTACATGTATAACCATATCAATGATAATTCATGTCACCACAAAAAGTGCTGACTACTGGGCTGGTGATACCCTCGGGAATACACTAACGTTTTCTCTTTAATCATACATAGCAATTGCTTTTGTCAAAATTTGCACCTGAAGGTGAAAAAAAACTCCCAAAAAGCGATGTCAATGTCTGGTTTGTTCCTTCTTATTGAAGTGTCCAAACTGTTGACAAAGCATTTTTTTCCAAAATAAGGGTCGTCGCTGGCTGTTATATCTTAGTGCATTTATTCAGTATTAACCTTTTACAATCTATATTATATGAAACGGTAATATAAGCTCTTTCACAAGAGAATGTTAATTTTCTCCGCAATTGTTTGTAATTCAAAGAGACTTTGAATCAAGAATACAATCAAATCAACCACAGCCTATTGTAACACTAGGAAATCTCTGATTAATCTCAGGGTCAACTGTCGTAAATAACTCCAAATTGCATGCCGGAAATTACAAGATGGAAAATTACTTTCCCCAGCACTATAAATGTTATGAGTATCGAATAAAATTGATGAATTTGAAGATATATAAAACTCTAAGACACGATGCCAATACTAATACATATATATCTACATCTATTTCATTATCACGAAAACGCGGAATGTGTTGCGGTCTAATTCAATAAACACTATATTTTGCTTTGTATATAGTTGCATCACATTTTATAAATAATATTGAGGGCGGTGGGATAACAATCACTTCCAACAAGCATTCTTTTAAAAGGGGAAACCGTAACAACCATAGATCCGCGTGTGGATTGTTTTGAATTTAAATCTGTTTTAAAGCACATCTTTAGTTTAAATCAGTGTAACAACAAACAGAACACCAAATAGATATAGGAAGATGTGGTATGAGTGCCAATAAGACAACTCTCCATCCAAATAACAATTTATAAAAGTAAACCATTATAGGTCAATGTACGACCTTCAACACGGAGCCTTTGCTCACACCAAACAACAAGCCATAAAGGGCCCTAAAATTACTAGACGTGTAAAATCATTCAAACGGGATCCAACGGTCTAATCTATATAGAAAAAACGAGAAACGAGAAACACGTATAAATAACAAAACCAAACGACAACTACTGTACATCAAATTCCTGACTTAGGGCAGGTGCAAACATTTGCTGCGGGATTAAACGTTTTAATGGTACCAAACCTTCTCCCTTTTTTCTGAAACAATAGAAAACATCACAACATAGAAAATCACATGATAAAATATCAATTGGAAGGCTTAACTCAATAAAAAAACGTAAATTATGAAGCATCTTTGTCACTATAAATTTTAAAATCAAGGAGAAAAGTTGATGTTGATAAACTTCATTTAAAAAAGTATTGGTTGAGCACAGAGAATAACTCGTCTAAGTATCTGTGTGTATATCTACAACGAGTTGTGTTTCATTTCGGTGTTTAAGAAATTATACCTCTGAGTCAATATTCTAGCATTTTCTAATACGCTGTACGGCAACCTGTCTATTTCAGCACCGATGCATTTATTGCGGAACTTTCACATCTATTTGTCAATCCAACTAATCAACACTTGATCTTCGATCAGGTCATCACCTACGTAGGAAATGCTTACCGAGCTCTTCATGGTACATAGCCGGATATTATTCATTTACTCTAAATATGGCAATTGTTCATATTGCAGCCTCAAATTCCCTTCAAGTGTTCATTATGAAAAACAACAACGAGATGGACTATATATTTATTTGATGGTATTCATAGTTACTGGTTAAGAAGATCAGATACTATAGTTGTTCACTTGAACCAAAGTGATGGTGCATGGCTCAAGAGTACTCGTACTGGAAACGTAACAATCAACTCAAATTTCTTACAACAACATCTGTCTGGATTTCCCATTGCAAGAGATTGAGATGGGCATTTGAGGAAAATTATGAAATTGTTTTGTTTATTCATTAATATCAATGCAATATGTCTTTCGGGTACTAATAAACATTACTTACTTTGATTTTGTTTATTCTTGTGCAAGAATGTTTGTCTCGGTTAAAGGTACGGTTACAATGCTTGTTAAAAGTAAAATAAGAAAAATACCTCCAAAGAAAATTCAAAATTAAAAGTCTTTTCATAAATGGTAAAATCAAAAGCTCATACAGTGGAACAGAAAACAACCGTCGTATTCCTGATTTGTTTCAAGCATTTTCGTATGTAAAATTAAAAGAAATGGTGGATTAATAAAATTTGAGAAGAGAAATGGTGAATGTCTCAAAGAGACAAGAATCCAACCAAAGACCGGAAACTATATTTTTACAGCTAACTTAGCCTCTTACTTGTATGACAGTCGCATAAAATTCCTTTGTATATCGACAACAATGTGTGAGCAAAACAAACAGACATAATAGGCAATAATGTCAAAAATATGGGTGCTGCAGTTTGCCAAAATCAATTTTAAAAGGTGTCAATTGGGCGAATCTCTATTTTTCTGATGGTAAAAATTATTCCTTTAAGTTGAATTAAATTGCGCAATACTTATCTGAATCTTTGTTTACCTATATTATACATGTAAAAAAAAATACCAAAAATACCAAACTCGGAGAGTCTCTAATCAAATGTCAAAATCAAAAACTTCAAACATCTTAACCGAACCGTCAACAACTGTCATATTCCTGACTTTATACAGATATTTTCTTAAAAACTGAAGGACCAAACCTGGTATTAAAGCTAGTTTAAACTTTCACTTTTATAACAGCCGAACCTTGCTTTATAATCAACATATCGTGTCATTAAAAACAATGAGAGATTTATGCGTTAATTCACCCATAAGTATGGTATGAAATTCTAGAAGAAGAAATAATGGACCTGTGGCATTCCACTTTCGTTTACTATTGTATATGTTGTAAACGTAGAATTCCGAGCGTTCATAATTTATAAGTTAACACCATCTTTGTAGAAAATAACAGTCACGATTTATTCACACTATATGTATATAAAGACGTTACATAAAATACAAAATACATGGCATACACCCCGACAGTACAAACATTCAGCCATCTTGTCCATCCGGCAACACATATCTCCCTCTCACGTCACTATCACACAACGTCAAAAATACGGGAAACAACGTTAACACTGTTTTGCGACATTACGGACATGAAGACAAAGTCACATTCACAACAGTATACTTCACATCTGGTTTGGCCGCCTCGACTCTGAATTCTAAAGGGAATAAGCAAGTCCCAAGCCTGGATAAAGGAAGAGGGAAGTCAAAGATTTCGTAGATCTATACATTTATTTTTAAGAAAAAATTATGAATTGATAAAATTAGCAAATTAGTAAATGAAACATATAATTTTCAAAAAGAAGAAGCATTGGGGCAATTAAGCTGTGACTATATAAAATACAGCTATGTCAACAATAACACAAAAAAATGACATGTAATCGCACAAAAGAAAAAGCACAAGAGCATTACAGAAATAGACTAAACAGAAAAGGTTAAAAATTAACGCACCAAAGTACACTATAACACGTAGTTAAGATGATAAACTACGTTAATACCTCTGATCTACAATTAGAGACCATCATGGTTTTTTTTTGTGACGTTGATACGTAATATTTAATATTTTTATTTATCAACAAGACCTACGTATCTTCTCGTGAATATTTTGTTAAAAAAGAACTAGATTTTCTTTGACATAAAACACGGCCGACACTCGGCTAACCGAGAGATTGGTCGGTTATTCTATATTGAGTATGCGGCTATATCGGCGGTTGGTCTGTTAATCGGGTTGGCTAAAGTCTGTTAATCAGGTGTTATCGAGAAAATCATTGAAAGTTCAGCATGTTTCATTGTATAACTTTCTAAATATATTTTCATCATAAAAAGTATTAATGTCTTACAAAACAATTCAATGTACTGAATTCAGTGGTGTAATTATTATTTTTCTAGCTTCGATGTACGATCTATAAAATGAAAAGGCGGGTTACTCATCAATAAATTTATACACATTTTACACACATATAATGTACACAAAATGACACATTGGTTAAATTTACTTGCATTCAATATTTTTAACATCGAAAAAAGAAAGGCATTATGTTTGTTAACCATATTGATATCATTGTGTGAAAAATCTACACGAAAATCTGTATTTTGGTGACATAAATCAATATTTATTTAAAACCTGGTCTGTTAATGGGTCGGATGTATAAAACCCGGTCTGTTAATTGGTCTGTTAAGAGTTTAAAATGAATGGCAATAAAAGTATAATTGTATTGCTATATGGGGTGTTATCGGATCAAATGAGTAGGCTCAAGACGAGCGGCTAAAATATACGAAAACAACATATGAGCAATGAAACATAACATATACGGAAACAACACATGAAATTGAAAATTGATAAAAAATGGGTTTAAAAAGTGTAATATTAAAGTAATACTAATTTCATCCAAGAATGATCGCATATATCATGTTGATTCTGTTTAATTGTCATGAATGACACAATTTGTCATCTACATTGGTAACCAGTATATACATCAGAGATAGTAACTAAACATCAGTAAGTAAAATATATTGGGATGACAAAATATGAAAAATAAAGAAAGAATAATGAGTAAGATAAATAAAATGAAGAAAAAAATGACATAACAATTTTAAGAATACAGAAATAAACAATACCCCCCAATCCGGACCCTCATGGTATACACAAGAATCTGGATGGAAACGCAGAATAAAGAATAATATATAAGGACAGTAGAGAGTGATACATTGCTAAAACCGAGAGACAAATAATACTTGTTTAAAAATACACACATGAAACACCGATGGCTGTTGAAACAGTAACGAATTGCGATGTACTTATATTGGTGACAAATTCTAGAAGTTTACATGCGGACAACTATGGTGGCAGGTTAATGCCATTTTGCGTTTTAGCGCTTTAGCGTTTTCGCCTTACATATTCTATATAACGAAAACGTGAAAACGCGAAACCGATTTCTCGTTTTCGACTTCGCGTTTTCGCGTTTTCGACTTCGCGATTTCGCCTTTTCGCGATTTCCCGATTTCGCCCTATAGAATATGAAAGGCAAAATCGCGAAAACGCGAAATAGACTTCACCGGCCAACATAGACAACTGTATTTCTTCTCTGCACTTATGTAGAAAGGAACTAAACCGAATAAAATGAATTGAAACTTAAAATAACCAAATGTAGCTGCATTCGCTCCTTTTCGTTTACTTCTTTAGAGTGATTTGTAAACAACATATGATTAAGTAATAGACGAAAAGAACCAATTGGATGATGCTGATGAATTAGTGTTTAACGTCCAGTGACAAATATCATATTCATATGTGAACGAGAACACGTTATGTACCCTGTGTTGTATTAGAAAGACACTTTCAGTCGGAATTTTAGAACGTGCTACTTCGAACAGACACAAAAATTAAGGCTAATTGAAAACGTCAATAAAAAGTTCATGCATATTTCAGAGGCCAATCCATATCACGCTACATTGAAGTCAATAAATGCAAAGAAAGTCAAAATGAAAATGCTCTTTCTAGAATACTGGGCACCGTATTGTCATTTTTGTTTACTCAGGAACATCTCATTCTTAAATTTTTATTATTAAAAATTATTTATTAGCACCATTATTGTCGTGGCTAAATAACTCTTAACTGACACAATTTCAATTGTCCAACCCATTAACAGACTTTATTCCCATAATTTTCACTAAAAAGTGGTATTATTCACGTTATTTTACAATTATGAAATATTTACTAATGTCAATTTAATTTTTAGAACCACAGTACTATTTTTTGTCCTTTAAATGATATCTAAATTTGTTTGTTTCGCCTTTTATTAAAAAAATTGCTATGCGTATAAGCATAAATACTACATACTTGCGCGACGCCTTTTAGTTTTACTGAAAACTGCGCAGACTAAGAAATGTTTTTACAAGTGCAAAATGTTCTGTGATAAATATCATTTTGTCAGACACTTTTTTTTTTTTGATTTGGTTCTTATAACATGCCAAAAATCTGTATATTTAATAGAGTTTGACATTGAATTAAGCGTTTTACTCTTAACAGACGTATAACCAACCCGATTAACAGACCAATCGCCCATATAGCCGCATACTCAATATAGATTAACCGACCAATCTCTCGGTTAACCGAGTGTCGGCCGTGTAAAACCTATACATATATATCAATATGAACATCACTGTATATACATGCCGATTGTTTAATTGCCTACTAGTAATTTAAGTGAAAAGTTATTCATGCATATGAAATACAAGACTCTTTCTGGACACAAAAAAACTACAAATTTAAATTTCGATTAAAAAGTTAAATGCGCCTCCCCACACTGAACAAATGCATATCTTTAGCATGAATGACCGATAATTAGGTTGCCGATACTATGCAGCATATTTTCGGAAGTGTCGAGTGATGCAGAAATAAAAAGAAAAGTTGTAGTTATAAAGTAACTCGTACCTCAGCGTAACTATTCTAGCATTTTTAAATATGATGTACGTTAACCTGTCAAAGATAATGATTATTCTTAACCAGAATACTTTTAGCCAGGTTTCGTGGAGGAACGATTAAGATAGTGACTGAATTTATTCACGGCTTGTTCTTGGTTTGGACAATTACTTCTCGATTTTACTACATATTTAGAGTGTGTCCTATCGAAATTTGGTACTTGTAATGCATGCGTGCCTGAAACTTGTTCTTTATCGTTTGATTCCAATTCGTATTTCCACCTGGTCTCAATTTCATTTAAATACGACTTAAACAATCCTAACAACATTTTCATTGTGACGACCGATAAGTTAATGAAGAAATAATCTTACATGATGAAAGTTCGTCGTAAAAGTCACTTCTTATCAATGATTCACTTATTATGTATACACTACAATGACCATGATTCTTATCAGCCAATGTCAAATAAAGTAAAAATGCACTCTTTTCTTGTGTTAGTGATTTTTCAAATTACTGTTTCCTTTGGATTACTGCTTAATAATGTTGACATATCTGATTTGGAAAGAATAAAGCAAGAAATTAAAACAGAGCTTACTAAAGAGTTTGATCTCAAATTAGCAGAAATTAAGAAGAATATCACAACTGGTCTACCTAATGTCCGTAAGTAACCTATAACTTGATAATGCGAACTTAACAAAAGTAATTAATATTTCCATCTAAGTTTTTGCCAACATTCATCTTATATGAAAATCCGTTCGTTACTTGAAATTGTTTATTGGCTGAAATCTTTTAATTCCTATTTTGACTGAGGATTTTCTTATCCCAGGAATAGATTACCTTAGCCGTCTTTGGCACAACTTTTTTGAAATTTTTGGTCCTCAATGCTCTTCAACTTTGTACTTGTTTGGCTTTATAACTATTTTGGTCTGAGCGTCACTGATGAGTCTTATGTAGACGAAAGGAGCGTATTGTGTATTCAATTATAATCCTGGTACCTTTGCTTACTATTGACTCTTAACAGGAATCCATATTTAGACATCCCAACATCGGGTTTTTGACTTTTAACTTCAGGCATTGTTGGTGCAGATGGATCTTGATGTGCGTTCTGGAGACAAAAGGTATTTACAGTGTTGTGACATGAACATCAATAATGTGGTCATTTTTATAAATTTCCTGTTTACAAAACTTTGAATTTTCGAAAAACTAAGGATTTTCTTATCCCAGGCATAGATTACCTTAGCCGTATTTGGCACAACTTTTTGGAATTTTGATCCTCAATGTTCTTCAACTTTATACTTGTTTGGCTTTATAAATATTTTGATTTGAGCGTCACTGATGAGTCTTATGTAGACGAAACGCGCGTCTGGCGTACTAAATTATAATCCTGGTACCTTTGATAACTATTGTCTCACTTTGTTTACTCTTGCATTTATATTGACCTTATTTGTACTCTATCAGGTGAGTTAATCCATTACATACGGTATGTAGTTATCGACGAAAAAATATGTTTTGGTGACATCATTGTAAAAAAAAATTTTTTTTTATCTACAACACCTTTTTCGGTGGCGTCTTTGTTAGTTCTGTTTGTATGTATGTTTGTTTGAATGTTTTGTCAAATGTGTTATATGTCTGCGATGTATGTTCGTACATCTTTGGCTGCTAGCGTTTAATTTTGTCAGTTCTTATGTGTTGTCATTTGTTTTAGTTTGTAGCCCGAATTTGTTTTTTCTCGATCGATTTATGACTTTTGAACAGCGGCATACTATTGTTGCCTTTATTTATGGAGATCCTCTTTCTTCAATATGTCTTTTAAGTATTTTTGTAATACTTTTTTTTATTTATGCCTCGTTCACACGTACATTTAATTCGAATTGAATTCGAATCGAATTCGCTAATCGCGTTCACACGCTCTTCTTTTTTTAATTCGAATTGATTCGAATTAGCTAATTCGAATTATCCAATTCGCATTAGAAATACGCTTTTGTTAATTCGAATTGAAAGTCAACGTCTTTTGGACAGTTTAGCGAATTTGACGCGCATTGCAATTCGAATTAGAATTGATGTTAGGACGTAAAACGTTTCGAAAGCGAATTATATATAAACTAATTCGAATTAGTTAATGCGAATCGAATTCGAATTACGTATGAACTCAGCATTAATTTCTTTTCCTTTTTAATTTGCTTCCTGCAAGCCACAATTCGTTAGAATCGATATTATGAAGGTACAGTACATGCATGGCAGTTAAAACCAGTATTGAAGAATATCACTCCCCTTAATAAAATAAAATACAATTTCGAAACCCTCAGCTATAAAGCTGCTTTATCTGGTCATTTAGTAGCATACATTTACTACTGTCACGAATGTTGAACAAAAACGTTGAATTGACTACCACAGAGTTCCATACAACTGTTGATGGCCTCTTACTTGCTGCTTGCTCGCATATTTATCATTTGCATAGTAATATTTGCTCCAATCTATACTTGCAGCGAAAGTTGGATAAACATAATGAGTAATATTTGTTTTCGTTTTTTCCAAGCTCTTTGTCTCTGCATTATTACTATGCACAGATATAGAGACATTTTAACAATAACAAACTATAATTTGCACAAATTCATTCAATACATACTGTCATAATGTGCCCAACATTCACATTGCAAAAAAGAGAAATAAAACACATATTATAGAGAAAGGGTGTATTGAACTATCCGTTAACCGTTGCACACAATTAAAAATGCTATCATCATCGTACAATATACCGTAGCACGCGTGTTGAATTACACACTCAATGTTCATTGGGTAAATTATTATAATTAAGACATTTCATGATTATAATATCTTGGTTTTAGTAAATCAAATACCGAAGATTTTTTTATTGATATATATCAGTAGTCACTATTTGTCCTAACAAGTTTTGCGGATACTAGTATTACTTTCTAATTATGGTTAAACAAATTTATATAATATATGTTGACTCTTAAACAGTCTATGAAATAACACTTTTCACCTTCCTCTTGCTAGAACTAGCTCTTGTTTTGATAGTTTCATTCCGTCCACTATAAGGCATGGAATAGTCCTCCTTTGAGTTTACAAAAAAAAACCAAGTTATGGTGTATTAAAAAGTGGACTGGACATGTTTTATAAGACTAACGACATATTCAAACATTTCAACTTTGGGATAAGGAAACTTAATATAAGTCATTGTCAACTCAGAAATAATGCTAGCAACTAAAATCTCATTTGTTTAATCAGTTCTTATCCGAGAACACTTTTTGTGCAAACTGTAATCACCCTGTTGAGGGTAACCACCATTTATTTTTTGCCCTAAGTACAATGATGTAAGCCTGAGCCTACTTGTATACTTTGTATACTTGTATAAGCAAGCTTAGTATCTCTTCCAAGCCATATACATATATATATATATATCTCTAATGGCTTGAGGATATGTGCATGTTTCTAGGTACTTGCATTAATGATGAGTAATTGCCCATATACTTAAATTTTACAGTTAGTAATTAATACTGTAAACATATATTTGCTCGTGTGTGCTCATAAGTAGCATGCATGTTCCACTCTATTATATTAATTTTAAATACAGTTGTTAATAATTGAATGATACCTTGTACATGTAATATGAAGAGAGCTTATAGGCTGTGCCTGTTGCTCCATTCATTTCATATCTAAATTAATACAATTTGTTTAAAATCAAATTATTCAGTCTGTGTATCCATAAAAAATAGGCACCCTTATATGAAATTAACAAATGTTGCATGTTTTTATTGATGAAAAATCAAAACTTCGATAATTTTTTTGTCAAAATCGATTCATCGTGAATATACGTTTTTCGTGTATGCTGTCTATTTCAGCACCAATTGCATTTATGGCGGGACTGTCACATACTATTGTCAACCCAACCAGCGGCCAACACTTGATCCTTGACCAGGTAATCACCAACGTAGGAAATGCTTACCGAGCTCTTCATGGTATATTCACTGCTCCAGTTGCTGGATATTATTCATTTACTCTTAATATGGCAATTGAAAATATTGCAGCCTCACATTCCTATCACGTGTTCATAATGGTAAACAACAACGAGATGGGATATATATTTTTTGATGGTCAGCATAACTATTGGTTGAAGAGATCAGATACTATAGTTGTTCACTTGAATCAAAATGATGATGTATGGCTCAAGAGTACGCGTATTGGAAATGTAACAATCAACTCAAATTTCTTACACCAACATGTGTCTGGATTTCTCATTGCAAGAGATTGAGATGGGAAAATAAAGGAAATTATGAACTTATTTGGCTTATTTGTAAAAATAGATGCCCTTTATACGTCAATCACTCAGTATTAACCGTCACTTATTTAAATTTTGTTTAGTCTTGTGCCAGTTAATGTTAAGTTTACAAAGAATGTAATATCAGCACGAACTTTGTTTGAGGCATATTCAATGAACTACGCTGGCCAAGCACACACCTATAGTTTGATTGGTTGATTGACGGCTGTTTGTTAAACGGACTAATCTTCTCTGATAATCCACTATTCAAGACCTTCATGGTTAGGCAAGGTCGTTAAACCCCTCTTCGTCGGTCCTGGATAAAGAGCAAAAGATGTCTACTGCAGCTGAAAACATAATCACTTCAACATTAAACGAATGCCCCTCGTTAGCATGATAAGATAATAAACAAACTTTATTTTGATTCGGCATAAGTACAAATAAGCAACACAAGCACCAGACTCAAGCTGACAGCCACTTTTATCGGCCAATCAAGATAGCAGTCACTTTTTTCCAGCAGCCAATTTTGACGATATGTCTAAAAACCAAAAAACTGCGTGAGACTCAAACGTTCCAAAAATCGCTAAATCTTAGTTAAATGCAATCTAACAGCGGAAATCGACAATTTCACGGTTTCTGCTAATTTCTAAAGCATTTCATTCCGTTTTAAATATGTATGTAAGCGGTCTGTCCTTTATTTGACATTCGATAATTGATATGCAATATCCAACCGACTGCTAGCCGTCGGTTCAATATTTAAATTTAGTTGAAAATCACTATAAAGCCTGAGGGAAAAGATACCATTCTATGACCCCTTCAAGCTGTCATAAATTTTCGTTGTCCTCGAATATAAACCCTGATACAAGTTGTATATTTGTCTTTATGTTATATAGATTTTTATTTATAAAACATTACAGAGAATTCACCAAAGATGTAATTTAATATATAAAATATGAAACACAATCCAATTACTTCAGAAACATATAGAAATATACATAGAAATACTTATGGAAAGCCAAAAAAGAAAAGAAATTAATAGTGAACACCTGCCAGAGACTGCTTAAATGACGGTGACCATCCTAAGACGACTTTGGACCTCTGTGGTGGCCAGACGGGCCCGGATCCCAGAAAAATATTTAAGTGAGGAATAGCTTGGGTCAATACCTTTAAAATGAGCTAGATCCGGTTCGGAACTTTGCCGTAGGGATATGTCGAGGAGTACCGAATGTGTGGTTGATATGGAAAATACGTAAATGGGCAAATTTGAACCTCTCTGGTGGCCAGACGGGCCCGGATCCCAGAAAAATATTTAACTGGCAAATAGCTCGGATCAATACCTTTGAAATGAGCTAGGTCCGGTTCGGAACTTTGCCGTAGGGATATGTCGAGGAGTACCGAATGTGTGGTTGATTTGGAAAATACGTAAATGGGCAACTTTGAACCTCTGTGGTGGCCAGACGGGCCCGGATCCCAGAAAAATATTTAAGTGGGGAATAGCTTGGGTCAATACCTTTAAAATGAGCTAGATCCGGTTCGGAACTTTGCCGTAGGGATATGTCGAGGAGTACCGAATGTGTGGTTGATATGGAAAATACGTAAATGGGCAAATTTGAACCTCTCTGGTGGCCAGACGGGCCCGGATCCCAGAAAAATATTTAACTGGCAAATAGCTCGGATCAATACCTTTGAAATGAGCTAGGTCCGGTTCGGAACTTTGCCGTAGGGATATGTCGAGGAGTACCGAATGTGTGGTTGATTTGGAAAATACGTAAATGGGCAACTTTGAACCTCTGTGGTGGCCAGACGGGCCCGGATCCCAGAAAAATATTTAAGTGGGGAATAGCTTGGGTCAATACCTTTAAAATGAGCTAGATCCGGTTCGGAACTTTGCCGTAGGGATATGTCGAGGAGTACCGAATGTGTGGTTGATATGGAAAATACGTAAATGGGCAAATTTGAACCTCTCTGGTGGCCAGACGGGCCCGGATCCCAGAAAAATATTTAACTGGCAAATAGCTCGGATCAATACCTTTGAAATGAGCTAGGTCCGGTTCGGAACTTTGCCGTAGGGATATGTCGAGGAGTACCGAATGTGTGGTTGATTTGGAAAATACGTAAATGGGCAACTTTGAACCTCTGTGGTGGCCAGACGGGCCCGGATCCCAGAAAAATATTTAAGTGGGGAATAGCTTGGGTCAATACCTTTAAAATGAGCTAGGACCGGTTCGGAACTTTGCCGTTGGTATATGCCGAAAAGTACCGAATGTATGCATATGGTTAATACGGAAAATAACGTTAAGGGGCACCTTTGAACCTCTGTGGTGGCCAGACGGGCCCGGATCCCAGAAAAATATTTAAGTGGGGAATAGCTTGGGTCAATACCTTTAAAATGAGCTAGGTCCGGTTCGGAACTTTGCCGTTGGTATATGAAAAGTACCGAATGTATGCATATGGTTAATACGGAAAATAACGTTAAGAGGCACCTTTGAACCTCTGTGGTGGCCAGACGGGCCCGGATCCCAGAAAAATATTTAAGTGGGGAATAGCTTGGGTCAATACCTTTAAAATGAGCTAGATTCGGTTCGGAACTTTGCCGTAGGGATATGTCGAGGAGTACCGAATGTGTGGTTGATATGGAAAATACGTAAATGGGCAAATTTGAACCTCTCTGGTGGCCAGACGGGCCCGGATCCCAGAAAAATATTTAACTGGCAAATAGCTCGGATCAATACCTTTGAAATGAGCTAGGTCCGGTTCGGAACTTTGCCGTAGGGATATGTCGAGGAGTACCGAATGTGTGGTTGATTTGGAAAATACGTAAATGGGCAACTTTGAACCTCTGTGGTGGCCAGACGGGCCCGGATCCCAGAAAAATATTTAAGTGGGGAATAGCTTGGGTCAATACCTTTAAAATGAGCTAGGACCGGTTCGGAACTTTGCCGTTGGTATATGCCGAAAAGTACCGAATGTATGCATATGGTTAATACGGAAAATAACGTTAAGGGGCACCTTTGAACCTCTGTGGTGGCCAGACGGGCCCGGATCCCAGAAAAATATTTAAGTGGGGAATAGCTTGGGTCAATACCTTTAAAATGAGCTAGGTCCGGTTCGGAACTTTGCCGTTGGTATATGCCGAAAAGTACCGAATGTATGCATATGGTTAATACGGAAAATAACGTTAAGAGGCACCTTTGAACCTCTGTGGTGGCCAGACGGGCCCGGATCCCAGAAAAATATTTAAGTGGGGAATAGCTTGGGTCAATACCTTTAAAATGAGCTAGATCCGGTTCGGAACTTTGCCGTAGGGATATGTCGAGGAGTACCGAATGTGTGGTTGATATGGAAAATACGTAAATGGGCAAATTTGAACCTCTCTGGTGGCCAGACGGGCCCGGATCCCAGAAAAATATTTAACTGGCAAATAGCTCGGATCAATACCTTTGAAATGAGCTAGGTCCGGTTCGGAACTTTGCCGTAGGGATATGTCGAGGAGTACCGAATGTGTGGTTGATTTGGAAAATACGTAAATGGGCAACTTTGAACCTCTGTGGTGGCCAGACGGGCCCGGATCCCAGAAAAATATTTAAGTGGGGAATAGCTTGGGTCAATACCTTTAAAATGAGCTAGGACCGGTTCGGAACTTTGCCGTTGGTATATGCCGAAAAGTACCGAATGTATGCATATGGTTAATACGGAAAATAACGTTAAGGGGCACCTTTGAACCTCTGTGGTGGCCAGACGGGCCCGGATCCCAGAAAAATATTTAAGTGGGGAATAGCTTGGGTCAATACCTTTAAAATGAGCTAGGTCCGGTTCGGAACTTTGCCGTTGGTATATGCCGAAAAGTACCGAATGTATGCATATGGTTAATACGGAAAATAACGTTAAGAGGCACCTTTGAACCTCTGTGGTGGCCAGACGGGCCCGGATCCCAGAAAAATATGTAAGTGGGGAATAGCTTGGGTCAATACCTTTAAAATGAGCTAGATCCGGTTCGGAACTTTGCCGTAGGGATATGTCGAGGAGTACCGAATGTGTGGTTGATATGGAAAATACGTAAATGGGCAAATTTGAACCTCTCTGGTGGCCAGACGGACCCGGATCCCAGAAAAATATTTAACTGGCAAATAGCTCGGATCAATACCTTTGAAATGAGCTAGGTCCGGTTCGGAACTTTGCCGTAGGGATATGTCGAGGAGTACCGAATGTGTGGTTGATTCGGAAAATACGTAAATGGGCAACTTTGAACCTCTGTGGTGGCCAGACGGGCCCGGATCCCAGAAAAATATTTAAGTGGGGAATAGCTTGGGTCAATACCTTTAAAATGAGCTAGGTCCAGTTCGGAACTTTGCCGTTGGTATATGCCGAAAAGTACCGAATGTATGCATATGGTTAATACGGAAAATAACGTTAAGGGGCACTTTTGAACCTCTGTGGTGGCCAGACGGGCCCGGATCCCAGAAAAATATTTAAGTGGGGAATAGCTTGGGTCAATACCTTTAAAATGAGCTAGGTCCGGTTCGGAACTTTGCCGTTGGTATATGCCGGAAAGTACCGAATGTATGCATATGGTTAATACGGAAAATAACGTTAAGAGGCACCTTTGAACCTCTGTGGTGGCCAGACGGGCCCGGATCCCAGAAAAATATTTAAGTGGGGAATAGCTTGGGTCAATACCTTTAAAATGAGCTAGATCCGGTTCGGAACTTTGCCGTAGGGATATGTCGAGGAGTACCGAATGTGTGGTTGATATGGAAAATACGTAAATGGGCAAATTTGAACCTCTCTGGTGGCCAGACGGGCCCGGATCCCAGAAAAATATTTAACTGGCAAATAGCTCGGATCAATACCTTTGAAATGAGCTAGGTCCGGTTCGGAACTTTGCCGTAGGGATATGTCGAGGAGTACCGAATGTGTGGTTGATTTGGAAAATACGTAAATGGGCAACTTTGAACCTCTGTGGTGGCCAGACGGGCCCGGATCCCAGAAAAATATTTAAGTGGGGAATAGCTTGGGTCAATACCTTTAAAATGAGCTAGATCCGGTTCGGAACTTTGCCGTAGGGATATGTCGAGGAGTACCGAATGTGTGGTTGATATGGAAAATACGTAAATGGGCAAATTTGAACCTCTCTGGTGGCCAGACGGGCCCGGATCCCAGAAAAATATTTAACTGGCAAATAGCTCGGATCAATACCTTTGAAATGAGCTAGGTCCGGTTCGGAACTTTGCCGTAGGGATATGTCGAGGAGTACCGAATGTGTGGTTGATTTGGAAAATACGTAAATGGGCAACTTTGAACCTCTGTGGTGGCCAGACGGGCCCGGATCCCAGAAAAATATTTAAGTGGGGAATAGCTTGGGTCAATACCTTTAAAATGAGCTAGGACCGGTTCGGAACTTTGCCGTTGGTATATGCCGAAAAGTACCGAATGTATGCATATGGTTAATACGGAAAATAACGTTAAGGGGCACCTTTGAACCTCTGTGGTGGCCAGACGGGCCCGGATCCCAGAAAAATATTTAAGTGGGGAATAGCTTGGGTCAATACCTTTAAAATGAGCTAGGTCCGGTTCGGAACTTTGCCGTTGGTATATGAAAAGTACCGAATGTATGCATATGGTTAATACGGAAAATAACGTTAAGAGGCACCTTTGAACCTCTGTGGTGGCCAGACGGGCCCGGATCCCAGAAAAATATTTAAGTGGGGAATAGCTTGGGTCAATACCTTTAAAATGAGCTAGATTCGGTTCGGAACTTTGCCGTAGGGATATGTCGAGGAGTACCGAATGTGTGGTTGATATGGAAAATACGTAAATGGGCAAATTTGAACCTCTCTGGTGGCCAGACGGGCCCGGATCCCAGAAAAATATTTAACTGGCAAATAGCTCGGATCAATACCTTTGAAATGAGCTAGGTCCGGTTCGGAACTTTGCCGTAGGGATATGTCGAGGAGTACCGAATGTGTGGTTGATTTGGAAAATACGTAAATGGGCAACTTTGAACCTCTGTGGTGGCCAGACGGGCCCGGATCCCAGAAAAATATTTAAGTGGGGAATAGCTTGGGTCAATACCTTTAAAATGAGCTAGGACCGGTTCGGAACTTTGCCGTTGGTATATGCCGAAAAGTACCGAATGTATGCATATGGTTAATACGGAAAATAACGTTAAGGGGCACCTTTGAACCTCTGTGGTGGCCAGACGGGCCCGGATCCCAGAAAAATATTTAAGTGGGGAATAGCTTGGGTCAATACCTTTAAAATGAGCTAGGTCCGGTTCGGAACTTTGCCGTTGGTATATGCCGAAAAGTACCGAATGTATGCATATGGTTAATACGGAAAATAACGTTAAGAGGCACCTTTGAACCTCTGTGGTGGCCAGACGGGCCCGGATCCCAGAAAAATATTTAAGTGGGGAATAGCTTGGGTCAATACCTTTAAAATGAGCTAGATCCGGTTCGGAACTTTGCCGTAGGGATATGTCGAGGAGTACCGAATGTGTGGTTGATATGGAAAATACGTAAATGGGCAAATTTGAACCTCTCTGGTGGCCAGACGGGCCCGGATCCCAGAAAAATATTTAACTGGCAAATAGCTCGGATCAATACCTTTGAAATGAGCTAGGTCCGGTTCGGAACTTTGCCGTAGGGATATGTCGAGGAGTACCGAATGTGTGGTTGATTTGGAAAATACGTAAATGGGCAACTTTGAACCTCTGTGGTGGCCAGACGGGCCCGGATCCCAGAAAAATATTTAAGTGGGGAATAGCTTGGGTCAATACCTTTAAAATGAGCTAGGACCGGTTCGGAACTTTGCCGTTGGTATATGCCGAAAAGTACCGAATGTATGCATATGGTTAATACGGAAAATAACGTTAAGGGGCACCTTTGAACCTCTGTGGTGGCCAGACGGGCCCGGATCCCAGAAAAATATTTAAGTGGGGAATAGCTTGGGTCAATACCTTTAAAATGAGCTAGGTCCGGTTCGGAACTTTGCCGTTGGTATATGCCGAAAAGTACCGAATGTATGCATATGGTTAATACGGAAAATAACGTTAAGAGGCACCTTTGAACCTCTGTGGTGGCCAGACGGGCCCGGATCCCAGAAAAATATGTAAGTGGGGAATAGCTTGGGTCAATACCTTTAAAATGAGCTAGATCCGGTTCGGAACTTTGCCGTAGGGATATGTCGAGGAGTACCGAATGTGTGGTTGATATGGAAAATACGTAAATGGGCAAATTTGAACCTCTCTGGTGGCCAGACGGACCCGGATCCCAGAAAAATATTTAACTGGCAAATAGCTCGGATCAATACCTTTGAAATGAGCTAGGTCCGGTTCGGAACTTTGCCGTAGGGATATGTCGAGGAGTACCGAATGTGTGGTTGATTCGGAAAATACGTAAATGGGCAACTTTGAACCTCTGTGGTGGCCAGACGGGCCCGGATCCCAGAAAAATATTTAAGTGGGGAATAGCTTGGGTCAATACCTTTAAAATGAGCTAGGTCCAGTTCGGAACTTTGCCGTTGGTATATGCCGAAAAGTACCGAATGTATGCATATGGTTAATACGGAAAATAACGTTAAGGGGCACTTTTGAACCTCTGTGGTGGCCAGACGGGCCCGGATCCCAGAAAAATATTTAAGTGGGGAATAGCTTGGGTCAATACCTTTAAAATGAGCTAGGTCCGGTTCGGAACTTTGCCGTTGGTATATGCCGGAAAGTACCGAATGTATGCATATGGTTAATACGGAAAATAACGTTAAGAGGCACCTTTGAACCTCTGTGGTGGCCAGACGGGCCCGGATCCCAGAAAAATATTTAAGTGGGGAATAGCTTGGGTCAATACCTTTAAAATGAGCTAGATCCGGTTCGGAACTTTGCCGTAGGGATATGTCGAGGAGTACCGAATGTGTGGTTGATATGGAAAATACGTAAATGGGCAAATTTGAACCTCTCTGGTGGCCAGACGGGCCCGGATCCCAGAAAAATATTTAACTGGCAAATAGCTCGGATCAATACCTTTGAAATGAGCTAGGTCCGGTTCGGAACTTTGCCGTAGGGATATGTCGAGGAGTACCGAATGTGTGGTTGATTTGGAAAATACGTAAATGGGCAACTTTGAACCTCTGTGGTGGCCAGACGGGCCCGGATCCCAGAAAAATATTTAAGTGGGGAATAGCTTGGGTCAATACCTTTAAAATGAGCTAGATCCGGTTCGGAACTTTGCCGTAGGGATATGTCGAGGAGTACCGAATGTGTGGTTGATATGGAAAATACGTAAATGGGCAAATTTGAACCTCTCTGGTGGCCAGACGGGCCCGGATCCCAGAAAAATATTTAACTGGCAAATAGCTCGGATCAATACCTTTGAAATGAGCTAGGTCCGGTTCGGAACTTTGCCGTAGGGATATGTCGAGGAGTACCGAATGTGTGGTTGATTTGGAAAATACGTAAATGGGCAACTTTGAACCTCTGTGGTGGCCAGACGGGCCCGGATCCCAGAAAAATATTTAAGTGGGGAATAGCTTGGGTCAATACCTTTAAAATGAGCTAGGACCGGTTCGGAACTTTGCCGTTGGTATATGCCGAAAAGTACCGAATGTATGCATATGGTTAATACGGAAAATAACGTTAAGGGGCACCTTTGAACCTCTGTGGTGGCCAGACGGGCCCGGATCCCAGAAAAATATTTAAGTGGGGAATAGCTTGGGTCAATACCTTTAAAATGAGCTAGGTCCGGTTCGGAACTTTGCCGTTGGTATATGAAAAGTACCGAATGTATGCATATGGTTAATACGGAAAATAACGTTAAGAGGCACCTTTGAACCTCTGTGGTGGCCAGACGGGCCCGGATCCCAGAAAAATATTTAAGTGGGGAATAGCTTGGGTCAATACCTTTAAAATGAGCTAGATTCGGTTCGGAACTTTGCCGTAGGGATATGTCGAGGAGTACCGAATGTGTGGTTGATATGGAAAATACGTAAATGGGCAAATTTGAACCTCTCTGGTGGCCAGACGGGCCCGGATCCCAGAAAAATATTTAACTGGCAAATAGCTCGGATCAATACCTTTGAAATGAGCTAGGTCCGGTTCGGAACTTTGCCGTAGGGATATGTCGAGGAGTACCGAATGTGTGGTTGATTTGGAAAATACGTAAATGGGCAACTTTGAACCTCTGTGGTGGCCAGACGGGCCCGGATCCCAGAAAAATATTTAAGTGGGGAATAGCTTGGGTCAATACCTTTAAAATGAGCTAGGACCGGTTCGGAACTTTGCCGTTGGTATATGCCGAAAAGTACCGAATGTATGCATATGGTTAATACGGAAAATAACGTTAAGGGGCACCTTTGAACCTCTGTGGTGGCCAGACGGGCCCGGATCCCAGAAAAATATTTAAGTGGGGAATAGCTTGGGTCAATACCTTTAAAATGAGCTAGGTCCGGTTCGGAACTTTGCCGTTGGTATATGCCGAAAAGTACCGAATGTATGCATATGGTTAATACGGAAAATAACGTTAAGAGGCACCTTTGAACCTCTGTGGTGGCCAGACGGGCCCGGATCCCAGAAAAATATTTAAGTGGGGAATAGCTTGGGTCAATACCTTTAAAATGAGCTAGATCCGGTTCGGAACTTTGCCGTAGGGATATGTCGAGGAGTACCGAATGTGTGGTTGATATGGAAAATACGTAAATGGGCAAATTTGAACCTCTCTGGTGGCCAGACGGGCCCGGATCCCAGAAAAATATTTAACTGGCAAATAGCTCGGATCAATACCTTTGAAATGAGCTAGGTCCGGTTCGGAACTTTGCCGTAGGGATATGTCGAGGAGTACCGAATGTGTGGTTGATTTGGAAAATACGTAAATGGGCAACTTTGAACCTCTGTGGTGGCCAGACGGGCCCGGATCCCAGAAAAATATTTAAGTGGGGAATAGCTTGGGTCAATACCTTTAAAATGAGCTAGATCCGGTTCGGAACTTTGCCGTAGGGATATGTCGAGGAGTACCGAATGTGTGGTTGATATGGAAAATACGTAAATGGGCAAATTTGAACCTCTCTGGTGGCCAGACGGGCCCGGATCCCAGAAAAATATTTAACTGGCAAATAGCTCGGATCAATACCTTTGAAATGAGCTAGGTCCGGTTCGGAACTTTGCCGTAGGGATATGTCGAGGAGTACCGAATGTGTGGTTGATTTGGAAAATACGTAAATGGGCAACTTTGAACCTCTGTGGTGGCCAGACGGGCCCGGATCCCAGAAAAATATTTAAGTGGGGAATAGCTTGGGTCAATACCTTTAAAATGAGCTAGATCCGGTTCGGAACTTTGCCGTAGGGATATGTCGAGGAGTACCGAATGTGTGGTTGATATGGAAAATACGTAAATGGGCAAATTTGAACCTCTCTGGTGGCCAGACGGGCCCGGATCCCAGAAAAATATTTAACTGGCAAATAGCTCGGATCAATACCTTTGAAATGAGCTAGGTCCGGTTCGGAACTTTGCCGTAGGGATATGTCGAGGAGTACCGAATGTGTGGTTGATTTGGAAAATACGTAAATGGGCAACTTTGAACCTCTGTGGTGGCCAGACGGGCCCGGATCCCAGAAAAATATTTAAGTGGGGAATAGCTTGGGTCAATACCTTTAAAATGAGCTAGGACCGGTTCGGAACTTTGCCGTTGGTATATGCCGAAAAGTACCGAATGTATGCATATGGTTAATACGGAAAATAACGTTAAGGGGCACCTTTGAACCTCTGTGGTGGCCAGACGGGCCCGGATCCCAGAAAAATATTTAAGTGGGGAATAGCTTGGGTCAATACCTTTAAAATGAGCTAGGTCCGGTTCGGAACTTTGCCGTTGGTATATGAAAAGTACCGAATGTATGCATATGGTTAATACGGAAAATAACGTTAAGAGGCACCTTTGAACCTCTGTGGTGGCCAGACGGGCCCGGATCCCAGAAAAATATTTAAGTGGGGAATAGCTTGGGTCAATACCTTTAAAATGAGCTAGATTCGGTTCGGAACTTTGCCGTAGGGATATGTCGAGGAGTACCGAATGTGTGGTTGATATGGAAAATACGTAAATGGGCAAATTTGAACCTCTCTGGTGGCCAGACGGGCCCGGATCCCAGAAAAATATTTAACTGGCAAATAGCTCGGATCAATACCTTTGAAATGAGCTAGGTCCGGTTCGGAACTTTGCCGTAGGGATATGTCGAGGAGTACCGAATGTGTGGTTGATTTGGAAAATACGTAAATGGGCAACTTTGAACCTCTGTGGTGGCCAGACGGGCCCGGATCCCAGAAAAATATTTAAGTGGGGAATAGCTTGGGTCAATACCTTTAAAATGAGCTAGGACCGGTTCGGAACTTTGCCGTTGGTATATGCCGAAAAGTACCGAATGTATGCATATGGTTAATACGGAAAATAACGTTAAGGGGCACCTTTGAACCTCTGTGGTGGCCAGACGGGCCCGGATCCCAGAAAAATATTTAAGTGGGGAATAGCTTGGGTCAATACCTTTAAAATGAGCTAGGTCCGGTTCGGAACTTTGCCGTTGGTATATGCCGAAAAGTACCGAATGTATGCATATGGTTAATACGGAAAATAACGTTAAGAGGCACCTTTGAACCTCTGTGGTGGCCAGACGGGCCCGGATCCCAGAAAAATATTTAAGTGGGGAATAGCTTGGGTCAATACCTTTAAAATGAGCTAGATCCGGTTCGGAACTTTGCCGTAGGGATATGTCGAGGAGTACCGAATGTGTGGTTGATATGGAAAATACGTAAATGGGCAAATTTGAACCTCTCTGGTGGCCAGACGGGCCCGGATCCCAGAAAAATATTTAACTGGCAAATAGCTCGGATCAATACCTTTGAAATGAGCTAGGTCCGGTTCGGAACTTTGCCGTAGGGATATGTCGAGGAGTACCGAATGTGTGGTTGATTTGGAAAATACGTAAATGGGCAACTTTGAACCTCTGTGGTGGCCAGACGGGCCCGGATCCCAGAAAAATATTTAAGTGGGGAATAGCTTGGGTCAATACCTTTAAAATGAGCTAGGACCGGTTCGGAACTTTGCCGTTGGTATATGCCGAAAAGTACCGAATGTATGCATATGGTTAATACGGAAAATAACGTTAAGGGGCACCTTTGAACCTCTGTGGTGGCCAGACGGGCCCGGATCCCAGAAAAATATTTAAGTGGGGAATAGCTTGGGTCAATACCTTTAAAATGAGCTAGGTCCGGTTCGGAACTTTGCCGTTGGTATATGCCGAAAAGTACCGAATGTATGCATATGGTTAATACGGAAAATAACGTTAAGAGGCACCTTTGAACCTCTGTGGTGGCCAGACGGGCCCGGATCCCAGAAAAATATGTAAGTGGGGAATAGCTTGGGTCAATACCTTTAAAATGAGCTAGATCCGGTTCGGAACTTTGCCGTAGGGATATGTCGAGGAGTACCGAATGTGTGGTTGATATGGAAAATACGTAAATGGGCAAATTTGAACCTCTCTGGTGGCCAGACGGACCCGGATCCCAGAAAAATATTTAACTGGCAAATAGCTCGGATCAATACCTTTGAAATGAGCTAGGTCCGGTTCGGAACTTTGCCGTAGGGATATGTCGAGGAGTACCGAATGTGTGGTTGATTTGGAAAATACGTAAATGGGCAACTTTGAACCTCTGTGGTGGCCAGACGGGCCCGGATCCCAGAAAAATATTTAAGTGGGGAATAGCTTGGGTCAATACCTTTAAAATGAGCTAGGTCCAGTTCGGAACTTTGCCGTTGGTATATGCCGAAAAGTACCGAATGTATGCATATGGTTAATACGGAAAATAACGTTAAGGGGCACTTTTGAACCTCTGTGGTGGCCAGACGGGCCCGGATCCCAGAAAAATATTTAAGTGGGGAATAGCTTGGGTCAATACCTTTAAAATGAGCTAGGTCCGGTTCGGAACTTTGCCGTTGGTATATGCCGGAAAGTACCGAATGTATGCATATGGTTAATACGGAAAATAACGTTAAGAGGCACCTTTGAACCTCTGTGGTGGCCAGACGGGCCCGGATCCCAGAAAAATATTTAAGTAGGGAATAGCTTGGGTCAATACCTTTAAAATGAGCTAGATCCGGTTCGGAACTTTGCCGTAGGGATATGTCGAGGAGTACCGAATGTGTGGTTGATATGGAAAATACGTAAATGGGCAAATTTGAACCTCTCTGGTGGCCAGACGGGCCCGGATCCCAGAAAAATATTTAACTGGCAAATAGCTCGGATCAATACCTTTGAAATGAGCTAGGTCCGGTTCGGAACTTTGCCGTAGGGATATGTCGAGGAGTACCGAATGTGTGGTTGATTTGGAAAATACGTAAATGGGCAACTTTGAACCTCTGTGGTGGCCAGACGGGCCCGGATCCCAGAAAAATATTTAAGTGGGGAATAGCTTGGGTCAATACCTTTAAAATGAGCTAGATCCGGTTCGGAACTTTGCCGTAGGGATATGTCGAGGAGTACCGAATGTGTGGTTGATATGGAAAATACGTAAATGGGCAAATTTGAACCTCTCTGGTGGCCAGACGGGCCCGGATCCCAGAAAAATATTTAACTGGCAAATAGCTCGGATCAATACCTTTGAAATGAGCTAGGTCCGGTTCGGAACTTTGCCGTAGGGATATGTCGAGGAGTACCGAATGTGTGGTTGATTTGGAAAATACGTAAATGGGCAACTTTGAACCTCTGTGGTGGCCAGACGGGCCCGGATCCCAGAAAAATATTTAAGTGGGGAATAGCTTGGGTCAATACCTTTAAAATGAGCTAGGACCGGTTCGGAACTTTGCCGTTGGTATATGCCGAAAAGTACCGAATGTATGCATATGGTTAATACGGAAAATAACGTTAAGGGGCACCTTTGAACCTCTGTGGTGGCCAGACGGGCCCGGATCCCAGAAAAATATTTAAGTGGGGAATAGCTTGGGTCAATACCTTTAAAATGAGCTAGGTCCGGTTCGGAACTTTGCCGTTGGTATATGAAAAGTACCGAATGTATGCATATGGTTAATACGGAAAATAACGTTAAGAGGCACCTTTGAACCTCTGTGGTGGCCAGACGGGCCCGGATCCCAGAAAAATATTTAAGTGGGGAATAGCTTGGGTCAATACCTTTAAAATGAGCTAGATTCGGTTCGGAACTTTGCCGTAGGGATATGTCGAGGAGTACCGAATGTGTGGTTGATATGGAAAATACGTAAATGGGCAAATTTGAACCTCTCTGGTGGCCAGACGGGCCCGGATCCCAGAAAAATATTTAACTGGCAAATAGCTCGGATCAATACCTTTGAAATGAGCTAGGTCCGGTTCGGAACTTTGCCGTAGGGATATGTCGAGGAGTACCGAATGTGTGGTTGATTTGGAAAATACGTAAATGGGCAACTTTGAACCTCTGTGGTGGCCAGACGGGCCCGGATCCCAGAAAAATATTTAAGTGGGGAATAGCTTGGGTCAATACCTTTAAAATGAGCTAGGACCGGTTCGGAACTTTGCCGTTGGTATATGCCGAAAAGTACCGAATGTATGCATATGGTTAATACGGAAAATAACGTTAAGGGGCACCTTTGAACCTCTGTGGTGGCCAGACGGGCCCGGATCCCAGAAAAATATTTAAGTGGGGAATAGCTTGGGTCAATACCTTTAAAATGAGCTAGGTCCGGTTCGGAACTTTGCCGTTGGTATATGCCGAAAAGTACCGAATGTATGCATATGGTTAATACGGAAAATAACGTTAAGAGGCACCTTTGAACCTCTGTGGTGGCCAGACGGGCCCGGATCCCAGAAAAATATTTAAGTGGGGAATAGCTTGGGTCAATACCTTTAAAATGAGCTAGATCCGGTTCGGAACTTTGCCGTAGGGATATGTCGAGGAGTACCGAATGTGTGGTTGATATGGAAAATACGTAAATGGGCAAATTTGAACCTCTCTGGTGGCCAGACGGGCCCGGATCCCAGAAAAATATTTAACTGGCAAATAGCTCGGATCAATACCTTTGAAATGAGCTAGGTCCGGTTCGGAACTTTGCCGTAGGGATATGTCGAGGAGTACCGAATGTGTGGTTGATTTGGAAAATACGTAAATGGGCAACTTTGAACCTCTGTGGTGGCCAGACGGGCCCGGATCCCAGAAAAATATTTAAGTGGGGAATAGCTTGGGTCAATACCTTTAAAATGAGCTAGGACCGGTTCGGAACTTTGCCGTTGGTATATGCCGAAAAGTACCGAATGTATGCATATGGTTAATACGGAAAATAACGTTAAGGGGCACCTTTGAACCTCTGTGGTGGCCAGACGGGCCCGGATCCCAGAAAAATATTTAAGTGGGGAATAGCTTGGGTCAATACCTTTAAAATGAGCTAGGTCCGGTTCGGAACTTTGCCGTTGGTATATGCCGAAAAGTACCGAATGTATGCATATGGTTAATACGGAAAATAACGTTAAGAGGCACCTTTGAACCTCTGTGGTGGCCAGACGGGCCCGGATCCCAGAAAAATATGTAAGTGGGGAATAGCTTGGGTCAATACCTTTAAAATGAGCTAGATCCGGTTCGGAACTTTGCCGTAGGGATATGTCGAGGAGTACCGAATGTGTGGTTGATATGGAAAATACGTAAATGGGCAAATTTGAACCTCTCTGGTGGCCAGACGGACCCGGATCCCAGAAAAATATTTAACTGGCAAATAGCTCGGATCAATACCTTTGAAATGAGCTAGGTCCGGTTCGGAACTTTGCCGTAGGGATATGTCGAGGAGTACCGAATGTGTGGTTGATTTGGAAAATACGTAAATGGGCAACTTTGAACCTCTGTGGTGGCCAGACGGGCCCGGATCCCAGAAAAATATTTAAGTGGGGAATAGCTTGGGTCAATACCTTTAAAATGAGCTAGGTCCAGTTCGGAACTTTGCCGTTGGTATATGCCGAAAAGTACCGAATGTATGCATATGGTTAATACGGAAAATAACGTTAAGGGGCACTTTTGAACCTCTGTGGTGGCCAGACGGGCCCGGATCCCAGAAAAATATTTAAGTGGGGAATAGCTTGGGTCAATACCTTTAAAATGAGCTAGGTCCGGTTCGGAACTTTGCCGTTGGTATATGCCGGAAAGTACCGAATGTATGCATATGGTTAATACGGAAAATAACGTTAAGAGGCACCTTTGAACCTCTGTGGTGGCCAGACGGGCCCGGATCCCAGAAAAATATTTAAGTGGGGAATAGCTTGGGTCAATACCTTTAAAATGAGCTAGATCCGGTTCGGAACTTTGCCGTAGGGATATGTCGAGGAGTACCGAATGTGTGGTTGATATGGAAAATACGTAAATGGGCAAATTTGAACCTCTCTGGTGGCCAGACGGGCCCGGATCCCAGAAAAATATTTAACTGGCAAATAGCTCGGATCAATACCTTTGAAATGAGCTAGGTCCGGTTCGGAACTTTGCCGTAGGGATATGTCGAGGAGTACCGAATGTGTGGTTGATTTGGAAAATACGTAAATGGGCAACTTTGAACCTCTGTGGTGGCCAGACGGGCCCGGATCCCAGAAAAATATTTAAGTGGGGAATAGCTTGGGTCAATACCTTTAAAATGAGCTAGATCCGGTTCGGAACTTTGCCGTAGGGATATGTCGAGGAGTACCGAATGTGTGGTTGATATGGAAAATACGTAAATGGGCAAATTTGAACCTCTCTGGTGGCCAGACGGGCCCGGATCCCAGAAAAATATTTAACTGGCAAATAGCTCGGATCAATACCTTTGAAATGAGCTAGGTCCGGTTCGGAACTTTGCCGTAGGGATATGTCGAGGAGTACCGAATGTGTGGTTGATTTGGAAAATACGTAAATGGGCAACTTTGAACCTCTGTGGTGGCCAGACGGGCCCGGATCCCAGAAAAATATTTAAGTGGGGAATAGCTTGGGTCAATACCTTTAAAATGAGCTAGGACCGGTTCGGAACTTTGCCGTTGGTATATGCCGAAAAGTACCGAATGTATGCATATGGTTAATACGGAAAATAACGTTAAGGGGCACCTTTGAACCTCTGTGGTGGCCAGACGGGCCCGGATCCCAGAAAAATATTTAAGTGGGGAATAGCTTGGGTCAATACCTTTAAAATGAGCTAGGTCCGGTTCGGAACTTTGCCGTTGGTATATGCCGAAAAGTACCGAATGTACGCATATGGTTAATACGGAAAATAACGTTAAGAGGCACCTTTGAACCTCTGTGGTGGCCAGACGGGCCCGGATCCCAGAAAAATATTTAAGTGGGGAATAGCTTGGGTCAATACCTTTAAAATGAGCTAGATTCGGTTCGGAACTTTGCCGTAGGGATATGTCGAGGAGTACCGAATGTGTGGTTGATATGGAAAATACGTAAATGGGCAAATTTGAACCTCTCTGGTGGCCAGACGGGCCCGGATCCCAGAAAAATATTTAACTGGCAAATAGCTCGGATCAATACCTTTGAAATGAGCTAGGTCCGGTTCGGAACTTTGCCGTAGGGATATGTCGAGGAGTACCGAATGTGTGGTTGATTTGGAAAATACGTAAATGGGCAACTTTGAACCTCTGTGGTGGCCAGACGGGCCCGGATCCCAGAAAAATATTTAAGTGGGGAATAGCTTGGGTCAATACCTTTAAAATGAGCTAGGACCGGTTCGGAACTTTGCCGTTGGTATATGCCGAAAAGTACCGAATGTATGCATATGGTTAATACGGAAAATAACGTTAAGGGGCACCTTTGAACCTCTGTGGTGGCCAGACGGGCCCGGATCCCAGAAAAATATTTAAGTGGGGAATAGCTTGGGTCAATACCTTTAAAATGAGCTAGGTCCGGTTCGGAACTTTGCCGTTGGTATATGCCGAAAAGTACCGAATGTATGCATATGGTTAATACGGAAAATAACGTTAAGAGGCACCTTTGAACCTCTGTGGTGGCCAGACGGGCCCGGATCCCAGAAAAATATTTAAGTGGGGAATAGCTTGGGTCAATACCTTTAAAATGAGCTAGGACCGGTTCGGAACTTTGCCGTTGGTATATGCCGAAAAGTACCGAATGTATGCATATGGTTAATACGGAAAATAACGTTAAGGGGCACCTTTAAACCTCTGTGGTGGCCAGACGGGCCCGGATCCCAGAAAAATATTTAAGTGGGGAATAGCTTGGGTCAATACCTTTAAAATGAGCTAGGTCCGGTTCGGAACTTTGCCGTTGGTATATGCCGAAAAGTACCGAATGTATGCATATGGTTAATACGGAAAATAACGTTAAGAGGCACCTTTGAACCTCTGTGGTGGCCAGACGGGCCCGGATCCCAGAAAAATATTTAAGTGGGGAATAGCTTGGGTCAATACCTTTAAAATGAGCTAGATCCGGTTCGGAACTTTGCCGTAGGGATATGTCGAGGAGTACCGAATGTGTGGTTGATATGGAAAATACGTAAATGGGCAAATTTGAACCTCTCTGGTGGCCAGACGGGCCCGGATCCCAGAAAAATATTTAACTGGCAAATAGCTCGGATCAATACCTTTGAAATGAGCTAGGTCCAGTTCGGAACTTTGCCGTAGGGATATGTCGAGGAGTACCGAATGTGTGGTTGATTTGGAAAATACGTAAATGGGCAACTTTGAACCTCTGTGGTGGCCAGACGGGCCCGGATCCCAGAAAAATATTTAAGTGGGGAATAGCTTGGGTCAATACCTTTAAAATGAGCTAGGACCGGTTCGGAACTTTGCCGTTGGTATATGCCGAAAAGTACCGAATGTATGCATATGGTTAATACGGAAAATAACGTTAAGGGGCACCTTTGAACCTCTGTGGTGGCCAGACGGGCCCGGATCCCAGAAAAATATTTAAGTGGGGAATAGCTTGGGTCAATACCTTTAAAATGAGCTAGGTCCGGTTCGGAACTTTGCCGTTGGTATATGCCGAAAAGTACCGAATGTATGCATATGGTTAATACGGAAAATAACGTTAAGAGGCACCTTTGAACCTCTGTGGTGGCCAGACGGGCCCGGATCCCAGAAAAATATGTAAGTGGGGAATAGCTTGGGTCAATACCTTTAAAATGAGCTAGATCCGGTTCGGAACTTTGCCGTAGGGATATGTCGAGGAGTACCGAATGTGTGGTTGATATGGAAAATACGTAAATGGGCAAATTTGAACCTCTCTGGTGGCCAGACGGACCCGGATCCCAGAAAAATATTTAACTGGCAAATAGCTCGGATCAATACCTTTGAAATGAGCTAGGTCCGGTTCGGAACTTTGCCGTAGGGATATGTCGAGGAGTACCGAATGTGTGGTTGATTTGGAAAATACGTAAATGGGCAACTTTGAACCTCTGTGGTGGCCAGACGGGCCCGGATCCCAGAAAAATATTTAAGTGGGGAATAGCTTGGGTCAATACCTTTAAAATGAGCTAGGTCCAGTTCGGAACTTTGCCGTTGGTATATGCCGAAAAGTACCGAATGTATGCATATGGTTAATACGGAAAATAACGTTAAGGGGCACTTTTGAACCTCTGTGGTGGCCAGACGGGCCCGGATCCCAGAAAAATATTTAAGTGGGGAATAGCTTGGGTCAATACCTTTAAAATGAGCTAGGTCCGGTTCGGAACTTTGCCGTTGGTATATGCCGGAAAGTACCGAATGTATGCATATGGTTAATACGGAAAATAACGTTAAGAGGCACCTTTGAACCTCTGTGGTGGCCAGACGGGCCCGGATCCCAGAAAAATATTTAAGTGGGGAATAGCTTGGGTCAATACCTTTAAAATGAGCTAGATCCGGTTCGGAACTTTGCCGTAGGGATATGTCGAGGAGTACCGAATGTGTGGTTGATATGGAAAATACGTAAATGGGCAAATTTGAACCTCTCTGGTGGCAGACGGGCCCGGATCCCAGAAAAATATTTAACTGTCAAATAGCTCGGATCAATACCTTTGAAATGAGCTAGGTCCGGTTCGGAACTTTGCCGTATGGATATGTCGAGGAGTACCGAATGTGTGGTTGATTTGGAAAATACGTAAATGGGCAACTTTGAACCTCTGTGGTGGCCAGACGGGCCCGGATCCCAGAAAAATATTTAAGTGGGGAATAGCTTGGGTCAATACCTTTAAAATGAGCTAGGTCCGGTTCGGAACTTTGCCGTTGGTATATGCCGAAAAGTACCGAATGTATGCATATAGTTAATACGGAAAATAACGTTAAGGGGCACCTTTGAACCTCTGTGGTGGCCAGACGGGCCCGGATCCCAGAAAAAATATTTAAGTGGGGAATAGCTTGGGTCAATTCCTTTAAAATGAGCTAGATCCGGTTCGGAACTTTGCCGTAGGGATATGTCGAGGAGTACCGAATGTGTGGTTGATATGGAAAATACGTAAATGGGCAAATTTGAACCTCTCTGGTGGCCAGACGGGCCCGGATCCCAGAAAAATATTTAACTGGCAAATAGCTCGGAACAATACCTTTGAAATGAGCTAGGTCCGGTTCGGAACTTTGCCGTAGGGATATGTCGAGGAGTACCGAATGTGTGGTTGATTTGGAAAATACGTAAATGGGCAACTTTGAACCTCTGTGGTGGCCAGACGGGCCCGGATCCCAGAAAAATATTTAAGTGGGGAATAGCTTGGGTCAATACCTTTAAAATGAGCTAGGACCGGTTCGGAACTTTGCCGTTGGTATATGCCGAAAAGTACCGAATGTATGCATATGGTTAATACGGAAAATAACGTTAAGGGGCACCTTTGAACCTCTGTGGTGGCCAGACGGGCCCGGATCCCAGAAAAATATTTAAGTGGGGAATAGCTTGGGTCAATACCTTTAAAATGAGCTAGGTCCGGTTCGGAACTTTGCCGTTGGTATATGCCGAAAAGTACCGAATGTATGCATATGGTTAATACGGAAAATAACGTTAAGAGGCACCTTTGAACCTCTGTGGTGGCCAGACGGGCCCGGATCCCAGAAAAATATTTAAGTGGGGAATAGCTTGGGTCAATACCTTTAAAATGAGCTAGATCCGGTTCGGAACTTTGCCGTAGGGATATGTCGAGGAGTACCGAATGTGTGGTTGATATGGAAAATACGTAAATGGGCAAATTTGAACCTCTCTGGTAGCCAGACGGGCCAGGATCGCAGAAAAATATTTAACTGGCAAATAGCTCGGATCAATACCTTTGAAATGAGCTAGGTCCGGTTCGGAACTTTGCCGTAGGGATATGTCGAGGAGTACCGAATGTGTGGTTGATTTGGAAAATACGTAAATGGGCAACTTTGAACCTCTGTGGTGGCCAGACGGGCCCGGATCCCAGAAAAATATTTAACTGGCAAATAGCTCGGATCAATACCTTTGAAATGAGCTAGGTCCGGTTCGGAACTTTGCCGTAGGGATATGTCGAGGAGTACCGAATGTGTGGTTGATTTGGAAAATACGTAAATGGGCAACTTTGAACCTCTGTGGTGGCCAGACGGGCCCGGATCCCAGAAAAATATTTAAGTGTGGAATAGCTTGGGTCAATACCTTTAAAATGAGCTAGGTCCGGTTCGGAACTTTGCCGTTGGTATATGCCGAAAAGTACCGAATGTATGCATATGGTTAATACGGAAAATAACGTTAAGGGACACCTTTGAACCTCTGTGGTGGCCAGACGGGCCCGGATCCCAGAAAAATATTTAAGTGGGGAATAGCTTGGGTCAATACCTTTAAAATGAGCTAGATCCGGTTCGGAACTTTGCCGTAGGGATATGTCGAGGAGTACCGAATGTGTGGTTGATATGGAAAATACGTAAATGGGCAAATTTGAACCTCTCTGGTGGCCAGACGGGCCCGGATCCCAGAAAAATATTTAACTGGCAAATAGCTCGGATCAATACCTTTGAAATGAGCTAGGTCCGGTTCGGAACTTTGCCGTAGGGATATGTTGAGGAGTACCGAATGTGTGGTTGATTTGGAAAATACGTAAATGGGCAACTTTGAACCTCTGTGGTGGCCAGACGGGCCCGGATCCCAGAAAAATATTTAAGTGGGGAATAGCTTGGGTCAATACCTTTAAAATGAGCTAGGTCCGGTTTGGAACTTTGGCGTTGGTATATGCCGAAAAGTACCGAATGTGTGGTTAATACGGAAATTGACGTTAAGGGGCACCCTTGAACCTCTGTGGTGGCCAGACGCGCCCGGATCCCAGAAATTATTTAAGTTGGTAATAGCCTTGGTCAGTACCTTTAAAATCAGCCAGGTCCGGTTCGGAACTTTGCCGTAGGGATATGTCGAGGAATACCGAATGTATTGTTGATATAGAAAATACATGTACGTAAATGGACAATTTTGAACCTCTGTGGTGGCCAGACAGTGCCGGTTCCCAGAAAATTTTTGAAGTGGCGAATAGCTCGGGTCAATACATTTAAAATGAGATATGTCTGGTTCGGAACTTTGCCGTAGAGATAAGCCTAGGATTTCCGAAAGCTTGTGTGGTTAATATGAAAAGTACGTTAAGGCACACCTTTGAATCCCTATAATGGCCAATATTTTTCATTAGTACAACACCTCCAAATATAGATAAATTAAGATGGCTTCTTATAATGCTAGTAAAAAAGAACCCGAATATAAAGTGTATGGAACTTGTTTGGTAACCTTCTTTCATTGAAACAGGTTAAATTTAAAGTAGGGGACGGACACAGTTTTAAACTTTAAAGAAAAGAATGTTTAAAAAGGTGGACCGAGAAAAGTCTTAACTGGTGTCCCAAGTGTTAAACACTTCAGCCCAAAGGTATCGGATCAAGGATTTTACTGACGAAAAAGTACAAAGTTCTTTTTATGAACCTTAACTTAAAAGACGGTTAAGGATTTTAACCGCATCGGAAAGGTCTTGCGAAAACAAAACAGGTGTGGGTGAAAGAGGTCTTTGTTCCATGAAAAGGGTAACCTAAGTCCTTAAACTCTTGATTCAAATAATGAGATTTGCAGTACCAACCTTTTAGCAAGTATAGGCTTTGACAATTTGCCCAAGATTATAAAGGATACTTTTGTTATGCGAGTATTAATGTGGTGAAGGCTTAAACATCTGGACTACGTCTTTACCAAATAATAAACCACTAACGGATTTTAATCTCCCACCAGCATGTTTCGATAGAATACACATCCTCAGACTCTCAAGATTTTCCTTGTTTTGGTCTTAAGCTTCTATTGACAACTGAAGTTTCAAGAGTTCATCAATGTTTTATGTGTCGAGTTTTTAATCTGATTTACCTCGAGTTCTTGGTGCAGAGTGGTCTTAAACTCATCTACCTTTTTCTCGAGTTCTTTGATGACTGTATCATATCCTTTCTCTAGTCGTTTTATATCTCTCTTTATCTGGTTACACGCGGATTGTAATTTTAATTCTAACGGTTTCGTATAGTGTTTCAATTGACGCATGACTCGTCGTTTTGTTGCAGCATCCGTTTTATTATTCTAAGATTTAATGTTAGTGATAGGATTGTTGTTCATGTTCAATTCTTCAAGCAATTGACTCCTATTTATTTCTCAATTTCCATAAAGTCCAAATTTGTCTGTCTTGGAAACGCAACTTCATCAAGGTTTTCCTTCAGACAACAATTGTGACAAATACAAACAAAAGTGTCCACAGACCACTGGTGCTCTTATCTGAAGTTAATCGGTGATGTAGTAGATCTTAAGTTTCAAGTAATTTACCATTACGTAAGGGGGAATTAAAGTCCGTAAGAATCAAAATACGCTTTGCTTGTTGTCGTCTTAAACTAACACGCCCAATGGGTTCCAGGTCTCATAATGGAAGGGTTAAAAGGTCATCAAACACGTCTTGCAATCGTTAAATGTAATGTTCTGTCAATTGACTTGTTTCTTCGTTCCTTTAGCTTTCCTGGTGTGTTGACCATCACCCATTCGATATTAACACATCTTGTAAGAATCCATACAAAGTTAGCCATCATTTGACCACCACATGCATACCAATCATTTTTTGTTGTTGACGTTGGTCGGAATTCGAAAACGGGTTGTCCATACAATAGTTTGATGTGTCAATCTTGTTTTGAATGTGAGATATGTCTTTGTAAAAGTCGTCGGTTTAAATTTAATAGGCTTAACTATCAGTGTCGGTAAACAATTGTCGAACTTTGTTCCCGTTGGTTTACGCACAAAGTCCAAATGAATGTCGTACATTTTAAATCTTTGAAATGTCTAAGATATATATCAAAATATTTATAAAGCCAAACTAGTACAAAGTTGAAGAGCATTTAGGATCCAAAATTCCCAAAAGTTGTGCCAAATACGGCTGGGATAAGAAAATCCTTAGTTTTTCGAAAAATTCAAAGTTTTGTAAACAGGAAATTTATAAAACTGACCACATTATTGATATTCATGTCAACACCGAAGTGTTGACTACTGGGCTTGTGATACCCTCGGGGACGAAACGTCCACCAGCAGTGGCATCGACCCAGTGGTGTAAATAGTTGTGCTTTCCATGGTATTTTCAAACATTGAGTTGTTCATCAGTTTAAAGGAATACTTTTCAGATACGATGCTGGCTATGATTCTAAGGTTAGTGTTCAGGTCAATGAAAATTTTAAGCCAAATTGATTGTTAAAGTTTTGACACACGATGCACTTTGGTTAATACCAACCATTGGAAACAACACTGTTTCAAATTTCTAAAAAAATAATAGTAAACACATGTAGTACATGAACATAGTCAGCCACACTAATGTGTTTATTATTAAGTCGGTCAGCAGATAGTAGTTGTGTTTTCGTCATGTCGTAATGACCCTTCATGAAATCGTAAGATAAACATTTTATTTTTAATTATTTATCATAAATTCATTATTCTACCTAAATCACGACTTTCATACCTTAAATTGGTTCAACTTTAAATTCTAAGCTAAATATATAAGGTGTCGGACGAATTTAACATAAACTTACACGAATCAATGAAAAGCATTTATTTCTTACCGGTAATTGACAGTCTAGGTTACATTTTTTTATGTGCTGCACCACGATACTTACCTGTCGAACGCTCGTGAACACGCACTTTGTCTTCACCTAATTCATCATCGCACATGTGACAATCTTAACTCGCTGTAAAACATTGGGATCTTCTTCAGTCATCACCAGGTCTTTTATCAATGTAGATGTCTGCAATCGCCTTCATTATCTCTTCCATACAAGCCACAAATCTCTGAACAATGTCTTCCAGTGAGTGCACTTTTGTTTCTTTATATTCCCTTGAGCATACTGGACACGGTAGTAAAACCAGAAGGTGTATTTTGTTAGTTAACATCCGTGTTAGCTTTTAGTTTGTCAGGTTGGCAAGTGTCTATCTGTTCTCAGCTACATTGAATGTCAGCATAAATAACATAAGGAAATCGCATTTTACGTTGGTACTATGTTGTAAGATATTGTAATGGTATCTTCTTCTGGAATTTCGATTTTCACTCCATTCATCTTATCACAATACATTAAATGTTCGTCTAAAAAGTCCTCACTTTAACAATGATTGAAACATCTTCGACAAAAACACTTTACCATTGTGGGATGACACTTGGGAACTTAACAAATGTGATAATAGTTATCAAAGTACCAGGATTATAATTTTGTACGCCAAACGCGCGTTTCGTCTACTTAAGACTCATCAGTGACGCTCATATCAAAATATTTATAAAGCCAAACAAGTACAAAGTTGAAGAGCATTTAGGATCCAAAATTCCAAAAAGTTGTGCCAAATACGGCTAAGATAATCTATTCCTGGGATAAGAAAATCCTTAGTTTTTCGAAAAATTCAGTTTTGTAAACGGGAAATTTATAAAAATGACCACAATATTGATATTCATGTCAACACCGAAGTGTTGACTACTGGGCTGGTAATACCCTCGGGGACGAAACGTCCACCAGCAGTGGCATCGACCCAGTGGTGTATATAGTTATCAAAGTACCAGGATTATAATTTTGTACGCCAAACGCGCGTTTCGTCTACATAAGACTCATCAGTGACGCTCATATCAAAATATTTATAAAGCCAAACAAGTACAAAGTTGATGAGCATTTAGGATCGAAAATTCCAAAAAGTTGTGCCAAATACGGCTAAGGTAATCTATTCCTGGGATAAGAAAATTCTAAGTTTTTCGAAAAATTCAGTTTTGTAAACGGGAAATTTATAAAAATGACCACAATATTGATATTCATGTCAACACCGAAGTGTTGACTACTGGGCTGGTAATACCCTCGGGGACGAAACGTCCACCAGCAGTGGCATCGACCCAGTGGTGTAAATAGTTATCAAAGTACCAGGACTATAATTTTGTACGCCAGACGCGCGTTTCGTCTACATAAGACTCACTCGTAAAATGTACTTTTCTGATCCACCTATTCATGATGTGATTGTGAGAATACAGCTCACGTTACTATCATTACTGTTAGTTCACTGTCTTAGTTGGTTGATTCATTAATACTAACTTGCCATGCTTGAGTTGACCTTAAAAGTGGAATCACTGTCACCTGTTGCAAGCTTTTTTTTACCAACTGTACTAGAAGCACCTTCGATGCCTACTTTAAGTTGTCTTCTGAAATTTTACGAATTAAATGCATGTAAAGCACTTCGACTTGCCATAAAAATGAATTAACAAATGGTTCAATAAACACTGTAGTTCTTTTCTACCATCTTTCATCTTAATAACAGGTTTCTTAGCTATGTCTTGTTGCAGTCCTTTTTCCTTTATCTTGATCTATATATAAGGTATACCACGTTTCTTTGCTTTTAGTATTAATTCATTTTTAGTGAACACTTCTGTATGGGGTAACACTTGATGCGTTTTGTCTTCAATAAGCTTTACCAATACGTCTTTTGGGTTTATACTATATCCTTTTAACCCCAAATCCTTTGCCATTCGATGTAATTAGTTTATCGTTATTTGTAAATGACCCGTTGGTATTGTCTTTATAAACCTAGCGCAACCTCTTTATTATGTATAGCATGTATATTAACTGACAATCTAGGCGTACCCGGTATGTTTTTGTTTGTTAATGCCATTGTTTATTTAATACTTACACACATATTTCTTTTATGATTATTTTTTTTTCAATTTTACACCCCTAACCACCACTTGTAATTTTTTTAATCTAATGTTTACTACATGTGAAAAGAAAAATAAGGACACGTACTACTACGCGGTTTTCTGTCTAATAAGGGTATAGGCAGTCGTACTTCTGATGAACGGTCCTTCCAACGTTCTTGTTTCGTAATACAACCCACTACAAGCCCACACCTTACTTGTTACCCGTTTTATTGACTTCAAGATTAGTAGGTAAGTATCACAAATTATTTCATCCCCACTTGTAGTGTCAATAATTTGGTTCACCTCACTTGTTGGCAGGTCCTTCCATTTTTGTTTTTCTTTTGTGTCAAAGGTATTCAGATCAATGAAATAATATTGATTATAAGATGCCTTCATAATCCTAATACTTATAAAAATATTCCTATATTCTGTTTTTTTTTTCAATTTAAAAAACACCACCCCGTACTCCTATTCAAATTCTAACCCTAACACCCCATACCCTAACACACCTTACTCTAAAACCTTAATCACCTTAATGAGCAGTTTTAAATCAGACTACTTTAACTTTTACACCATGATGCTTATTTACCTGTATAATGTTACGTCATAACTTTTACTTACTAATATGACGTCACTTTTTTCACTGTCACCTTCCTACTTTCACGTTCACTGTTAATTACTAAAATTGAAAGTGTTGCAGCATTCTCTATTCTACACCACTGGTATGAACCCAGGCTATTCACTACTTTTTTTTATATAATCCAGAGCCATCTGCATTACAGTGGTTCCGAAATTCATATAACGTATTTAACTTACAAACCACATATTCGGAACATCTTAGCATATCCTTACGGCAAAGTTCCGATTTAATATTTTTCTGGGATCATGGCAATCCTGACCACAATTGGGGTTAAAAGTTGTGCCTTAACATATTTTCATAATAATCATGTCAGAAAATACACAAATACAAACATTATGCTATGGTAACGTTGTTACCATAACGCTATAGTGAGTGACGTTATTGTATTATTCATTAGCTATCATGACGATTAAACGTATATAGAACACACAACGCATTTATTGAGATTTTTTAACATTTATGGTGCCGTGACGGACGTTAAAGGCAATACTTGTCAGCAACAGAGCAACAGTGACGAAGCTATGGATCAAATTCGAGGAGCTGAAAGAGAATCCTGAAAACGTCAAAATGGAGGAATTCAAAGCCATATAGTATGCCGTAACCCAGAAAAAGAAGATTATTCATGATTTAAACGAGAAGATGAAAGAAATATAACACGAGGATCACATTGAACAAGAAATTACAGACTCGGATGAGTATATGTTTGATTTAGAAAGTAAACTAAAGCAAATACGAAAACTTAAGCAAACAATCAAATCCCCCAACAATAATTCTAATCTAAAAGAAAGTAAACAATGAACGCTAACACTGAATGCTATATACCTACATCAAACGCTATTTATACAAACACATCAGCCGTTTACATGCTAAACACTAGAAAACGAATTCCATTGGAGGAAAATCCTACCGGAAATCAATCAAGCAACTTTATTGGTCCGATTTTACAATCATACAATACTCAGGAAGATTGTTCGTATATACAACCACCAGCCCAACTACCAAATGTATTTTGTAATGTAAATCAGTTGAGCACATTTTGGGACTTTTACGAATGTACCATACACTAAAATAGTAGCCTTACACCAATACAGAAATTTAGTTATCTGAAAGTCCAGCTTATAAGAACCGCCACCCAAACCATAGCAGGATTTGCGCTTACGCACACCAATTATGAGACAGCCGTTTGTTTGCTAAGAGAGAGATTTGGAAACTCACACAATTTTTTAATGCTTACATGAAATCACTCATGAGCTTACCCGCACCGACAAATGATGCATTTAGCTTGAGATCTTACGGAGACAAACTTGAATCATATGTGCGAGGATTAGAGTCACTTTGTCAAACACCTGAGATGTATGGTTCGCTTTAGTTTTGGACAAGTTACCGATTGACATGAGAAAATCTATTGCAAGAAAACGCGGGAGATATAACTTGATATTGAAAAATCTACGAATAGCAATAACTAAAGAGATTGAAATACTTAAAGCTGGCGAAGGAGTCATGAATTCAGACATATTGTACGCCACTGTACTTTTTTATGGGTACGCAATCACATTCATACAAGAGCGAATTCAAAGACACACGTCAGATGGTAAATACATATACATGTATATTTTGTTTAGCTGAGCACTATCCGGCGGAGTGTCCTGAAGAAACAGACGTAAACATAAGAAATCAAATTGTAAAACAGAAACAGTTATGCTTTAACTGTAAAGGGTCACACTAAGTAGCCGCATGCCACTCTACTGAACGATTCAAAAAGTGTAACGGAATACATCATACTAGCATATGTAAAGGAAAAGAGGTAATTCCAGGTATGACACCGCAGCCTACAATACAATAGTCAGCAATCAACGTAGTTGAAACACCAAACGAGACAACAGTAATGTACCCATCACATCAGAGTCACGACATTCTCCCGAAAACAACAACTGCACCAGTTGTAAATAACGACCAAGAACTAGAAAGTAACATCTTATTTGACGAGGGAGCACAGCCTTCTTCAAATTTATAACTCAGAAACTAACTGATAAATTAGAAATAAATCCTACAGAAAAAGTAAGCATTCATCCGTCTGTGATTTGAAATTTATCCCAGAAGGTTCGCAACTTAGACACTGCAACAATACAGTTACAGACCGACACAGGTGAAAAAGTCCATATCGACACACTCATTGTTCCAGAGATTGCCGTTCCGATTTAAAACAAGATTTCACAGACTACAAGGAACTTTCCACATTTAAACTTGAGTACAGAACGTTTCGAAATTGACTTACTCATAGGCACCGACTACTACTGGTAAATTATCGAGGACAGAGTTATAAGAGGAAAAGGACCAATCGTTGTACAGTCAAAGTTCGGATGTGTGTTATCAGGACTAATCAATAGAAACATCAACCATCCGACAACATCTATAGCTCTGGTAAACTTCATTGAAGACAAGAACACAGCGAAAAAGGAAAGTCCACGGCAAAGTTGCTATGGAAACATGACCGTTCAGATGATATACCTTCAGGCACGACCGTTGCCAAAAGAAGACCAGAAGGCACATCACAATGGCTCGTACAAAGTAGATCGCACATGAACCCACTTAAGGAAAATTTCAAAGAAAGTAACTTGCTACCTAGACGAACGAACACACCCTCAACTGGTAGAGTCAAGAAGCTAAATAGATACAAGAAAGGAACTTACAACGCATAAAGAAAATTACCGCTGAGTGATGTTACAGTAGGCGGCAGAAGAAAAATTCATGAATGGACTATGAGATAAACTTTAGTTGTGATCAGTTAAGGTTAAGGAACTAGATTATTTTATTTGAGATGGACATAAATTTAAATTTCTTTTATATATATTGTGAACTTACATTTTCTTACAATTTTTCGTTACATACTTCGGAAAATACGCAAGGTACAAACATTATGCTATGGTAACGTTGTAACTATAACGCTATAGTAAGTGATGTTATTGTATTATTCATTACCTATCACTACATTTAAACGTATATAGAAAACACAACGCATTTATTGAGATTCTTCAACAATCTTACATTCGCAATACCTAAGAATATCTTTACGGTAATTTTCGAACCTTTCCAAGCTCATTTCAAAGGTATTGACCTAGGCTTTTCCTTACTTAAATATTTTTCTGGGATCCGGGCCCGTCTGGCCACCACAGAGGTTCAAAGGTGCCCCTTAACGCAATTTTCCGTATTAACAATATGCATACATTCGGTAGTTTTCGGCATATACCAACGGCAAAGTTCCGAACCAGACCTAGCTCATTTTAAAGGTATTGACCCAAGCTATTCCCCACTTAAATATTTTTCTGGGATCCGGGCCCGTCTGGCCTACACAGAGGTTCAAAGTTGCCAATTTACGTATTTTCCATATCAACCACACATTCGGTACTCCTCGACATATCCCTACGGCAAAGTTCCGAATCGGACCTAGCTCATTTCGCAGGTATTGATCCAAGCTATTTGCCACTTAAATATTTTTCTGGGATCCGGGCCCGCCTGTTCACCACAGAGGTTCAAAGGTGCCCCTTAACGTAATTTTCCGTATTAACCATATGCATACATTCGGTACTTTTCGGCATATATCAACGGCAAAGTTCCGAACCGGACCTAGCTCATTTTAAAGGTATTGACCCAAGCTATTCCCCACTTAAATATTTTTCTGGGATCCGGGCCCGTCTGGCCACCACAGAGGTTCAAAGTTGCCAATTTACGTATTTTCCATATCAACCACACATTCGGTACTCCTCGACATATCCCTACGGCAAAGTTCCGAATCGGACCTAGCTCATTTCGCAGGTATTGATCCAAGCTATTTGCCACTTAAATATTTTTCTGGGATCCGGGCCCGCCTGTTCACCACAGAGGTTCAAAGGTGCCCCTTAACGTAATTTTCCGTATTAACCATATGCATACATTCGGTACTTTTCGGCATATATCAACGGCAAAGTTCCGAACCGGACCTAGCTCATTTTAAAGGTATTGACCCAAGCTATTCCCCACTTAAATATTTTTCTGGGATCCGGGCCCGTCTGGCCTACACAGAGGTTCAAAGTTGCCAATTTACGTATTTTCCATATCAACCACACATTCGGTACTCCTCGACATATCCCTACGGCAAAGTTCCGAATCGAACCTAGCTCATTTCGCAGGTATTGATCCAAGCTATTTGCCACTTAAATATTTTTCTGGGATCCGGGCCCGCCTGTTCACCACAGAGGTTCAAAGGTGCCCCTTAACGTAATTTTCCGTATTAACCATATGCATACATTCGGTACTTTTCGGCATATATCAACGGCAAAGTTCCGAACCGGACCTAGCTCATTTTAAAGGTATTGACCCAAGCTATTCCCCACTTAAATATTTTTCTGGGATCCGGGCCCGTCTGGCCACCACAGAGGTTCAAAGTTGCCAATTTACGTATTTTCCATATCAACCACACATTCGGTACTCCTCGACATATCCCTACGGCAAAGTTCCGAATCGGACCTAGCTCATTTCGCAGGTATTGATCCAAGCTATTTGCCACTTAAATATTTTTCTGGGATCCGGGCCCGCCTGTTCACCACAGAGGTTCAAAGGTGCCCCTTAACGTAATTTTCCGTATTAACCATATGCATACATTCGGTACTTTTCGGCATATATCAACGGCAAAGTTCCGAACCGGACCTAGCTCATTTTAAAGGTATTGACCCAAGCTATTCCCCACTTAAATATTTTTCTGGGATCCGGGCCCGTCTGGCCACCACAGAGGTTCAAAGTTGCCAATTTACGTATTTTCCATATCAACCACACATTCGGTACTCCTCGACATATCCCTACGGCAAAGTTCCGAATCGGACCTAGCTCATTTCGCAGGTATTGATCCAAGCTATTTGCCACTTAAATATTTTTCTGGGATCCGGGCCCGCCTGTTCACCACAGAGGTTCAAAGGTGCCCCTTAACGTAATTTTCCGTATTAACCATATGCATACATTCGGTACTTTTCGGCATATATCAACGGCAAAGTTCCGAACCGGACCTAGCTCATTTTAAAGGTATTGACCCAAGCTATTCCCCACTTAAATATTTTTCTGGGATCCGGGCCCGTCTGGCCACCACAGAGGTTCAAAGTTGCCAATTTACGTATTTTCCATATCAACCACACATTCGGTACTCCTCGACATATCCCTACGGCAAAGTTCCGAATCGGACCTAGCTCATTTCGCAGGTATTGATCCAAGCTATTTGCCACTTAAATATTTTTCTGGGATCCGGGCCCGCCTGTTCACCACAGAGGTTCAAAGGTGCCCCTTAACGTAATTTTCCGTATTAACCATATGCATACATTCGGTAGTTTTCGGCATATACCAACGGCAAAGTTCCGAACCGGACCTAGCTCATTTTAAAGGTATTGACCCAAGCTATTCCCCACTTAAATATTTTTCTGGGATCCGGGCCCGTCTGGCCACCACAGAGGTTCAAAGTTGCCAATTTACGTATTTTCCATATCAACCACACATTCGGTACTCCTCGACATATCCCTACGGCAAAGTTCCGAATCGGACCTAGCTCATTTCGCAGGTATTGATCCAAGCTATTTGCCACTTAAATATTTTTCTGGGATCCGGGCCCGCCTGTTCACCACAGAGGTTCAAAGGTGCCCCTTAACGTAATTTTCCGTATTAACCATATGCATACATTCGGTACTTTTCGGCATATATCAACGGCAAAGTTCCGAACCGGACCTAGCTCATTTTAAAGGTATTGACCCAAGCTATTCCCCACTTAAATATTTTTCTGGGATCCGGGCCCGTCTGGCCACCACAGAGGTTCAAAGTTGCCAATTTACGTATTTTCCATATCAACCACACATTCGGTACTCCTCGACATATCCCTACGGCAAAGTTCCGAATCGGACCTAGCTCATTTCGCAGGTATTGATCCAAGCTATTTGCCACTTAAATATTTTTCTGGGATCCGGGCCCGCCTGTTCACCACAGAGGTTCAAAGGTGCCCCTTAACGTAATTTTCCGTATTAACCATATGCATACATTCGGTAGTTTTCGGCATATACCAACGGCAAAGTTCCGAACCGGACCTAGCTCATTTTAAAGGTATTGACCCAAACTATTCCCCACTTAAATATTTTTCTGGGATCCGGGCCCGTCTGGCCACCACAGAGGTTCAAAGTTGCCAATTTACGTATTTTCCATATCAACCACACATTCGGTACTCCTCGACATATCCCTACGGCAAAGTTCCGAATCGGACCTAGCTCATTTCGCAGGTATTGATCCAAGCTATTTGCCACTTAAATATTTTTCTGGGATCCGGGCCCGCCTGTTCACCACAGAGGTTCAAAGGTGCCCCTTAACGTAATTTTCCGTATTAACCATATGCATACATTCGGTACTTTTCGGCATATATCAACGGCAAAGTTCCGAACCGGACCTAGCTCATTTTAAAGGTATTGACCCAAGCTATTCCCCACTTAAATATTTTTCTGGGATCCGGGCCCGTCTGGCCACCACAGAGGTTCAAAGTTGCCAATTTACGTATTTTCCATATCAACCACACATTCGGTACTCCTCGACATATCCCTACGGCAAAGTTCCGAATCGGACCTAGCTCATTTCGCAGGTATTGATCCAAGCTATTTGCCACTTAAATATTTTTCTGGGATCCGGGCCCGCCTGTTCACCACAGAGGTTCAAAGGTGCCCCTTAACGTAATTTTCCGTATTAACCATATGCATACATTCGGTAGTTTTCGGCATATACCAACGGCAAAGTTCCGAACCGGACCTAGCTCATTTTAAAGGTATTGACCCAAGCTATTCCCCACTTAAATATTTTTCTGGGATCCGGGCCCGTCTGGCCACCACAGAGGTTCAAAGTTGCCAATTTACGTATTTTCCATATCAACCACACATTCGGTACTCCTCGACATATCCCTACGGCAAAGTTCCGAATCGGACCTAGCTCATTTCGCAGGTATTGATCCAAGCTATTTGCCACTTAAATATTTTTCTGGGATCCGGGCCCGCCTGTTCACCACAGAGGTTCAAAGGTGCCCCTTAACGTAATTTTCCGTATTAACCATATGCATACATTCGGTACTTTTCGGCATATATCAACGGCAAAGTTCCGAACCGGACCTAGCTCATTTTAAAGGTATTGACCCAAGCTATTCCCCACTTAAATATTTTTCTGGGATCCGGGCCCGTCTGGCCACCACAGAGGTTCAAAGTTGCCAATTTACGTATTTTCCATATCAACCACACATTCGGTACTCCTCGACATATCCCTACGGCAAAGTTCCGAATCGGACCTAGCTCATTTCGCAGGTATTGATCCAAGCTATTTGCCACTTAAATATTTTTCTGGGATCCGGGCCCGCCTGTTCACCACAGAGGTTCAAAGGTGCCCCTTAACGTAATTTTCCGTATTAACCATATGCATACATTCGGTAGTTTTCGGCATATACCAACGGCAAAGTTCCGAACCGGACCTAGCTCATTTTAAAGGTATTGACCCAAGCTATTCCCCACTTAAATATTTTTCTGGGATCCGGGCCCGTCTGGCCACCACAGAGGTTCAAAGTTGCCAATTTACGTATTTTCCATATCAACCACACATTCGGTACTCCTCGACATATCCCTACGGCAAAGTTCCGAATCGGACCTAGCTCATTTCGCAGGTATTGATCCAAGCTATTTGCCACTTAAATATTTTTCTGGGATCCGGGCCCGCCTGTTCACCACAGAGGTTCAAAGGTGCCCCTTAACGTAATTTTCCGTATTAACCATATGCATACATTCGGTACTTTTCGGCATATATCAACGGCAAAGTTCCGAACCGGACCTAGCTCATTTTAAAGGTATTGACCCAAGCTATTCCCCACTTAAATATTTTTCTGGGATCCGGGCCCGTCTGGCCACCACAGAGGTTCAAAGTTGCCAATTTACGTATTTTCCATATCAACCACACATTCGGTACTCCTCGACATATCCCTACGGCAAAGTTCCGAATCGGACCTAGCTCATTTCGCAGGTATTGATCCAAGCTATTTGCCACTTAAATATTTTTCTGGGATCCGGGCCCGCCTGTTCACCACAGAGGTTCAAAGGTGCCCCTTAACGTAATTTTCCGTATTAACCATATGCATACATTCGGTAGTTTTCGGCATATACCAACGGCAAAGTTCCGAACCGGACCTAGCTCATTTTAAAGGTATTGACCCAAGCTATTCCCCACTTAAATATTTTTCTGGGATCCGGGCCCGTCTGGCCACCACAGAGGTTCAAAGTTGCCAATTTACGTATTTTCCATATCAACCACACATTCGGTACTCCTCGACATATCCCTACGGCAAAGTTCCGAATCGGACCTAGCTCATTTCGCAGGTATTGATCCAAGCTATTTGCCACTTAAATATTTTTCTGGGATCCGGGCCCGCCTGTTCACCACAGAGGTTCAAAGGTGCCCCTTAACGTAATTTTCCGTATTAACCATATGCATACATTCGGTACTTTTCGGCATATATCAACGGCAAAGTTCCGAACCGGACCTAGCTCATTTTAAAGGTATTGACCCAAGCTATTCCCCACTTAAATATTTTTCTGGGATCCGGGCCCGTCTGGCCACCACAGAGGTTCAAAGTTGCCAATTTACGTATTTTCCATATCAACCACACATTCGGTACTCCTCGACATATCCCTACGGCAAAGTTCCGAATCGGACCTAGCTCATTTCGCAGGTATTGATCCAAGCTATTTGCCACTTAAATATTTTTCTGGGATCCGGGCCCGCCTGTTCACCACAGAGGTTCAAAGGTGCCCCTTAACGTAATTTTCCGTATTAACCATATGCATACATTCGGTAGTTTTCGGCATATACCAACGGCAAAGTTCCGAACCGGACCTAGCTCATTTTAAAGGTATTGACCCAAGCTATTCCCCACTTAAATATTTTTCTGGGATCCGGGCCCGTCTGGCCACCACAGAGGTTCAAAGTTGCCAATTTACGTATTTTCCATATCAACCACACATTCGGTACTCCTCGACATATCCCTACGGCAAAGTTCCGAATCGGACCTAGCTCATTTCGCAGGTATTGATCCAAGCTATTTGCCACTTAAATATTTTTCTGGGATCCGGGCCCGCCTGTTCACCACAGAGGTTCAAAGGTGCCCCTTAACGTAATTTTCCGTATTAACCATATGCATACATTCGGTACTTTTCGGCATATATCAACGGCAAAGTTCCGAACCGGACCTAGCTCATTTTAAAGGTATTGACCCAAGCTATTCCCCACTTAAATATTTTTCTGGGATCCGGGCCCGTCTGGCCACCACAGAGGTTCAAAGTTGCCAATTTACGTATTTTCCATATCAACCACACATTCGGTACTCCTCGACATATCCCTACGGCAAAGTTCCGAATCGGACCTAGCTCATTTCGCAGGTATTGATCCAAGCTATTTGCCACTTAAATATTTTTCTGGGATCCGGGCCCGCCTGTTCACCACAGAGGTTCAAAGGTGCCCCTTAACGTAATTTTCCGTATTAACCATATGCATACATTCGGTAGTTTTCGGCATATACCAACGGCAAAGTTCCGAACCGGACCTAGCTCATTTTAAAGGTATTGACCCAAGCTATTCCCCACTTAAATATTTTTCTGGGATCCGGGCCCGTCTGGCCACCACAGAGGTTCAAAGTTGCCAATTTACGTATTTTCCATATCAACCACACATTCGGTACTCCTCGACATATCCCTACGGCAAAGTTCCGAATCGGACCTAGCTCATTTCGCAGGTATTGATCCAAGCTATTTGCCACTTAAATATTTTTCTGGGATCCGGGCCCGCCTGTTCACCACAGAGGTTCAAAGGTGCCCCTTAACGTAATTTTCCGTATTAACCATATGCATACATTCGGTACTTTTCGGCATATATCAACGGCAAAGTTCCGAACCGGACCTAGCTCATTTTAAAGGTATTGACCCAAGCTATTCCCCACTTAAATATTTTTCTGGGATCCGGGCCCGTCTGGCCACCACAGAGGTTCAAAGTTGCCAATTTACGTATTTTCCATATCAACCACACATTCGGTACTCCTCGACATATCCCTACGGCAAAGTTCCGAATCGGACCTAGCTCATTTCGCAGGTATTGATCCAAGCTATTTGCCACTTAAATATTTTTCTGGGATCCGGGCCCGCCTGTTCACCACAGAGGTTCAAAGGTGCCCCTTAACGTAATTTTCCGTATTAACCATATGCATACATTCGGTAGTTTTCGGCATATACCAACGGCAAAGTTCCGAACCGGACCTAGCTCATTTTAAAGGTATTGACCCAAGCTATTCCCCACTTAAATATTTTTCTGGGATCCGGGCCCGTCTGGCCACCACAGAGGTTCAAAGTTGCCAATTTACGTATTTTCCATATCAACCACACATTCGGTACTCCTCGACATATCCCTACGGCAAAGTTCCGAATCGGACCTAGCTCATTTCGCAGGTATTGATCCAAGCTATTTGCCACTTAAATATTTTTCTGGGATCCGGGCCCGCCTGTTCACCACAGAGGTTCAAAGGTGCCCCTTAACGTAATTTTCCGTATTAACCATATGCATACATTCGGTACTTTTCGGCATATATCAACGGCAAAGTTCCGAACCGGACCTAGCTCATTTTAAAGGTATTGACCCAAGCTATTCCCCACTTAAATATTTTTCTGGGATCCGGGCCCGTCTGGCCACCACAGAGGTTCAAAGTTGCCAATTTACGTATTTTCCATATCAACCACACATTCGGTACTCCTCGACATATCCCTACGGCAAAGTTCCGAATCGGACCTAGCTCATTTCGCAGGTATTGATCCAAGCTATTTGCCACTTAAATATTTTTCTGGGATCCGGGCCCGCCTGTTCACCACAGAGGTTCAAAGGTGCCCCTTAACGTAATTTTCCGTATTAACCATATGCATACATTCGGTAGTTTTCGGCATATACCAACGGCAAAGTTCCGAACCGGACCTAGCTCATTTTAAAGGTATTGACCCAAGCTATTCCCCACTTAAATATTTTTCTGGGATCCGGGCCCGTCTGGCCACCACAGAGGTTCAAAGTTGCCAATTTACGTATTTTCCATATCAACCACACATTCGGTACTCCTCGACATATCCCTACGGCAAAGTTCCGAATCGGACCTAGCTCATTTCGCAGGTATTGATCCAAGCTATTTGCCACTTAAATATTTTTCTGGGATCCGGGCCCGCCTGTTCACCACAGAGGTTCAAAGGTGCCCCTTAACGTAATTTTCCGTATTAACCATATGCATACATTCGGTACTTTTCGGCATATATCAACGGCAAAGTTCCGAACCGGACCTAGCTCATTTTAAAGGTATTGACCCAAGCTATTCCCCACTTAAATATTTTTCTGGGATCCGGGCCCGTCTGGCCACCACAGAGGTTCAAAGTTGCCAATTTACGTATTTTCCATATCAACCACACATTCGGTACTCCTCGACATATCCCTACGGCAAAGTTCCGAATCGGACCTAGCTCATTTCGCAGGTATTGATCCAAGCTATTTGCCACTTAAATATTTTTCTGGGATCCGGGCCCGCCTGTTCACCACAGAGGTTCAAAGGTGCCCCTTAACGTAATTTTCCGTATTAACCATATGCATACATTCGGTAGTTTTCGGCATATACCAACGGCAAAGTTCCGAACCGGACCTAGCTCATTTTAAAGGTATTGACCCAAGCTATTCCCCACTTAAATATTTTTCTGGGATCCGGGCCCGTCTGGCCACCACAGAGGTTCAAAGTTGCCAATTTACGTATTTTCCATATCAACCACACATTCGGTACTCCTCGACATATCCCTACGGCAAAGTTCCGAATCGGACCTAGCTCATTTCGCAGGTATTGATCCAAGCTATTTGCCACTTAAATATTTTTCTGGGATCCGGGCCCGCCTGTTCACCACAGAGGTTCAAAGGTGCCCCTTAACGTAATTTTCCGTATTAACCATATGCATACATTCGGTACTTTTCGGCATATATCAACGGCAAAGTTCCGAACCGGACCTAGCTCATTTTAAAGGTATTGACCCAAGCTATTCCCCACTTAAATATTTTTCTGGGATCCGGGCCCGTCTGGCCACCACAGAGGTTCAAAGTTGCCAATTTACGTATTTTCCATATCAACCACACATTCGGTACTCCTCGACATATCCCTACGGCAAAGTTCCGAATCGGACCTAGCTCATTTCGCAGGTATTGATCCAAGCTATTTGCCACTTAAATATTTTTCTGGGATCCGGGCCCGCCTGTTCACCACAGAGGTTCAAAGGTGCCCCTTAACGTAATTTTCCGTATTAACCATATGCATACATTCGGTAGTTTTCGGCATATACCAACGGCAAAGTTCCGAACCGGACCTAGCTCATTTTAAAGGTATTGACCCAAGCTATTCCCCACTTAAATATTTTTCTGGGATCCGGGCCCGTCTGGCCACCACAGAGGTTCAAAGTTGCCAATTTACGTATTTTCCATATCAACCACACATTCGGTACTCCTCGACATATCCCTACGGCAAAGTTCCGAATCGGACCTAGCTCATTTCGCAGGTATTGATCCAAGCTATTTGCCACTTAAATATTTTTCTGGGATCCGGGCCCGCCTGTTCACCACAGAGGTTCAAAGGTGCCCCTTAACGTAATTTTCCGTATTAACCATATGCATACATTCGGTACTTTTCGGCATATATCAACGGCAAAGTTCCGAACCGGACCTAGCTCATTTTAAAGGTATTGACCCAAGCTATTCCCCACTTAAATATTTTTCTGGGATCCGGGCCCGTCTGGCCACCACAGAGGTTCAAAGTTGCCAATTTACGTATTTTCCATATCAACCACACATTCGGTACTCCTCGACATATCCCTACGGCAAAGTTCCGAATCGGACCTAGCTCATTTCGCAGGTATTGATCCAAGCTATTTGCCACTTAAATATTTTTCTGGGATCCGGGCCCGCCTGTTCACCACAGAGGTTCAAAGGTGCCCCTTAACGTAATTTTCCGTATTAACCATATGCATACATTCGGTAGTTTTCGGCATATACCAACGGCAAAGTTCCGAACCGGACCTAGCTCATTTTAAAGGTATTGACCCAAGCTATTCCCCACTTAAATATTTTTCTGGGATCCGGGCCCGTCTGGCCACCACAGAGGTTCAAAGTTGCCAATTTACGTATTTTCCATATCAACCACACATTCGGTACTCCTCGACATATCCCTACGGCAAAGTTCCGAATCGGACCTAGCTCATTTCGCAGGTATTGATCCAAGCTATTTGCCACTTAAATATTTTTCTGGGATCCGGGCCCGCCTGTTCACCACAGAGGTTCAAAGGTGCCCCTTAACGTAATTTTCCGTATTAACCATATGCATACATTCGGTAGTTTTCGGCATATACCAACGGCAAAGTTCCGAACCGGACCTAGCTCATTTTAAAGGTATTGACCCAAGCTATTCCCCACTTAAATATTTTTCTGGGATCCGGGCCCGTCTGGCCACCACAGAGGTTCAAAGTTGCCAATTTACGTATTTTCCATATCAACCACACATTCGGTACTCCTCGACATATCCCTACGGCAAAGTTCCGAATCGGACCTAGCTCATTTCGCAGGTATTGATCCAAGCTATTTGCCACTTAAATATTTTTCTGGGATCCGGGCCCGCCTGTTCACCACAGAGGTTCAAAGGTGCCCCTTAACGTAATTTTCCGTATTAACCATATGCATACATTCGGTACTTTTCGGCATATATCAACGGCAAAGTTCCGAACCGGACCTAGCTCATTTTAAAGGTATTGACCCAAGCTATTCCCCACTTAAATATTTTTCTGGGATCCGGGCCCGTCTGGCCACCACAGAGGTTCAAAGTTGCCAATTTACGTATTTTCCATATCAACCACACATTCGGTACTCCTCGACATATCCCTACGGCAAAGTTCCGAATCGGACCTAGCTCATTTCGCAGGTATTGATCCAAGCTATTTGCCACTTAAATATTTTTCTGGGATCCGGGCCCGCCTGTTCACCACAGAGGTTCAAAGGTGCCCCTTAACGTAATTTTCCGTATTAACCATATGCATACATTCGGTAGTTTTCGGCATATACCAACGGCAAAGTTCCGAACCGGACCTAGCTCATTTTAAAGGTATTGACCCAAGCTATTCCCCACTTAAATATTTTTCTGGGATCCGGGCCCGTCTGGCCACCACAGAGGTTCAAAGTTGCCAATTTACGTATTTTCCATATCAACCACACATTCGGTACTCCTCGACATATCCCTACGGCAAAGTTCCGAATCGGACCTAGCTCATTTCGCAGGTATTGATCCAAGCTATTTGCCACTTAAATATTTTTCTGGGATCCGGTCCCGTCTGGCCACAACAGAGGTCCAAAGTCGTCTTAGGGTGGTCACCGTCATTTAAGCAGTCTCTGGTAGGTGGTCACTATTAATTTCTTTTCTTTTTTGGCTTTCCATAAGTATTTCTATGTATATTTCTATATGTTTCTGGAGTAATTGGATTTTGTTTCATATTTTATATATATAAATTACATCTTTGGTGAATCCTCTGTAATGTTTTATTGATAAAAATCTATATAACATAAAGACAAATATACAACTTGTATCAGGGTTTATATTCGAGGACAACGAAATTTTATGACAGCTTGAAGGGGTCATAAAATGGTATCTTTTCCCTCAGGCTTTATAGTGATTTTCAAGTAAATTTAAATATTGAACCGACGGCTAGCAGTCGGTTAGATATTGAATATCAATTATCGAATGTCAAATAAAGGACAGGCCGCTTACATACATATTTAAAACGGAATGAAATGCTTTAGAAATTAGCAGAAACCGTGAAATTGTCGATTTCCGCTGTTAGATTGCATTTAACTAAGATTTAGCGATTTTTGGAACGTTTGAGCCTCACGCAGTTTTTTGGTTTTTAGACATATCGTCAAAATTGGCTGCTGGAAAAAAGTGGCTGCTATCTTGATTGGCCGATGAAAGTGGCTGCCAGCTTGAGTCTGGTAACACAAGCTCTAAGGAGCTTTTGACCGAATATAAAAACATATAAATAACAAAAAAACAGTGCATTTTGACATATAAAACAACCTGTAATACAAAGTTGAAATCTCACATACATAGCATGCAATAAAAATAAGCAACACATTTTCGAATGAAGTAAAAACATGCTTGACCAGAGAAACCAAAAGCAGCATACATTATAAACAGCTCAAGAACTATCTGCAAGCAGAACAGCGACATTCCAAACCGTTCCAGGACTGATCAAGACTTTTAAAATGTGAAAAACTGTTTTCAGTCCTAAAATGGTTTAGAAGGCTGTTCCATAAAGTAGCAGCAGCAAATTTGAACGATTTTTTACCGTAACGGGTTGACTTTACCTGTGGAATTTCAAGAATATTTACATACCTGAAAGAATATTTAGATTTTTTTACATTCACCAACTTTTGTAAGCACACAGGAGCAATGTTGTTAATAATTTTAAAAAGTTTCTAGAGGCATTGTTCTTATCCGTCTGATCTGCAAGGAGGGCACCTTAGCTTTAAGTAAGAGGTCCTTGTCGGAGCTGGTAAAATCATCATACACAAAACGGAGTGCTCTTTCCTGCACCTTTTTTTTGAATTTTTCTCAGTGCAAAAATGCCATGCAAAAGGGCAAAATTAAAATGACTAAGAATAAAAGTATGAAATATAGTAAGTTTACTAAGTCTATCCAAAACTGAGCCTAAACGTTTTAAAACATTTAATTGCTGTGATGCCTTCCTACAGATTGAGCTGATATGAACATCAAAATTTAGCTGGTAGTCTATTTCAATGCCTATTAATTTTACTGTTTTTTCACAAGTGAGGTTCGAATTTTGAATACATAGATGGGTTCTTTTCAAAGGTCTTTTTGCCAACAGCCAAAACTTGAAATTTGTCAGGATTTACTTGCATTTTATTCACCGTGAACCACTCAATAAGTATTTTTGAATCAGATTCCAAAGTTGAATTCAATAAATCGAAATCTGGAGTACAAAAAGACAAAGTATTGTCATCTGCATAGTTACATAAACTACCATTTTTAACCAAATGAAAAATTTCATTTATAAATATCTTAAACAACAATGGCCCTAGTATCGAACCCTGTGGTACGCCTTTATGAATGTCAGCCCAACCACTCAGTCAAAAGCCTTAGAAATTTCCATTAATACTGGTGCAATGTACTGGTTTTTATCAAGAGCTTCACGCCAGTCTTCTAACACTCTTAGAAGTGAGGTCTGACATCCATGTCCACGTCTAAATGCACACAAAAATGGATTAAATATTTTATTAAAATAATCAGTTAATTGAATTTCATATTTTTTCAAAGATTTTAGAAAATATGGGTAAGACACTAACTGGTCTATAATTTGTTTTTAATAATGGGTCACTCTTTTCATGAAGAAGGGTTACTTGGGCTTCTTTAAGTTTATCGGGGAAACAATTATTATCAATTGACAAATTTACAAGAGTTGTCAGCTGTGGTGCAATATAAGATATACATCAGCTCCAGTAGCCTTCTTTATGTTTATTTTATTCAAAATTTTTTCGACATTATCATTAGATACTTTTTTAAATTCAAAATCAAAATTATGCTTTCTGTTATCCAAAATTTCTTTTATACTCGGGTGATTTGAGGGGTCATATACACCATCTGCTCCAATTTTGTCTGCTATTGTGGAGAAAAAATTATTAAAAACATTTGAAACTTCATTTGAACAATTAACAATTCTGTCATTTTCACATAATAAACATTTTTGCTCTCCACAGTTCCCCTTTTTTGATAAAAATGGTTTGACTGTTTTCCAAAAATCGCAAGATTTTGACCCACCAGAGCAACGTTCTAAAAAGTATACTTTTATTGATTTTCTCTTTATCTTTGTTACCAAATTTCTTTGTTTTCTAAATTTCTCCCAATTTTTGTCACTCCGGTTTTTAGCATATTGTGAATAAAGCATTTGTTTTCTATATATGGCCCCTCTCAGTTCTTTATTCATACATGGAAGTGGTTTATTTCTTTGACCCCTAGATTTTACAGGTGCATGTTTATTTAATATGTTTTTAAAATCTTCTTCATGAGTAACCAGTTGTTTATACTATTTAGTATCATTCTGGTGACCGACGTTGCAGATTTGCGGTAGTGTCAGGTGATGCAGAAAAGAAAAAAAAGTTGTAGTTATAAATAAACCACGGAGAATTAAACTTTATGACATAAGAAATAATTTAACTTTCACATTGTTATATTCTTCATTCCAGTTATATCTGCATATCGAGTAAGTATATCATTCTGTTTTCTTTTCGTCGGTAAAAACATGAATGAACGATTCGACTTCTCATCAAATGTGTACTAGTCATGAACAACAGGACGGGTACCACTAAAGATGCAAGAACTCAAGAACTGTTTAACGTTCTAAGGGTCACATCAATTAGATTCCTAGTTCTTTGACTTAACGTTTTAAGGCTCACACCAATTAGATTCCTAGTTCTAAGGGTCATACCAATTAGATTCTAGTTCTTTGACTTAACGTTTTAAGGGTCACACCAATTAGATTTCTAGTTCTAAGGGTCACACCAATTAAATTCCTAGTTCTAAGGGTCACACCAATTGGATTCCTAGTTCTAAGGGTCACACAAATGAGATTCCTAGTTCTGAGGGTCACACCAATTAGATTCCTAGTTCTAAGGGTCATACCAATTAGATTCCTAGTTCTAAGGGTCACACAAAATAGATTCCTAGTTCTAAGGGTCACACCAGTTAGATTCCTAGCTCTAAGGGTCACACCAATTAGATTCCTAGTTCTAAGGGTAACATCAATTAGATTCCTAGCTCTTTGAGTGTTATCGCTCCTGGTTTGAAGAGATTGAATTTTCAATTCGAATATTTTCACTTCAGCAAATTTGTGGTCAGCATGTCCAAAATAATTATTTTCTTGACATTTTTTCTTCTTCATATAGTCGCCTTTCTAATACATATAATGCTCTGATCGTGGCAAATGAACAAGTGTCAAATCAATATATAAATGAAAGGTCAAAAATCGGGATGCCAGCATATAGTTGTGTCAGCTTATTGCTGTGGAAAAGTAGTTGTTGGACACACAGTTATCAAAAATGATTCTCGTTTTTCCTTTTAAAATCTGTTCTTGAATGCAAAAAAAAAATCGATAGACGATCACAAACATATCAATATTTGTTGAAACTTTCGTCATCCCCGATCCTTTAAATCACCAACAAAGCAAGTAAAAATACATTCCTATATCAATAGGGACGAAAGATACCAGAGGGACATTCAAACTCATAGATCGAAAATAAACTGACAAATGACTAGAAAAGAAAAAGAAAAACAGACAAATAATAGTAAACAAGACACAACTTTTAAGAATTTAAGAAATCTTTAGACTAAGCTACACAAACCCCACCAAAAACTGGGGATGATCACATGTGCTCTTAAAGGGTAAGCAGATCCTGCTTCACAAATGACACCCGTCCTGTTGTCATGTTACTAAGAATACTATAAAGGAACATTTTTTTTCACATTTGACATCCATTGTCAGGAGCTAATTTGGACTTCCTGTGCTATTTTAAATGGAGGGTGATGTGAGGACTCACGTGCATAATCCGTTAAAGTGCTCTCTCGTTTAAAAGTACAAATTGTGAGACATTTCAAACAGATCATGTCGTCTATTAAACTGTCAAAATAGTGCAGCGTTCAAATAGAATAAGCTTTTTTTATTGTTAAAATGACGTTTGATATAATGGTAGCGTTATGTGAAATAATACGTCTTTGTTGAATGTTGAGGAATACCAGGAGTGACTAAGGGAATCACTGTAACGTCTAAAAATGCCGGGGACAAACAAGAACATAAACACATGATAAAAGCAATTAAATTGAATAAACAAATTTTACTTATTTAATTTTTCTATTTCATTTTCTCGTTCCAATTTTAGATTAAATGTGTGATAAATAGATCATTACATGGCTTTTTAACTGTTAACCCCAGTATCATCTTTTGACTAATATCGGGACCGTGTGCTTAAACCGTCGGTCCGATATGGCAGTATGTGACTGTTACGAGGGCAGATATGGAAAATGCAGTGTAATAATGTATAATTTACTTCGGAATTTTCCATCTATATTCGAACATAACACATAATGTGCGCGCATCTTCCTTATCTATTGTATGTTGACTTCGTAGATAAATTAATTTTACGTCCTAGCATGCATCAGGCGTAAGACTGAAAACAATTTCGGCCATGAAAAACTAGTTTGTCAAACACAATCGTTAATTAGAAAACAAATACATTAAAACTCTATCAATTAGGTTATATACTCAGACAGTAGATGACAAAACAGAAAAACCCTGGAGATCGCGGATGTTTGGCAATATCATTTTTATTCGATAAAAGTGATTAGCTTAAAAGGCTTCTGTAAATAATTCATAACTTTTGTAATTAAAAAATCAAATAGTAGTTGTTATCTGACACTTTGATGCAGCATGTGTTATATCGTATGACAGCGTATATAAAGATGCCGATTCTATTTCTTTTAATTGCATTTATTTAAATTTTGTTGACACAAATCCGATCTTTTTTATACTCGTGATCATAATTCATACTGAATATTTTATATTTAAATTATTGAATTGGTAATCCCGGGATATAATTCATCTACGACCTGAATCAAATTGATTTCTTGCAGTATTATTTTCATCACATCAATAAATAGCCCAGTTATTGTTTCATATTTTGAATCGTTGACAAAGAGTTGAGTATATTTAACACAGGGGAAATGAAAAAAATAAATGTATAAAAAGAACTTAATTAAATATAAGGAAATATGCTTACGAACGTAACTAATAAATATAGATATGTCGGAGTTGATTTTGACCGTTGTTTGACTTTTGCTTAACATATCAATAATTACTTAAAAGATTACTACGAGCGCAAACTGAATTATATGACAAAGCTGATAATGAATATTCCCTAATTCCGCAATTTTCTTAAACTATGGATTGGACCCAATAAACGATACGATAGACAAAAGTAAAATCACAAAAATACCGAACTCCGAAGAAAATTCAAAACAAAAATTCCCTAATCAAATGGAAAAATCAAAAGATAATACACCAAACGAATGGGTAACAACTGTCATATTCCTGACTTGGTACAGGCATTTTCTTATGTAAAAAATAGTAGATTGAACCTGGTTTTATAGTGTTTAACTTCTCACTTGTATGACAGTGGGTGCTTTATCTTGATAGGATACATGACCTAGAAAGAAAGAAATAGTTTCGAATTAGGGATGGGTATACGACGTACTTAAATTTCCAATTTTTCTACTCTTTACACCACCACCATGAGAAATTAAAACCAGTCTTAAAGGAATAATCCACGATTTCCTTCATAAAAATGGTACCATACGCTACTACTTAAAAGTGGAATAACAATGATACCGCACTCTGAGGAAAATTAAAAAAAGAAAGTAAAATTAGATGGCAAAACCAAAAGCTCAAACGCATCGAAAGAATGGATAACAACTGTCATATTCCTGACTTGGTATATGACAGCATGGTGGATTAAACCTAATTTTAAAGCTAGCTAAACTGGTGTATGACAGTCGCAAACAATTCCGTTATATTGACCACAGGGACTCGGTTATCAGATTAAAAATTTTGTTAATCAATGTTTTTTATATTTTTTTTAAGTATTTCCTCTCTATTTGTATTACTTTATTAACGTATGTGACGATGTCATCGATATTTCTTTGTTTTCTAGCAATGTGCACTTTACTATCCATATCCGTTTACTGAAAAAAACCTAGTAGTATACGGATATGTATAGTAAAGTGCACATTGCTAGAAAACAAAGAAATATCGATGGAATCGTCAAAAACGTTAATAAAGTAATACAAATAAACAGGAAATACTAAAAAAAATATAAAAAACATTGATTAACAAAATTTTTAATCTGCTAATTGAGTCCTTGTGGGTGACAATGGCCAAAAAATAAGGGTACATCAGACACATGAATTGTTTTTCGATACAATTCTACATAAGTTGTTAAAACAAAAGAAAAGCTCATAATTTCATGCACTACGTGGAAGAAAAATGTAACGGACAACATACTTCTTGTGTCTGAAGGTATAATCTTCTGGAAGCTTGTCGGCATTCCTTTGGAAGCAAACTGTGCATCTCTCCTGACCGACTTTTTTTTCTTATTTTCATACGAGCCGACATTTGTAAAAAAAAAAGATCTCTAAGAAACTACATTATTTAATTTCACATACAGGTATAGTGATAATGTTCTTTCTACTACCACTTCAAACTTTTCTGATTGGGTCCCATTAATATTCTTCCTGAACTTGAAATCTAAGAAACTGCAGATACAGCTTCATCCGCATCATTTCTCGACATTATTCGAACAACAGCAGTCACTTCAGTACCAGAATCTATGACTAACGAGACAACTCAATTATGAAAAATCATAAATTTTCCTCACCTTAGCAGCAATACACTTTTCACAAGAGACCAAATTACACAGAATTTAAAAACTATAGTTCACCGTTAAAGCATTTGTTAAAAAATAGAAATAAAGCAAAGTAATCTAAACGGAATAGACACCAAATTAAACAATTGACAGACGAATCGAATCTAATAACAAAGCAACACTTGTTTCCCGAACTGACAATCCGAATAATGAATATATTGCTTCAAATAATTAGATTTTAGTGAAACACCTTCGGGTTATTTTAGGGGTATAGTCTAGTTATTATATTAACAAAAATTCACAACGTCATTGGCCGACCTCTAAATCAATTTGCAGACAGACTTAATCAACTCGAGAATCACCTGCTGTTAACAAGTTCGAGTTTTGAGCGTTTCCTTAAGGTCGTCTTTACTCATTAAGGTTTTTCTTTTAACTGTATATTTGACAGACAAACTAACTTATGTGTTTTGTTCGATGCAACATTTCTTTTCTTAAATAAATAATTTGTAAACCTTAATCGACACCGATCATTTATCTTGAACATGGCTCATTCGTCTCAACACACACTATAAACTTTCATTTGAATATGCTAGGTTGTTTTTGCGCAAACAATTCTGTTAACTTTTATAACCAAATGGTCGTTATACTATTAGTTAATGAGGATGTCACTCTCCAAACAGCTCATCTTTAGGTGTTTGCATAATTAAGATTATTATTTATGTTTGTTACGTACAGTTGATAAACTTATGTATAAGTTTTGAGCTGGGTTTTTTTTAAATAATAACTGCGACCTTTTTAACAAGATGGTTTACAAGTCTGGAAATAGTCATAATTGACAATTCAATTAAACTGATCGAATACCACCGTATGTGTCGCAGTACATAGAGTGAAGCACCAATTTGTGTGGTCTTTGGAATATAAATAATTTACGATCACGACCATTTCTTCTCTCACAAACTTTTTGTTCCATCCTTTAACAAGATATATCTGAGTGTATATATGCCGCTTAATGAAAGTTCAGAATGACGGATACTTGTTAAATGGGAACATGAGGTAGGGAAACACTAATAGTGTGTGTAATCATAGAAGCAAGCGAATCTTGTTAGTATTAACCACATCTCCTATACTATTAAACCAGAAGACCTCGTTTTGTGTGTCGCTTCTCTTCTTTCAACAATAAATTAATCAACACGCCTCTGTGTCCTATAGATACAGTGCAATGTCGCATTTGTCATCCATTTATATGATTATTCAGATTGAGTTATTTTGGGAGAAAAACGAGAAAAAAAGGCATCCGGATATTGTCCCGTCATTGGACGAAATTTTAAGTCAGATTAGACTTCCGGTTTGCGATTTTCTTTATACTTTGACCATACATAGTATATTTTAATTCTATCTGCTATCATTTTCAAATTTACTATCCACGGCGGTCACAGAGTTTATTTAATGGAGAGGGTCTGTATACTATATCAATTGACCACCATGGATCGATTAGTAAACTTGGAATTGAAAGTAAATACACTTTATTTATATAGTAATGAATGTTCATAATATACGATCATATACAGATAAGCGCTAAAATTATTCATGTGAACTTTTGATACCTTTTCTGAAATTCTCCAGTCATTAAATCTTTTACAAAATTCATTTATTACAACAACAAAAAAAGATGTGGTATGATTGCCATGTTGAGACAACTCCATAGCCAGAAATTAGTAGTGGTTTTGCTAATTAATATTCATATTATGTAAATGAGAATTGTACCACGTGATAGTAGTTTGAACAAGACTGGCTTGCAGATATGCTTGATATCATTTAAATCTTTAAAACACGGAAATTATAAGTTGCCCGTCACAGAGTCCTTATTTACAATCACTTTGATATTTCCGTAAAGTTGTCAGGCGGTCAAAATCAAAACAATGAACGCGAATTTAATGAATTTTTCGTGCTTTCGTGATATTATTCTTCTTGAAATAGTGACATTTTAATTTTACGTGGGAACCTAGAGTTCAACGACTACACATATAAGGTTTGGACTTGCTTATTCTTTGGAAATTCAAGTTTCAAAATTCACCCCGGCAACCTGTTTTTGTAATGACCTTGTAAGCCCATTTTCAACACGAAGTTTGCAAATTTGACGTTTCAGCCATTTTAGCCTGTATTTAACACTGCAATGTTAAAAGCCTCTCGCTTCGATTTTTAAAATAGCTCAGGAACCTGTATTTTTGCAACAACAGTCATTATGTTTCGTTTAAATGGTGTATATTGTTGTGTATATTCATTTTCTGCCCCGGCAACCTGTCTATCACTTAAATTAAAATTAAAACAGACATTTTTTTTCAAAATTCCCTATTATTTTAATGTAATTTCCGTGACCCGTATCCGATTTCTTTAGTATAATATTCAAATCAGCAAAGTGGCGTTGATTTCTGGATATGCTCCACAAGAGACCAAAATGACACAGAATATAACAACTATAGGTCACCTTACGGCCTTCAACAACGAGCAAAGCCCATACCGCATACTCAGCTTTAAAAGGCCCCTAAATGACGATGAAAAACAATTCAAATGAGAAAACTAGCGGCCATATTTATGTACAAAAAATGAACGAAAAACAAATATGTAACACATAAACAAACGACAACCACTGAATTTTTCTGTATACTTTATACATACATAGTATATTTAATTCTATCTGCTATCATTTTCAAGTTTACTATCCACGGCGGTCACAGAGTTTATTTAATGGAGAGGGTCTGTATACTATATCAATTGACCACCATGGATCGATTAGTAAACTTGGAATTGAAAGTAAATACACTGTATTTATATAGTAATGAATGTTCATAATATACAGATAAGCGCTAAAATTATTCATGTGAACCTTTGATACCTTTTCTGAAATTCTCCAGTCATTAAATCTTTTACAAAATTCATTTATTGCAACAACAAAAAAAGATGTGGTATGATTGCCATATTGAGACAACTCTCCACAAGAGACCAAAATGACACAGAATATAACAACTATAGGTCACCGTATGGCCTTCAACAACGAGCAAAGCCCATACCGCATACTTATGAAGCTTTAAAATGCCCCGAAATGACGATGTAAAACAATTCAAACGAGAAAACTAGCGGCCATATTTATGTACAAAAAATGAACGAAAAACAAATATGTAACACATTAACAAACGACAACCACTGAATTACAGGTTCCTTACTTAAATGTTCATAACATACTAAATGTATGTTCATATTGAAATTGATAGAAAACCAAAAATTGGGAATTTTGGAAATGAAGGAGCAGGAATAAAAAACAATTCTGTCCCCAATAACCTGTGACTTATAATACATTTACTGAAATTCTTCAGTCATTCAATATTTTACAAAATTCTTCCAACAACACTTTAATACCTTAAACTACGCTGTGAATGCCCGCGATTTCGCGTGTGTGTTCTAGTATGATTAAAAATGAAAACAACACGATATAAATTGCATACGTCAGACGTTGACATGGGGTATAGAAAGAAGCGCTTTTCTAGATTTACCTTCATCAGGAACGCTCGAAGCCGAATATTTAAAACCAACGGATGTATACAGATCTCTCTTTTTTGTTTATTACCTGATTTGTATTTTCTCAATCTGTTTCACGAGATTTGAGCATCGGTAAACTACAGTAGATTTAATTTATATCACCCCTTAATATTGTAGCTACCACTCAGTGAATCTAAAGCTCTATTTTTATTGATGATAGTAAAGATGTTAATAGTCAGCCGAATAATAATTTAAATTGAGAACTAGCACAATTGACAATGATAATAAAAGTTGTGAATAATGATTTAAGGTTAAACCCAAAGTTATATTGGATTTCTACAAGTTATTAATTTTATTTTGTGAATTTGAATTTTGGTATCGTATAAATAATAATTCGTTATTTAGTTGCTTAATTTGCACAGAAGGCATTGTATCAATAAGAGCAAATTATCACATAATCATTTTCTAACCAGTTTTGAAATAAAACTTGATTAAGATTAAATTGCATTAGTAAGTTGGGATGTGACAGCACTCTCATTTAGTTATCAACAAGACCGATAGAAAAAGTGAAAGATGTCAATGTGCAGGAAAATAGTATTTTTCCAATATCAATTAAAAATTGCAATGGTAATTTTGTGGCGAAATATCAGAGAAGGTATACACGCCCTCGAATTTCCGGTTGACTTCATTATACCTGAAAAACACCAAGATCCAGTCTTAATAAGGAGATGGAGTCGCTCGTCCTAATGTAAGTTTTTGTAATGTCAATTCCAACTTTAATCTTAACTGGTGATATTCATAAAAAAAAAATTAGATTTCTGCAAATACCCGTATAAAATGTTTAGCAAGCTTTCTACCCGACTTTATCTTATCCTAATTTGTCTCTATTACTATTCCTTATTTTCTTAAAGAGAACATACACGTAACAACCGTTTTTTGTGACCATATAAAAAGGTAGACATCTTGGTATAAACATCTATTTCGAAAATTGAATCAAATAATGCAATATTTCTTTATACCCATAACTCATTCTCATAGCTTAACTGCATGATTCTTACATGGAGCTGTTTAAAAAGGATCAAATTATTATTACAAATTGGAAAAAAGACTTACCATGTTAAAGTCTTTTATTTCGACATCTTTGATAAAAAAAAAATAGTAACAATACCAACTTCTCAAAAATAAAGCCCTATCTAACACAGATTTCAAAGTAATAAGTTGATACCCATTTTCCGATTTAATGACAACAAACACAAAACTCAAATATATATACATGGGATTTTTCTTGTGTTCAACTAAATTTTCATTCCATAAACAACCTATTAACTTTCAAAATCGAATTGCAATAGCGTGGCAAGTTAATAAAATCAGTTAATTTGAGTTTTAAGCGATTTATTGTGGCCAAAGACTTCAGTAAGGACAACAAGTTTTCGCTATCTATTTGATTGAAAAATAAGACTTTCCTACCAATCCAAACAATGACTTCAACTTTGCACACTTTAAATTGCATTTATCAAGAATACCAATTTTAGTCACGCAAACTTTATATCTAATGAAGAATTTATAGAAATTGAATGGCCCAAAATTTCTTAAACCCAATAGCTCGATTAAATCGATTAAAAGTTTGATACCTTATTTCTTCCTCAAAAATGTTATTAACAGTCATAACAATATCAAGTGTGGCAATATCAATCGACAAAATCCTTGAATGATTTCAACAATAATTTGTTTTCATCTAAATAAACTTTGAACAATAGTTATCAAAAGTACCAGGGGCCTGGTTTTCGAAAGTATCTTATGACTAACACATGTCTTATGATGGTCTTAGGACATGTCATAGTCGTAAGATATGTTTTCGAAAGTGTCCCAAGTTACGATTTGTCATTACTTATGTCGTAAACTTAAGACCCCTCGCGACATGACTTATGATGGTCTTATGGTTGTCAACTAAAATTTTAATTACTTTTCATGTATAATTTCATGTTAATTGCAATAAAAATATATGTTGTGTTTCTCAGTTAGCTAATCAGTAAAGATTTGATTTTTCTTAGTCAACTACGTAAATTAAAATTTGAATCTCCTGCCTGCGACATGCAATATTGAATTATTTTCTTACTCATGGTTTTGTATAATAAATATACATATTATTTCGTTCCTAGTATATTTAATAGTACTATATTAGTGATGTGCACGGGCATTTCGTTAAGCGGATACTCGATGTACCGAATCTTAAAAGTATTCACAGTTAAATAACTGTTACAATGCATGTATGGTAATACACGAAAGCGAAGTTCAAGATTTATTATATATTACAAACTAAATTTAAACAAGTAATCCACTCATATTTCAATTCCTTTTTGTATAAAATTTCATGTTCATTATAACGAGAAAAAAAAAATATTCGTAAATATTAAGAATGGTAATAATTAATATGTTCATACTTTTCATTTTCATTTTTATGTTTATCACTTTTTAATCATTATTTTAAATAATAGAAAATAATGTTCACTTATGACAGTCATAAGAGCATCATAGATATGACTCTCTTAAGACAGCTTTGATTTACATCCTATGACATATCATAGTATCGAATTCATAACAGTGTGGCTATGGACATTGATTGGCGCACTTTAATATCCCATTGACTGGGACAGATTAGGTGAACGTTCGTCTATAACGCCCATTGCTCACGACGTCCTTAATATAAACATTTTAAACCGTGGGGTCACCAAAGGTTCTCAACGCCTATATAAAATAATTGATTATTCGAAATACTAATCAGGAATTTGTGTTTTGATTTATATTGATTAATTAAACGTCCTTTACTTGTGTTTTTGTTATGTTTCGACAATCAATTTTCATAATAAGATATCGCAAAGCCATGTTCTTTCAGAAAAAAGAATGACTTACTGAATGCATGTATTGATTGATTATCTTTTTCGGATTTAACAATTGCGATTGTCGAGTTATGTAATCTTTTAACTTTTATCTGGTCTAATTTTACTTTAGAACGAATGCATAATCCACTTTCAAAAGTTGTGCAAATACGAAACATAAAGACAAAATATACTTCTGCCCTGTCTTTTTCGTACTTGAAAGTTATTGGATAGTAAGAAAGCTATTTGGATTAAACCTTGTGAAATTTGCATGCATTTACGTTATTGTATTGGCAAAATGTATCATTTGGTGTATATAGGAAACTTAAACCGTTCTGCAATACTGCTACTATACTTGTGAAAAACACTTGGCAACAGAAACGCATTCATCTTATCTATATAAAAAAATCGACCCAATTTACATAGAAATGGACGTCTTCGTGCATTTGTGATCGCAAATAAAATATGTTCCGGACCTTATGAGTATTTGGACCATACGTGTATGGTTGGACCATATTAGTATACCCTTATGGTAATGATATATGCGTATGGTCCAAATACTCATATGGTCCGGAACACATACATGATATTCTGTGCGTTGTCGGTCGTCTATTAATTTTTTTCTTTTATTGATGGATTTGACGTCTTTCTGTGAGTGATTATTTGTTCATGACTTAAAACTTACTTGCAAATAATTTAAAAACAAGACTTGATTTATAAAAATGTCCAAACAAACCATGATTTTTTTTTAAACATACATCACATCCATTGCAAAAGGCTAAAATTCGCCAGGTCTTTAATTTCAACTAAGTGAGTTGACTAAATTAATGTTGCGGACCATTTTCCAATTTCCATGCGGTATCCCTATTTTTTTCTCGCTCATCTTTTATGTTTGTTTTTTTCATCCCAAGACCTCTTGGAGCTTTCATTCTATAAAGTGTGTATTTTGCTAATGGTCGAAGGCCATACGGGGACCTATAGCTTGATAACGCCTGTTGGTCCCTGGAAAGAATGTGTCTGATTGTCTATCACACTTCATATTCTTATTTTAACATGCAGTTATATCTATGATAAGAATGAAAATTGAATTGTCATTGAGACAAAAACCCAACCAAAGAGCAAAAAAAAAAAAAGAAAAAAAAAGCCCAAGGCAACATGTAGATCTTTCGTATCAAGGGAATTGCTATAAATATATTTATTTCAGGTTAATAGTATTAGGCCATACTCAAGTTATAAAATAGATCTTGTCGTCAACTTTTGCAACCAGCTTCTATGTTTCTATAATGCACTGTTCATCTTTTTTGGGCTTGGACAGACAATTTTGTTTTCGACTGTTTTAAAAAGATGCATTTTTTTACAAAATCATACAAGTAAGGAGTCTCTGGCCTTTGGTAGTGTTGTATGTTAATTAATTAATGTTTGTTTATTATATATTACAAACTAAATTTAAACAAGTAATCCACTCATATTTCAATTCCTTTTTGTATAAAATTTCATGTTCATTATAACGAGAAAAAAAAAATATTCGTAAATATTAAGAATGGTAATAATTAATATGTTCATACTTTTCATTTTCATTTTTATGTTTATCACTTTTTAATCATTATTTTAAATAATAGAAAATAATGTTCACTTATGACAGTCATAAGAGCATCATAGATATGACTCTCTTAAGACAGCTTTGATTTACATCCTATGACATATCATAGTATCGAATTCATAACAGTGTGGCTATGGACATTGATTGGCGCACTTTAATATCCCATTGACTGGGACAGATAAGGTGAACGTTCGTCTATAACGCCCATTGCTCACGACGTCCTTAATATAAACATTTTAAACCGTGGGGTCACCAAAGGTTCTCAACGCCTATATAAAATAATTGATTATTCGAAATACTAATCAGGAATTTGTGTTTTGATTTATATTGATTAATTAAACGTCCTTTACTTGTGTTTTTGTTATGTTTCGACAATCAATTTTCATAATAAGATATCGCAAAGCCATGTTCTTTCAGAAAAAAGAATGACTTACTGAATGCATGTATTGATTGATTATCTTTTTCGGATTTAACAATTGCGATTGTCGAGTTATGTAATCTTTTAACTTTTATCTGGTCTAATTTTACTTTAGAACGAATGCATAATCCACTTTCAAAAGTTGTGCAAATACGAAACATAAAGACAAAATATACTTCTGCCCTGTCTTTTTCGTACTTGAAAGTTATTGGATAGTAAGAAAGCTATTTGGATTAAACCTTGTGAAATTTGCATGCATTTACGTTATTGTATTGGCAAAATGTATCATTTGGTGTATATAGGAAACTTAAACCGTTCTGCAATACTGCTACTATACTTGTGAAAAACACTTGGCAACAGAAACGCATTCATCTTATCTATATAAAAAAATCGACCCAATTTACATAGAAATGGACGTCTTCGTGCATTTGTGATCGCAAATAAAATATGTTCCGGACCTTATGAGTATTTGGACCATACGTGTATGGTTGGACCATATTAGTATACCCTTATGGTAATGATATATGCGTATGGTCCAAATACTCATATGGTCCGGAACACATACATGATATTCTGTGCGTTGTCGGTCGTCTATTAATTTTTTTCTTTTATTGATGGATTTGACGTCTTTCTGTGAGTGATTATTTGTTCATGACTTAAAACTTACTTGCAAATAATTTAAAAACAAGACTTGATTTATAAAAATGTCCAAACAAACCATGATTTTTTTTTAAACATACATCACATCCATTGCAAAAGGCTAAAATTCGCCAGGTCTTTAATTTCAACTAAGTGAGTTGACTAAATTAATGTTGCGGACCATTTTCCAATTTCCATGCGGTATCCCTATTTTTTTCTCGCTCATCTTTTATGTTTGTTTTTTTTCATCCCAAGACCTCTTGGAGCTTTCATTCTATAAAGTGTGTATTTTGCTAATGGTCGAAGGCCATACGGGGACCTATAGCTTGATAACGCCTGTTGGTCCCTGGAAAGAATGTGTCTGATTGTCTATCACACTTCATATTCTTATTTTAACATGCAGTTATATCTATGATAAGAATGAAAATTGAATTGTCATTGAGACAAAAACCCAACCAAAGAGCAAAAAAAAAAAAAGAAAAAAAAAGCCCAAGGCAACATGTAGATCTTTCGTATCAAGGGAATTGCTATAAATATATTTATTTCAGGTTAATAGTATTAGGCCATACTCAAGTTATAAAATAGATCTTGTCGTCAACTTTTGCAACCAGCTTCTATGTTTCTATAATGCACTGTTCATCTTTTTTGGGCTTGGACAGACAATTTTGTTTTCGACTGTTTTAAAAAGATGCATTTTTTTACAAAATCATACAAGTAAGGAGTCTCTGGCCTTTGGTAGTGTTGTATGTTAATTAATTAATGTTTGTTTATTTATTTGTTTAGGAAATAAGTATGACGTACATTTTCACTGAACTAGGACACTTTTTATAATAGTTTTTCGATATCGCTCGGGCAAAAATAATCACGAATATAATGCCTACCCATGTTAAAACTACAATAAAGTATAGTTTGCATCAATTATTTCTTGAACCTACCATTTTTTTTGTCTGTGTTGGATTTGTGTGGCATTGAAAAAAACGGGTATAAACTACACAGTGCAGCTTCCAACAAGAATACAAGATTTATTGATTTTCAAAATGCGACCAAAATTAAAAATTTGCTCGCAGCGGAAAAAATTCAACAGTTTGATTTTCATTGAAATAAAATAATTGTTATGATTTACACACCGTTACTTTTTCCAATATAAATATTCGAACTATTTTGTTTGTTGTTTCCTTTATAAATTTACATCATTTTTAAAAAGACCACGCGTCTTCGATATTTAGAAGACTATAAAAGCGATGTTCATTACCTTTCTTCTGCTGTAAGTTTAATTTAGTTATTTTGTGTCATAATTGCCATCTCGTATGTTTTAAATTTGAATAAAGAAGATTCAGGTTGTCTTATACGTCAATGATACACACAAAAAAAAACGATAACAAATAAAATAAGGTGCAACATTCATTCTCCATGAAAAGAATACATCACATGGATGTAATTTTTGTAAGAAAAATACCAATTTCGTGAGAAGTTGTGTGTTGGACTTGAAGAGCCAAGGCAAACTGACAAATATCTGAATGAACGAATCGATTTATGGTATATAAAAAAAAAAACAAAGCCCACATGGTTAGCATTGAATAAATAGAAGGCCACTCTTAAATGATCACAACGTAGAAGTTTTTGTTCTCTTTATCAATAAGATATTTTCTGAAATAACGCGGGTCCCTATTAACTTAAAAGTTTTTTTTGTTTTTTTTTTACCATGAATAAACTTTTTTTTTTATTATTATTATTTATTGATATCAGCTCTGGACATTAATATTCTTAAAAGTGAAACTGTTGTAAGTGATGATATAACAATTATTTAAAATAAATTCCTTAAATGATTTGTAAAAAGAAAGTTTCATTTTATGTATCAAAATTTGTAACAAATGATTATTTAAATCCCCACTTGAAGGCCTCCGATAGACTGAGTGAGCATAAAATCATCGCCCACGACAAACAAGTTAAAGGTAAACTTTTCAGTACAATTACTAATAAACGTTTTACTGTCGACCACACTGTTATGAATTTCGTTCTATGATAGTCATAAGATGATCATAAAATATGTCCTAAGATATATCTTATGACATATCTTATGATACTTTCGAAAACCAGGCCCCAGGATTATAATTTTATACGCCAGACGCGCGTTTCGTCTACATAAGACTCATCAGAACAACAACGATGTTCCTCAACCTAGAAACAACGATATTTCATGACCTATAATATATCAAACTATGGTCTTTTAACAGTTCGTTTTTAGGCTGATTAATGTGTTCGATCCATGCTTAAGGGTAATGATATCAAACCAGATCCGACCTGTATGTCAAATTGAAGCGAGAGAAACACAAAGTTTGATAAGATAAACAACCTGTTCAGCTTTATATATTTATGAACAATAACCCTTGCACATGTTTAAGTTGAAGTTCAATGTAAAGTAAGAAGAAACCCTGCATTATGTCCTATTATGTATCAAAAAAGACGATATTGAATATAAAATCCATTATATATTGTAAAAATGGAACAGTTATGTACGTTAATAAACTTTATCACATATTTTGTACTGATATGCACGTTTTTGCATGGCCAATAATAGCCGGAAGTCAAGGCTGGTTATCAGCCCTCGGGGCCGATATCGATATCAGCCCTCGAAATCCATATCAAGCCCCCGAGTTTAACTTCCGGTAAACTGTCAATCAAAGACTATTTGTAAACAAGTTGAACACAATGAAAAGAAATTTAGAAAGTTACGAATCTGCTGTAGAAGAAAAAAGTAGAAATCAACAGTGAAAATCACAAAAGTTCCCGTAAAATTTTGACGTCATAAAGAATTTATAAAATATATGACGCCACACTGGAATGAGTAGCGATATAGGATTCTTCTTAAGCGTTTTTAACATTTGTAATGTAACATTTTAAAGTCGTTTAATATTTGCAATTCTTAGAATTAATATATTTATTGTTAATCATTTCTGAAACTTTTCACAAAACGTTGTTTACCTACTGTGATACGAACTTTTTAAAACTCACAGTGATACATTTTTTATTTTATTTTCGTTAAATATCTTTTTGATTTTTGATGAAATATCAAACATAATTTGGTGTAAGCTATTTGTTTTCTCTTGCTTAAAAATATGTGATAAATAGATTATTACATGTCATTTTTCATATGGTCCCTGGTATCAGCCCACGACCCATATCAAGCCCTCGGGCTAAAGCCCTCTGGCTTGATATGGGAGTCTAGGGCTGATACCAGGGCAATATGAAAAATGCCATGTAATAATCTATAATTAATCAAAATCGGAATTTTGCGTGTTTTTTTAGTTGTTTTTTTTTATTATTATCATTTTTTATGTTTTATGCTTTGTTTTGTTATATTTTGATGTTTACTGGTATGCTAGAATGATATTGATTTTAAGGTTTTACTATCAAGAATCCATGAGCTACCAATATGACAAATTATTCAATAATGATATTTTTTTCAAGTTTGAATAAAAGCGGTATTTTTAAATAATATTTCGTTATAAACGTTCATATAAAAAAAAAGAAGATGTGATATGATTGCCAATGAGACAACTGTCCACAAGAGACCAAAATGACACAGACATTAACAACTATAGGTCACCGTACGGCCTTCAACAATGAGCAAGGCCCATACCGCATAGTCAGCTATAAAGGGCCCCGATATGACAATGTAAAACAATTCAAACGAGAAAACAAACGGCCTTATTTAAATGAAAAAATGAACGAAAAACAAACATATAACACAAAAACAAACGACAACCACTGAATTACAGGCTCCTGACTGTTATATTTATGAACAATAATCCTTTCACATGATTAAGTTGAAGTTCAATCACGGTATAGTAAGAAGAAAACCTGTATTTTGTTCTATTTATTATGTAAAAAAAGAGGTGATAATGAATCTAAAATCCATTACATATTGTGAAAATGGAACAGTTATTTACTTTAATCAAATTTTGCATGTGTGTTTTTTAATTGTAATTTTTATGTTTTTTGTTTTTTGTTTTGTTTTGTTATATTTTGATGTTTACTTATACGCTAAAATGTTATGGATTTTAATGTTTGACTATCAAGTAGGTATGAGCTACCAATAGGACAAATAATAAAATTATGATTCTTTTCAAGTTTGAATAAAAGTGGAATTTTGAAATAATATTTCGTTATAAGCGTTTAGCTTGGTCTAAATTTGACAAAATCTCAGTCGTGCTACCTTCAGAATTAGACTATTTTATTTTTTAATCTCGTCTGAAAATGTATACTTTTTGCCTCTGAATGTCATTTCGGCCTTATATAGCTGACTATGCGGTATTGGCTTTGCTCATTGTTGAAGGCCGTACGGTGACCTATAGTTCTTAATTTCTGTGGTTTTTTTTTATCTCTTGTGGAGAGTTGTCTCATTGGCAATCATACCGCATCTCCTTTTTATATATACACTGCTTACCGATAAAAAAAAAAAAGGATAATCACACAATAAGAATAGATAGCAAAATCAATAACAATGGTTAATGATCAAATCAAGTTCACGTTACCGTTAGCGCTTGAAACAGGACATTACTCCAAGCCGCTAGTACCAGTTTAAAACAGACTTTGTCAATTCTGTAATTTAAGCGATGTTGAAACCGGAAAACATTTTCTAATGACATTTGACTACAGTGTTTTAAGATTTTACATTTTTCATGAAGCTTCAAAACATATTGCTAACTTTCAAAATATTAGTAAGGTCGAATTTATTGCAAATATAAATTGTGATACGATCCAGCCACTATTGTGTAAACAACTGCACATATTTTTCATTCGAAGGAAACTGTATTTTAAAACAACCTTTTATCAAAGAATTTATATTCAAAAATTAACAGCATATTTTTATTAACTTATTTATCTTGTTTTGTATTTTAAGTAACTAGTGTATTAATTTTATTATGGAAATGCTCTGTCAACCACATATTTTTATTAATTTATTTATATATTTTAAAGGTGAAAGTTAGTTTTTTTAGCCAGTATTTTAAGAGGAATATTGATGAAACAGTTCAATGCAATTTTTTAAATGGTTATAAGTATACATGTTTATAACTTTGTAATATATTTTTACAGTGTCGCACTTTGTTTGTTTGGCTGGGTGTTGATTATTTTAAATATTGTATATGTTTAATTCTTTATTGTTCAGCTGTTAATCAATATGTGAATCTTTAATAAAATAATTTATTATAATAACCTGTATATGAGAATATAATAAAAGAGTGACGAAAGAAACCAGAGGGACAGTCAAACTCATAGTTCGAAAATAAACTGACAAAAAAACAAACAGACAAATAACAGTACACATAACACAACATAGAAAACTAAAGACTAAGCAACACGAACCCCACCAAAAAACTGGGGGATATCTCAGTAAAACAAGTTATCTACCTCTGAACTATTTGATTTCTAGAAAAAATAAATTTTTGGATGCATTTTGATGCTGGCTCTCATAATATCTTTGTTGCATTTAAAATCGCTTTCGGTTGAATTCACCTTTCTTATGTGCTCTTTCTACCGTTTTCTGTGTGGGTTAACTTATATTTTATCGTTGTCACATGCATTTGTTTTTAACATTTTAATATTGATATTTTTTAAAGTATCCTGCTAAGACTATCCATCATACGTCAAACTCTGCAGGAATCACAACTTAGTAAAGATTATGAAATAATATTTAAGATGGACCATTATGAAATTATCAATCAAATTTGCCATATCAATTTGTTTTTTTACAGTTTGATTAAATATTAAAAATAATAATGTTTACTAAAGTTTAAAGAGGTCAAAAATAAATATTATGCAAAATTCAAGTGCAGCACTAGTTAGTCGAGTACAACACTGTAATTACTAGGAGTGAATATAGAGTTAATTTTGGTTTTAACGCTATTAGTCATCCAACATCATTTACTCTTATAAATTTGCTGAAATCTTGATCTCGCCATCGATAACTTATTTTCCATTCTTCATTTTTTATCTTTTTTTTAAATTGATTTTTGAAAAGTATCCTGCCTAGACTATCCATCAAACACCAGACTCGGCTTGAATTACAAAATAGTAGTTCAGATTAAGAACAAAATATCTAAGATAGGCTTTTAAGAAATTATAAATCAAATTTGCAATGTCAGTTTTGACATTTTTAGATTTTTTTTTATTATTTTTTTTACAAAAGAAAACAAATCAAATGCAAGGCAGGTAGCAGTTAGTTTTGATCTATGAGTTTGAATGTCTCTCTGGTATCTTTACCCCTCTTTTATAGATAAAGCCCAGTTTAAATCTGTCAGTTTTAGAGATAAATTAGTTTAACACTTTCAGTGTTCCAACCTCCATTACATTTAACATTTTACTTCTTCTTTTATCTCGTCCTCCATAACTTGTCCATCCGTAGATTTTTTCAGTGGACACCTAGAAAATTGTTTGCAAACAATATACAGTTTTTATCACACATTTTATGTGGACCTAACGAAACATAACATCTTAGATGTTCCGAAATTGCAGGTATTTCAACAACATCCTTTCATTCAATAATTAAGATTTGCCCCGTAAGTCCAAGTGCAAAAAGTATAATATTAAGAAATAGCGAATTTCAGGAAAAATTCAAAACGAAACGTCTCTTCAAAAAAGCAAGTGTGTAATCACATCGAACGAATGAAAAAACAATTGTCATATTCCGGACTTGGTACAATCATTTTCCTTATATAGAAATTTGTGGATTAAGCCTGGTTTTACAGCTAGCTAGCTAAACCTCTCACTTGTATGACAGCTGCATAAAAACAATTTATATTGACAACAATGTTTGAACAGAACCAATCAGACGAAATAGGTAAAATTTTCAAAGATAGAGGAACATAAGCCAATATTCTGTTATAATATTTATCACTATGAAAACAAACAAGTATGTCAACAAACAAAACAAAATGGGATATAGACAAACACATAGGAAAAATGAAAGACAAGAATACAAAAAAGTACCGATCTAAGTCAAAGGGATATTACAAAAAATGGACTAAAAGTGAAGGATAATAATTCAGAAAAACAAATAAAAAATCCCTAAAACACGTAATTAAGATAATAAACAACGTCAGTACCTAGAATCTATACTTCAAGTTATCAATGTGTTATTTGTGAAGTTGATACGGAATATTAATCAACAATGTCTTGGTATCTTTCGATGAACTTTTTTGAGAAAAAGTACGAGCAAGTCGTCCTTTGGCATACCACTGACTCATCAAGATTCTGTGCAGACACTGGCACGTTTCAGAATTGCAGCTTCAAGCTCTTGAAAAATGAAATGTTTATCCCTTATGTAAATGAAGTTGGTATATTGCTGCTAAGACGGTGAAAATTTATAATTTTAAAATTAATATCTGGCTTGTCCTAGATTCTGGTATTTAGATGACCACTCATGTAAAATTTGAGGTATAGGTAAGAATAAGGCGGAAGAAGCCGTGTCTGCTGTTACTAGTTCTTGAGGATATATAAATGGAACCCAATCAGAAATGCTTAGATTGTTAATGGAAAAAACATCATCAAAATATGTGAATTTGAAATTGAATTTCCGGGCTTCTTTTATTTTCTTGTATTTGATAGGTGTCTGAAGGAAGTCAAACTCATATCAAATTAAGAAAAGGTCGATAAGGAGAGGTGCACAGTGCGTTCCCATAGGAACGCGGACAACGTTCTAAGAAAGTCTACCTCTAAATTCTACAAATATGCTGTCAAGGAGAAATTCAGGCATACTGATTACTTGTTTCTCTGTGTAGCATGTTTTTTACGTTTTTGTATACATTGTATTAAAAAATATATGCAATAATGCATAGCGGATGCTGCCATTTTTATATTGAAAAGCATTGTGCATTAATTTTTTAGACGAATTTCAATTAAACATGGTGCATGGTGGTAGACAGGGAAGGATCACTATTTAAATTATCTAGAAGTTCTTTTGCGGACTTTTTTTTTAGAAATGACATATTAATAGTTAATACCATTACGTGAGTACACAGTTTTAACTTTTATGGATTCAAGCGTCACTGGTGAGTCTTTTGAAGACGAAACGCGCGTCTGGCGTTAATACAAAATTTAATCCTGGTATCTATGATGACTTTATTTACAACAATTGGGTCGATCCCACTGCTGGTGGAGTTTTAAATCCCAGAGGGTATCACCAGTCAAGTAGTCAGCACTTCTGTGCTGAGATGAATTATCATTGATAGGGTCATATTTATAAATTTACTGGATAGATCTACAAAACTTTAGATTTTTTTTTAAATACTAAAGCGTTTCTTCCTCAGGAATAGACTATCTTAGCTGGAATTGGCAAAACTGGCGTAAATACAAAAATTAATCCTGGTATATATGATGAGTTTATTTTCACAGTACTTCTGATGACACTCTTTCACTGTGGTTAAAATTTTAAAGGTAAAATCATCAGATTTGCTGTTCATGTAATGTATCCCTTCTGACACTAAGCCCATACTATACGACTGTCTATTTGCCTTTGTGGGATTAACGAAAAAGAGGACATGTCTGAATGAATTCAAACTTTAACTCCACAACCACGGGGTCGATGTCACTGCTGCACGAGGTTTCCTCCCAACGATTATCACCAGCCCAGTAGTCAGCATTTCTATGTTGACATGAATTCTCTTGGATATGGTTATGATTATAAAATATTTTAAAAGTTTCAAAACTCAAATAGTTTTTTTACCCAGGACTAGATTATCTTAGCTGTATACGAAACACCCTTTTGTAATTTTTTTCAACTTCATGCCCTTAAATGTTTTCTATACGTATTTTTTTAACTTTTGGTTTCATCTTCACTGGTGAGTCTTTGGTATCACAGTCAAAATGTGTTTAAGATTTGTGTTTTGTATATGCTGATGACCCTTTTCATTTTATTCATAGACAACAATCCAGATCTCATTCATTTTTTATAAACTGAGATGTTTGTATCGTATCAATGTTAAGGACCTCCAACGACGAATGTTTTAATTTCTTTAGTTTTCACAATTAATTAGTTCCTGATGTATACTTTCTTATTAAAGTCCAAACATAGTCTTGATTGAATGTTTCCTGGAGGCTCTTACGCCTTTTTATTATAAAAGACGGCAACAAATCAATTGTCTATATCGTATTTCTCTGAAATGTATTTGTCGTTTGAATTTCGAGGACCTCCATCGAAAAATGTTTTTTATTTCTTTTTTAGTTTTCTCATTTAAAAATGCATGTGTTTCTACAATAATTCTAACGTTATAAGTATCGAATCTGTAATCATCATAATCATGACAATTTAATGGGTTTTTTTTAAATGACAGAAACATATATCTTATAACTGCTTTTTCGTCTTTGTGACAAATAATTTGTTTGGTTTGATAAACTATAAAATTCAAGTGTGCATATTAAACTACAGCTTCATTTTACTGGCCATGTATTTGTAATCAATAGTAAATTCAGGTTTTCATTAACCGTTGATGAACCTCCAGTTTTATCACTTCCAATAGAAACACCTAATTCCTTATTTACCTCTACAAAATCCAACATCAAATGCTTAGTTATCAGTACCAGCCACTCCAACGAAAAATTATCAGATTGGGTTTTGTTAGACACCGTTCAATGGAATATTCTCAAAATCAGCAATGATTTTTATTATATTATTTATTAGATGAATCTCAATATGTCAAAATCTGCTTGATTCACTTTAAAAAAAAGTTAAGTGCTGATTTGACATAATTGTTTTCGTAAAATTGTTATTTATCATAACTTTAACTATACTATATGTAATATTACTATATGTTATAGTATATCAGATAATATATATTTGAGTTTTGTGTAAATTCCAACCAATCATTTACAGAGAAATAAGGTCGATATATAAAATGTATTATATAAAGCCCTTAAATTTTGAACTTATTGGGGAACAAAATCAATGACGTTGGAATAAAAAGGTCAATGCATTCTTCCAATGTTGAGTACGTCTTAAATATTTTAACCGTCTTACGTTAGCCCTTTTACAGACAATACTATAACTTATTTGGTTATGTAATTTTGAAACTGCGTACTTTTCTTTAAACCCTTGTTTATGACACCATCGACTAATAACATTGCATCATACAAACATTAGTAATATTTCATCATTTGCTCCTTAATTTCATTTTTCTGGTCGAGAATTCTAAGTTGCACAAGTCAAATTTAATTATATTCGAAATTGAAAGAATAGAAAATAAAGTGATAACAAATTATGTATTGTTAATTTAATACCACAATTTTGCTGGTAACGTCTGTTACAATTAAGAACACATGGTTCCAAAGTTCTGTATTTTAAAACCTTGGCCTGATGTAATCTTAACCTAAATTTTCCTACAGCATATAGCTAGGTTATTCTATACTGAACATATGCGAATGACAGAGCAATTATAATGTACAACCTCTTTTACAGTGGGTCATAACATATGTTGATTCGTGGTTGTCCATATAAGAAACATCATTATTTTAAGCCATGACTTCCTTCAATCGTACCGCAAATTTTTTGTAAAGATTTATAGCATTAAGCGACAGAAGAAATCAAAAGGATAATAAAAAAAAATAACACGTCGAAGAAAGGCCAGTAATACAAAACAAAACAAAAAAGACAAACATATTACAACCCTTGTACACACGTCTCAATTGTGCTATCGGCTGCCTTATATACGCTATGTAACCAAACAACAGAACAGCTTTAACATAACGTATCTGAATTAATATAAGTGCAGATGCTAAACTTTAAGTCTCTAAGTCTCTACTCGAATAAAATGTTTTGAAATATTCAAATTAACTTCTGAAACAGCCAAAGATGGTGAACAACTATAAAAGAAGATCGTTTTTCCTTAAGATGTACATACCTCAAACAGAATCTTTCATTCAGTGAAGAATCAACTGTAAAAAAAGTCGAGATGATATTCTTCGTGGCTGTAACATATCCTTTTTCTAGCCCTAAGTGTTGCCTAGAGTGTAGAAACATTGCCATCCATTTATCTTTCCACGACAGTAAAAGTAAAACCCTAACCAATGAGGGCACTTCCTAACAGGGAATATAAATTGACAGATAGATCACGAAAACATGAGCCTTAGATCAGATGCCTCGTGTGAATAGACATTATAGAGAGTCGATCTTTTTTCCCATTTTTATGCCCCATTTATTGGCATTATATTGTGATATGTGCGTTCGTCCGTCCGTTCGTCCCGCTTCAGGTTAAAGTTTACGGTCGATGTAGTTCTTGGTGAAGTTGAAGTCCAATCAACTTGAAACTTAGAACACACATTCCCTATGATATGATCTTAGTAATTTTACTGCCAAATTAGAGTTTTTCCCTATTTTCACGGTCCACTGAAAATAGACAATGATGGTGTGGATGGGGCATCCATGTACTGGGGACACATACTTATATTCAATTGTCTTAATATTTTGATATTATTCATGTTTTGTTGAAAATGCAAGGAATACTTGCGAACAAAAATTTGTTACTGCAATTTAACTTGAAATGTTACTCGTTGTTTGGTATTTTTGGTATTTTACTTTTTATATCATGTTATTAAGTTTTAAATCATTATTATTTGGTTAATTTAAATGATCAATTCCAGAAATGCGTTACGGTTTTAGTATTGTGAAGTGTTTTGTTTGTATACACGGATTTGTATTTGTTTTGTTGTAATTATTCTGTAATTTTCAAAAGAAAGCTTTTCCCGTAAGATTCCAGAATGTCCGTTTTTAGTAGAATGAAATAGGCTAATTCTGAAAGTAGACTGACCGAGATATAAATCACAGACAATATAGACTGTACATGGCAAATGTGGGTATGTAGGGTTAAATAGGGAGACTGAGGACAGTTTACATGCAGATCCCTCATAAACATATTTATATATTAACGTCCTTAACGTCCATAATACGACTGGACATAGTTGGGTTAAATATTTATCAAAGGTACAAGGCTTATAATTTAATACGTCTATACAATACTCATCAGTGATGCTAAGATCAAAATAGTTATAAAGCCAAACAAGAACAAAGTTGAGGAGCATTGAGGACCCAAAATTCCAAAACGTAATGCCAAATACGGCTAAGATAATTTATGCCTGGGATAAGAAAATCCTTAGTATTTTGAAAAATTTATAATTTTGTAAACAGAAAATTTATAAAAATAATTTATATAAATGATATTCATGTCAACACCCAAGTGTTGACTACTGGGCTGGTGATACTTTCGGGGACGAAGCAGTCACCAGCAGTGACATCGACCTATTATCATTCAGTCTACAACAACCGACTCTTGTTTATACCTGCGCGTTTCGATTTAAACTTGAGAGGTAGTCTGCCAATATGACAGCTACAAAAAATGATTATCATGCTTTGAGACAACAAACATGGTGTATGATTGCAAGAAAGACAACAACTAACGATTGATGATTTAGTTTGATTTCTAATGCCACAATTACCAACATTGAAGATGTTGCTTGATTGTCAATGCGAAATGCCATCAGTTGAAAATTCAATGTTATTGCTAACAAGACAGACACGAGCAACAATGGAAGGAGTGTTGTTCCAAATAAGGCAAATACATATAATTAGTCATGTTGTGAGATTACCAAGAGGACAACTACCAACAATTGAGGATATGATGTAAATGTAAATGACACAACTACCAGCAGTTGGAGATCTGAAATGGTGAAAATGGGACAAAAGTAAAATAACAAAAATACAGAAGTCCGCGGAAAATTTAAAATGGATATCCATAATCATTAGGCAAAATCAAACGCTAAAACACAACCAATTACTTGCGATGAGGTGTTGGTGCTAACAATTAGGAATCTCTAAACATATAGACAATACCATTTCCATCAACAATTAGTGATAGGACTGATGAAATTCTGCGATAGAGGTAAAAGAAATCTACCAACAATTCAAAACAGGCCAATCAGAAAACTACAACGAAAAGAACGAGTACAATTTCTTATGATAACTTTCACTTGTAAAACTTTGAATTCGAAATTGTCCCATCACATGTTTTTTTAGACCGATGAAACATCAAATAAAAAAATACCGAACTACAAGGTAAATTCAAAATTAAAAGACCTTTATCAAATGGCATAATCAAAATCCCCAACACTTCATACAAATGGAGAACAAATGCCACATTCCTTACTAGGTAGTGGCAACATTCAATCACGATTCGTGATTCTAAAAAGTCATCTTTAAATTAATCATTTTGAAAAGGGCGTTTCTATGTATGTTAGCATTGGCTTTTGTTGTAGTTCAGTGTTTCTGTTGTTCCGATGTTTATCCTTTATAATTGATGTGATTTCAACCGTTTAGTTTGTTAGGATGGTAAATTGATCAAAGAAAACAAAAATCATAAATAAAAATGGGTGTAAAAAAATGCCCTCTCATTTTCTGCGCATTGGAAATATTAGTTCATGTTCATATGTTATCAAAGAGAGGGACGAAAGATAGCAGAGGGACAGTCAAACTCATAAATCGAAAATAAACTTACAACGCCTGCTTTAAAATGAAAAAGACAAACAGACAGACAATAGAACACATGACACAACATAGAAAACTAAAGAATAAGCAACGCGAACTATCAACTAAGCCTTCAGATTCACCATCTTGTCAATTTGGTGTGTTTCGTGTTCTTTTAACTAGTCCATGTGCAAATAATGGTGTCCTTCTCTCAAAGTTAGCTTTCTGAAAATTATCAACATAACTCTGTTCATTTTGAATACACAAAGAAACTGCAGGTTGAAAAAAAAAATATTGGATTTATTTTACTTCCTTTTCAGTCAAAAGGTGTTTAGCTAATCATTTATTTATATTTTGAACAAATTCAATTAGTTAAAGAACCGTTTAAGGTATAATATTAATTTTTTTGTACAGTCATAAGGACAGCGAACGTGATCTTTCTACAACATAAAATGAACAAGTCCGGGTTGACAAAGAACGCATGTTCTACTATGTTATCTAAGCTGCCATGGGAATTCATTTAAAGTCCAAATGTGATGAATCAGGAGTCGGATATAATAGGTTGAGTTACAGATCAGACGAATTTACTACTGTATAAAGAATTACTGCCGCGAAAATATATCGTTCAACCCATTTGTAACATTTAGTACTAACAATTTCAGTTGCTCATCCATACAACTCTGTTGTGTGAGGAGCGCACTTTATACGTTAAAAAAAGGCCATATAGTGTGAACATGCACTAGTAAAACGTAAAAACTGAGATAGATAACACCATACGATGGAGCGAATGTTGTGTAACTGTCGACAAATAAGAAGTTGAAATCACGCTTATCATATAATCTGATTTGAAGTCGTCCATCAAGGTCAATATTGAGATAATGATCCAGTAATGATACAGAACTTTTACTTTCGGAACTATTTTTAACTTCAAGGTTAATAGGATATATGAAATGTATAAAGTAAAATCCCAAAAATACTGAACTCCGAGGAAAATTCAAAACGGAAATTCCCAAATCAAATGGGAAAATCAAATACTCAAGCACACAAACAAATGGATAACAACTTTTATATTCCTGACTTTGTACAGGCATTTTCTTAGACATTTTCTTTTGTAGAAAATGGTGGATAAAACCTGGTTTTATAGCTTTCTAATCCTCTCACTTGTATGAAAGTGGCCTCAAATTCCATAATATTGACAACAATATGTGAAAAAAACCAGACATAATAGGTAAAAATGTCAAAACTAGGAGTACAGCAGTCAACATTGTGTTATAATCTTCATCACTATACAAACAACCAAATATGTAACAAAGAAACACACAAAGGCATATATCAAATTAACAACCTCATTCATTGCTTTTTTATTATACGATTTATCTATGTTAAATCCACCCATAAAGGACTGAAATATTTTAAGTACTGGGACCGAATCCTTACTTTGACAGGCTAATGATAAGGTTAACATTAATACTGTCGTAGAATCGCGCGTTTGTACTCATTGAAATATGGATGATCGAGTGATAGAACACCATCCTTTTTTTAATATCAAACAGTGAAAATTAAAACAATTATGGAAATGTTTTTTCCATTAGTTTTTTTAGAAGGTTCTGCTTAAAATAAGTACTTAAACTAGTAGGCTCGTTGTAGTGTAAAATCAGTTTCTATTGGAATACCAACTGCTGAAACATCGAATTGTCTCCAGGACACCATCATATCAGTTAAAAGTTGTTTGGTCTCCATTATAACCAATCACATGTGTGAGTTTGTGTTTTATTGTATGTTTTCCCCCAAGTTTTATTCCATTCTATCACATATTTATTGTATTCAGATTGAGCATGGGTTTTGGTGTTATGTTTCTCCTTTCATTTCTTATCTATTTACTGTTCTTGTTGATACTGTAAGTGTATTTCTATGCTCAGTAATTTTCAACCAAACTGTAGACGTTTGTTGGTTGAGAAGTTGAGTGTAAATTCACATTGCGATAAGACGTGTCACGGTACTTGTCTATCCAAAATTCATGTATTTGATTTTGATTTTATATTTGTTTTTCTCGTGGGATTTTGTCTGATGCTTGGTCCGTTTCTGTGTGTGTTACATTTTAGTGTTGTGTCGTTGTTTTCCTCTTATGTTTAATGCGTTTCCCTCGGTTTTAGTTTGTTACCCCGATTTTGTTTTTTGTCCATGGATTTATGAGTTTGAACAGCGGTATACTACTGTTGCCTTTATTTATTGTGTTTTCCCAGTGGATTGGAATTTGATTTCCAACGTTTGTTATTGTATCTCGCTGAAATGACTTATTAACTTTTTACTGGACCAAAGAATATAGTAACTAGACATAAAAACAGTTTTCTCATCTCATCTATGCATGCCGTGTTAATGTTTCGCATGTTAATGAATTAATACTCAGTCCCGGGAAATGTACTTTATAAAAGAAATCAATTTACTCAGAATAAAATCCCTATAGGGACGGATTGTGTCTGGAGTGCGACATAATCTAAAGGAATGAACGATTATGCCATATTTCTAATTACCATAATGAACATTCAACGAGGGAATATTACCAACAGTTATGTGATTATTTATGTTCACCTTTCCAATAAGTAAAAACTATTTATTTCACCATTGGCTTAAATCTAAATTCTGACAAGTTCATCTTGCAATGAATGTGTTTTTATTGTTTGGTCTATTACAACTCGATCCCATGTACTAGAAGCTTATTTGTCTTTCTCTTAGATATGTATTTAGACTATTTTATCCTCATTCGGTTTGGTCGAATTATGTCATGACTGTAAGGGGTAATCGTTAACAACTCAGGCTACAAAACTGCAATGCAAAAGTTAGTGCTTATTGTATTACTGATCGAAAGAACGTCTACAATCAATCCTTATGTCATGTTGAGTGGGTTGCACACATTGCAGAATTAGTGGCACAAAATTTTCATTTTACCTTCCACGAGACGTCTTGGTTAACTTAAATTAAAATTGACAGGAATGAGGTTTACGGGTCCCATACACGTGATCATAAAACAAGATTCTCCTTTGTTTAATTGAAGAGGCTCGTAGTGGGTGGAGTTAAGTTTATATTTATTACAGGGATTTTATTTTCACTCAATTTTTTGGAATTTTGGATCCTCAATGCTTTTCAACTTTGTACTTGTTTGGCTTTATAAGTATTTTGATACGAGCGTCACTGATAAGTCTTATGTAGATGAAACGCGCGTCTGGAGTACTAAATTATAATCCTGGTACCTTTGATAACTATTTTAATGGTACAAGAGACTCGTTCATAGTTTGTATTCTTTTGCTTATTCCAATAAAAGGGTACTTACAAAGTTAGAGAGATATAACTCTGAAATGATGTAAATTTTAGGTTTTAAATTGTTCAAGATCAACAGAGTGATCTTTGTAGTCCCCATATATTTTTATAAACTTCTACTTGCACATTTGAAGTAGGATGGATTTTTTTTTTATTTATTGTTACATATAAATCTAATATGAAAAGTCTAATTGATATTTTTTCGTTTTCTTGGACTCATCTATCTTAAGAATTTCAAAGTTGAATCTATCTTAAACATCTTGGAATTTATTGAGAACTTTTATTGAGTATTTTCTCAAAAACGGAGTTTGGGCAATTTTTGTATACCAAAATCATCACATTATGCTTAATTGAATATATGTTATTGTCATCATTATAAATATAGATAATCCACTTCCAATGAGTGTGCATATTTCCCATAGGAATTCTTTCATTATTAAAAGTGTTCTAGTGATCTGTAATTATTAATAATAATGATCGTCAAATTTGATTGATATCAGCTGATTACAAGCAATATATCCATCCAAACATACGGTTATATGATACTATTGACATCCAAGTTTATGTTTGTGTTGTTGGTGTACGTGAAGTGTGTATGCTGTCTTTCTTTTACAAATAAAGCATCAAATATGTCCGTTGAAATAGGTATGACTCATTTTAATTTACTTAACATTACATAAGAATATTGACAATATTTTATTAGTCATAAAATAATTTGTTTCTGTGCCACAACATAAAATAATACCCAGAGGTTTTATATAATCCAGTTAATATCAATAATGACTTCTTGATGTCGATATGAACTTTCCAGGATTGGTCTCATCATAGACGTTTTATCAATAACACCATTTTACAGTATCGATATAACATAAACTTTTATGTAAACAATAGTCTGTACAATATTCATATCTATATTACATATCGTACTAATGCCTTTATAAGATGTGAGTATAGTCTCTCTGTACAAATATAGATTCCATTTTCATTTATTGAAAACAAACAGGAGTCTAGAATGTATAGCGTATAAAGATATTATCTTGTAATTGCATTTATAACTTCTAATAGTTAAAATGCATTCTTTTTTTAAATCTAGTTGAAAGAAATCGAATCAATAACACAAATCCTAATATGACATGCCTCTTTCGCTTTGTGAACAAACCCATACTCTAAATCCAATAAAATTTGTTTGCACATGCGTATATTGACTACTTCAGAATAATGAATTTTATCGAATTATCATGCACTTAATATATTTCCTTAACTTTAAAACACTTTCAAACTCTTAAATGATGCACATGATGTTACCAATTAATTTATTATGACTGTAATGTGTTGCATTCCGAAATTGACATCTTTGACCCTATCGCTCAGGCAAAAATAATCACGAATATAATGCCTACCCATGTTAAAACTACAATTACGTATAGCTTGCATCAATTATTGCTTAAATCTTGAGGAAAAGGGATTCTCCAGGATAGCTGAATAACACGTTCTGTTACTTTCTTCAAAATATAATAAACACTCAATAAAACTTATTTTTTAATTAGTCAGTATGCTATGATCATAAGCACCTGAATTCACCCCAAACATTTACTGGGTTTCGTATAACTTAGTGTTGTTGGTATTGTTTTGTAAACTTGTTTTTCTTTATAATAGCTGCGTCGGATAATAATCGACCTTATGCCAGTGTACCTAGATATGTAAATGTATAAGACTGTGGTTGATGATGGAACATTCATATACGAAATACAATGAAATAAAAGATGAAGTTTGGTCTGTTTTGTAGCATTCGATAAATATTTCAACTATAACACAAAGCCCTAGACTTTCTGTTGAACTTTTTTTCAAAACCGAATAGATTAACAATGCATTGTGTTGATTTGCATAAGGTCGATTTCTAACCGACGCAAATCGTATGGTCTTTTGTGTTTTCTTGCATTGACAGTTTTTATCGGGTAAATATCTATGAATGTCCCCTTGGTATATTCCGCCTAGGTTTTAAAGAAAGATTAGCACAACGTATCATGTGCCGGATTGAAAGGAGTAAGTTCGGTAAGTGCCATATTTGGCCCCAATTATAAAGTTCATAGCTACAAGACAATAATGGTTTTAAGTTGCCTTAAAGACATGTGAGAAAGTTAAACTGAGCTGTTTTTGTCAAAGTTTAATTCTAACTCATTGTTTTTATATCCCAAAAAGGTCAAGATAAGGCATTTTGGTGAAATTTGACAAAATCAGCTGGATTTCAACCAAATAAAGGACCAGGAAATATAGAGCGCAGGCGTCGACAAGATTAATATTCAAATAAGACATGTTAAATGTCTTCACAAACATTATTTTAAAAGATCTTTGTTGTTGACGTATGCGCTCTATGTTTCCTGTCAAATAATCTTTGGAAATTTAACCATTTTCATTGATTTTTTCGTGAAAAATCAATATGAGTACAACTTGTGACGTCATAATGAAACGCAGAAAGGTAAATTTTTTATCAAAATGGCTTATATCCTGTCTAGTCAATGTATTAGCTATAATTTATCGTGATGTTTGTCATAGTTGATTCGAAAGCGGACTTTAGTCCGATAATTGGAATTGATTTATTATAAATAGTAAAAATCTGGTATTTGTTAGAAAATGGTAATTCATGAGTAATGTTGAGTATCAACTTCGAGGCAGTTGTAACTAATTTACAAAAATTCTTTGTTTTAAACTATAAAAATGCATATAA